>NC_091130.1:103010770-103344341 GCF_040183065.1 Periplaneta americana | reverse complement strand
ATAGAAGTCAAGGTGGGCAGACGAACTTAGATCAAGATTCGGCCATCTATGGTCAAGAACAGCGAAAGACCGACAACAATGGAAACTAATCACAAAGTAACTTGCACCCCAAATAGTGACTAGTGAACAGTGGACCATTCAGCCATTTCTTGAAATTAGAGTCGTTCATGTCGTTATGATAGTCTCACGTCTTCTGCTAAGGCAATTATTTCTTAAGTTGAAAAATTTGCAAGAGCAAGGAATTTAATTTGAAATATGTTATTTAATCATGAATAAGCTTCACAAGGAAAAGACACTAGTATTATACTATAAAGAAAACTGTACCAACTCTGATAACACTCACTTATGAGGTTCAAACCTGTCTTCGGATAGTTGACTAGGGCAGGGCATGGTTGCGCCCTACAGTAAGGTAAGATGCAGCAGATAAAAAAGGGTCCCTGTTTTGTGGGCATAGTTCCGCCCCGTTGTCATCGGGTAGAGAAAAGGGGCATGGCATAGTTGCGCCCCGATGAAATAGGTAGAGAAATAGACATTATGGAAACTCTAAACTCGTAATCAACCAATCTTATTGATTTCTTATTCGTTATCGATACCGTTAAAATGAACACCATGAAGTTGGCAGTACTTTATTAGCTAACATATGCAAATGAGTGAGTCGTTGGAATATGGGACCTTAGCAATCTTGACATTTTATTAGAGATTTTAACATTGTCTGTGTCGTATAGTGAGGTTGATTTAAAATGAATGTTAAGTTTAGTGAAAAGGGTAAAGAGTTAATAATTCACAATGGTTCTAAGTTTCGATTTGCGAAACCCTGTACTGTAGAGTTAAGATATCGGTGTACAAACAAAAAATGCAGTTTATTTATTGTGTGTGTTCGATAAAAAAGTGTTATTTTAAATAGCATAATTATTGATCATATGCTACCTGATTTCAATGCAGCTACCACTATAATATTTTACGTAGGCCTAATTTATTTAGTTTATGACAATCACTTTCGTGTGTACTATGCCCATCGGGGCGCAACTATGCCATGTCCATTCTGCTACCCGACTTCTTCGGGACGCAACTATGCCATGTCCATTCTGCTACCTGATTTCTTCGGGGCGCAACTATGCCATGCCTAGGCCTCCCTATTGACCGCGGGGCGCCACTATGCCATACCGGTTGACTAAACAACAATACGAAGGAAGTTGGATAAGTAGTAGATTAATAGGAAATGGAAAACTCAGCTTAAATCTGTAATTTACATAATCAAAAAATACAGTACTGTATAAAAAGTACTTGACGTTAGACGATCTCTAACGGAGCGGCTAAGAACACAACAGACTGGTACTCACCACGATATTCTGCGCATTACCGATAAGTGATTTGTGGCGCAGGTTCTTTTCTATCTTTTGTACATGTCGGCTCCATCATCCAGAGAAAGAAAGAATCTATCTGTTGAATTTGTTACTAAGAATTTTTCTCTTGTCAGCTCGAAAATGTTGGGGTTCTCTGCTTACATGAAAAGTTAAAAATACAAAAAATCTCGCACCAAATCGGCCACCGTGGATGTGTCAAATCATACTTAGTTCCTGTTCAGTTCAGATATTCCTTCTTTTGCTTATTATCAGGCTTCGAGACATTGGACCCGATACAATAAGTTTACTGTGCATGTACTATAGGTTGTTGACTCACTGCAGGTAGATAGAGATGTGTTGAGGTGACAACGTTGCTATTTAGAGTAGAGTACGGTAATATGGGGAAACACACATAAGTACATTCTGAAAGTAAATATACATAACACAATGATAATGTCAAAAGAATGTGAAAAGCATTTATTCTCCTGTCTTTTATAAGCATTTGTGTTTAATTATACACAGTGTTAATGGTGAAAATAAGCATGTGACATTTTTAATTTTTTCATTTATCCTATTGGTCGTCTTTAGGAAGTGTAGTTACAGTACCGAATTGCAATGTAGAGTTACCCTTAAAAGGAATGAGACGACTCTTGGTCGTCGGAAGTTAAAGTTCTACAGCGCGGTTCGCTCGATATCGACGTAACGATAAGTTTCATGACAATACAACAAGTTGTTACAAGGACCACAACAAGGACAAGGACCAGAATAAGGATCACGAAGAAGACAGCCATTTAAGGCCACGATTTCACAACATAGCTCGGGTAACAAAATATCATTGCTTCTCTGTACCGAATGGCAAATGCCTGCTATCGGATCTACATTCTGGACTGCTGCTGTCACTGTCTTGTCTCGGTAGCTCATATAGTAGCCTGCCGGTTCCACCGTATAACCGAAATGTTTCGTGTTCGATCCCAGGTAAAACTCTTTTTTTTTATTGAGGTATAATTAATTTCTTCAGAGTTCCTCGACTATCTAATTTGTCGAAAAATATGAATAATTTATGCCCAATTTCTGGGTCTTACAAGTGGGCTGAACCTCGTCAAAAAATAAAAATAAATCTTACTTGGAAGTTAAAAGTATTCTTCCTCAAACAAAAATTATACGAAACAAAAAGAGACCTAATAACTTAAAATCTTGTCCACATGCCATCAGCTTCTATTACAGCTCTAAGTCAGTCCGGCATGGATGTCACGAGATTGTGGAATAAGTTCTAATCCCCGGCGAGATCTTCCCAGGTGTCAAAAAGTTGATCCCACAATTCGTCTCGATTTCGATGGCGTCGGTGGGCATAGGTGGCTATCCTTCTCTTTTTCAATTATGAAAGAGGGAAATAGAATACATTTGAATAGAAAAGTATAAAATTCAGACAATGCAATTAAAGCTATTCGGAATATTATTAAAGTTGAACTTGTAGATATCCTAAGAAAGAAAATATTTTTTCATTAAAACCAGCGATTATAAAGTAAAGGGTCCCAAATCTATTGAAAATTCTTTTAACGTCTTATAGTATATAGTACAGAAATATTATTGACAACTTAAACATTCAAGATTTTGCAAAAGATACTGCAATTATTTACTTAACAGATGCATTTAATAATTAGTATTAATATATGTAATCAGTCAATAACTGCAACAGTCCTTTTTCATTCAATCATAATATGAATAAAGTTGAAAGCACATTAAATTAAACACTATTGCAAACACGTAGATAAAATAGTTAAAATCAACTGAAGGGGTGAGAATAAAATAATCCAAAGCCACACTTTTAACAAAAATTGTTTCGTTCGAGTGCATTTATTACACATTTGGAAAAGCTACTAATAAAATATTGTAATAATTACTCAAAACATGACATAGCCTAAGGACTCTAAACCTTTGTAAAAGTTTCTCTGTGTGGCTTAGGAATATTTTTTAGTTTCATTTTAATTGTTAGTTTTTAATATATGTGCATTTACATTGTATATGTGTGTATATAAATGCATTCATTAAATTAACGTTTATAATATTATAACTTGTAATTTTGTATTGTCTGTGGTCATTAACACTTAATCTGAGGACTTTGTAAAACTCTATTTCAACGTTACTTAGCTATTTCAACGTTATTTAGACAAAAAAATCGTTGATGTAGACTAAGAATCGAACTCGCTCTCTTCTACACAACACGCGGAAGTCTTAGCGTCTGAGCTATTGCAACGACACGAAAGTTTTCCTTTCTGTGCGGAGTATCGATCTAGTCATGAAGGTCCATTGTCGATTTAACTACACGATTTATGTATATATTTATCTTTTATTTACGTAATATTATCATATTTTTTGCAGTTTTTGAAGTGAATTTCGGAACGATGCTAGTAACAAACCAAATAGCCTGAATCTAAGTAACTCAATATTCGTTATCTTGTGTATCAGTGCTCTGGTCTCTGATCATGCGCAGGAATATTCAATCGTCTCATTATTTTCCAGGGAAACTGTACCTACTACAAGATACATTCTCAGTGTCTCAAACGTAAATCTTTTTCGGTTATCTGGCAAAGTTTGTACTGTTGAAAGCTGCGCTCTACGTCGCATGACGTGATATAAGCAAAACGAAGAAACCTGTCATTGCAGTCTCTAAGAGACAGTCTTTTATTCTCTGGTGACGATGTCCACTAATTTTCTGTTTATAATACACAATGTTCCATATCCGTAATGTTTACATAAAATTGATTTCCACTTCTGTTTTACACGTTCAGTAACCGGTGTACTTGGTGTCTCATTAATTCTCTGTGTCATTTTCTAAATTAATTTTAGGGCTTCCGGCATCTCTTGCTCTGACTTTTCTAGCCGTGCAACACTTTCAGACACAGTTTGTATGAAAACCAAATTATTCGTCAGAACCTTCAAATCCAGAGCGTTTTCCTTTGCGTATTTGTTGGCATTCATTCTACAGTACCCCCACCCATTGTACTCTTTACCACTATACTCAGTACGCCTTTATGCGGATTTCCCACTGAACTGCTCTATTGGGTCCGAAGTCTCGAAGCCTGCTTATTATGCTGCCTGTTTCCCTAATTTTGAAGAAAACCTAGTTAAACAAATAAAAGTACTTGATTATATGGATTAAAATTTCAATTTGATTATCTGAGTGCTACGATACAAGTTTCTAAGTTAGGGTAAGTGAAATCCCCACCTCACCAGTTACGTGACTAGGAAGATACCTCATCACCAGGGAACGGATTTATATGGACTAAAAATATATGAAATATGTAAATATATATGTAGTTATTTTTACCAAAATATGGAATTAAATATGGATTTTTACCAAAATATGGAATTAAATATGGACTTAAAATTATAAAAAAATGACTATGTACGTTAAATATTGGTACATTTTAATCAAACTAAACAAAAAATATAATGGACGTACCTTATCTTCCAATGTAGTTTCAACAAAACACAATTTTTATTGTCTGTTACCATAACAATAGGTTACAAACATTTCTTTCAAGTGCTGAAAAGTGAATCTTCTTCTATTGTCTCTGAGGATAGATTTATACTGACTAAAAGAGCGTTCGACGTCACAAGAAGTAACTGGTACATAATTCAATTTCACAATGTCTGCTGGGGATAAGTCCAAGTTAATCTTCACTGTTGATTCACCACTCATCACAGCAACAACCTTTTGTAGTTCTTCATATCCAGGGTTTTTTGAAAGTACAGTGTCCACCTTAGCTCTTACTGCATCTGCAACTTTACCTCTACCACGATTCAGTTGTTCCACAGTACTATTTATAATTTCAAAACTTTCAGATAGTGAAAGGTGCCTATTTTGGAGACTTTTGAGCGTTTTTATGATGCATGAAAATGTATGCTGAATGTGAGCTAAGTCATTCTTCACACTTATGTCACAGGTAACTGTTTTCGCAGTATCAATTGAGACTGCATCTTCAGAGTCCAATGCAAGGAGAACATTGTTAATAGAGTCTATATGTTCGGCATAATATTCAACTGCTTCTAGCCATGTACCCCATCTAGTTAAAATTGGCTTTGGTGGCAATGGAATTTCAGGGTACATTTCTTTCAACACGTTAACTCTACTGGGAGCTTTGAGAAATACTTTTTTCACTGATGAAATCAACAAATCTACTTTAGGGAAATTGTCTCTGACCACTTCTGCCACACGATGAAATGCATGCGCCACACAAGTAAAATGAGTCAATTTAGGATATACAACAGATAATGCTTGTCCAGCTTTGACCATATAAGGGGCAGCATCGCTAATAAAGAATAACACATTATCGTACATAATACCCTTTGGCCACAGGATACCCATAGCTTCGTTGAACAGTTTAACTATAGTTTTGTTATTGCACTTTTCTAGAACATCACAATGTAAAAGAATTCGTTCAGAATATTGTTCACTTAACAAACCGATAACTACATTACCAACAAGTCTACCTTCTTTGTCGGGAGTCTCATCAATGGAAACCCAAATTGAACTATCTTTAATTTCATCTCTTATCTTCTGTATTGTCTCATCGTAGATGGATGGAGCATACGTCTTCCTAAGTGTTGACTCATCCGGGATTGTATGTTGAGTATATTTTTCAAGGAATTCCCTGAAGACCTTATTCTTTAGTTTGTAGAGAGGAATATCAGCAGAGATGAGAGAACGGCACAGGTCGATGTTAAACTCAGATCTTACATTCGATGTTGTTGGTTGTGTTAAAAACAATTGTCTCTGCTTGGAATTTAGTTGTTTGTTGGCCTGATGTTTACTAGTTGTAATGTGTTGTTGCACCAGGAACTTTTGTGTAGATGATACTTGTGTTGTTGCACCAGGAACTTTTGTGTAGATGATACTGCACACTGACACAAATTACAAAATAATATTTTATTGTCAGTTGATAAACCATCTTCTTTAAATTCTGAAATGTAACTTGTTAGTTTTGATTTTAAATTGACTGAATGACGTACTTTTGGCATATTTACCGTCTTTATAGTATGATTTACAAAACTGAACCTATGTGTACTCTGACTGGCATTTAACTGTTGAGCTGCACAACTGAAGTCTGTTAAAAATTTTAAATTAAATTAATACAGTTTTGTAACTTACTTTCCCATTGTTGATAGGACTGCTAATTTTCAAATAACTCTGATGTTAAAGGGATTACTGAACATGTGTTTAAATCTCTATTGTTGAAATGTATTTTTAAAAGTTAATGGAATTTTGTTTTGTTTTATTGTTAAACCTAATATAATATGGACTGTTTTATATGAAATATGGAAAATATATGGAAATTAACGAAAATATGTACTAAACTCTAAAATATGGAAAAATATGGAAAATAAAAGTAGGATTTTTCAACCCTACACATTGTGAAACATAAAGATAATGCAAAATATAAATTATATTAGCTTTATAAGTAAATATGTATTTACATATAAATCCTTTCCCTGCTCATCACTTATGGGTTAAGAATAGACTAAGGAAATATTTTTCTAACAATTCTTGTTAACAGTAATAGCTGTTTCAGGTTTCTGACTGTTTAATGATTACATCTCACAGAATAAATATCTAAATTAAGTAATTATTATTAATATTATTATTATTAATATTATTATTATTACTATTATTATTATTATTATTATTATTTCATGCCTATGTTTATTATTACCTCACTAACATTACTTATCCAACTTTCATTATTTATTTTCATGTTGTTTTATGGTCTAGATATTAATGTAATAATTATGTAACCAATTGAATAATTTCGAGGGAAAAATTGTTCCGGAGCCGGGTATCGAACCCGGGACCTTTGGTTTAACGTACCAACGCTCTACCACTGAGCTACCCTGGAACTCTAACCGACACCGATCCAATTTTTCCCTCTATATCCACAGACCTCAAAGTGGGCTGACAACCGTCAAGCATCCAACTTCGAGTGCACACTAACTCCGTGTGACTTAAATTGTGGTTTTCTGTTAACGAACAGTGACGTGTATTATGCAAATCAAGATTTCAGGTATAACTCCCTGTAAAGTTGATTTGAATAATTTCGAGGGAAAAATTGTTCCGGAGCCGGGTATCGAACCCGGGACCTTTGGTTTAACGTACCAACGCTCTACCACTGGGCTACCCGGGAACTCTAACCGACACCGATCCAATTGGATACCCGGCTCCGGAACAATTTTTCCCTCGAAATTATTCAAATCAACTTTACAGGGAATTATACCTGAAATCTTGACTTGTATGTAACCTATTGTATTCAACTAGAATTAGAGTCTGGTTGGGCGGAAGAGAAGGCCTACTAGCCTTAGCTCTGCCAGATTATATAAATACATTGTTAAAACAAGTTATTAGTTATTAAATCTGTACTGTAAGTATTTTGTAATGAAATAGATATTGACGTAATTTAAAGCATAGTATAGGTCTAAACCTAAATCTGGTTACAAGTTATCTTTTTTCGAACACTGTCCTCCTGTTTAAAGCTTTGTGTTCTTTTTTCTTTTTCGCTGTGAATCTGGTCACCCTAGATAAACATATATTGCGACGTTGGAATGCAGTGTTTTCCAAACAGATTTCCTTGAAAATTAATTTTATATCGTTCAGTTTTAGATTCCTTTGACGGTATTATTGGTTATAAATTGTCATAAATTCAGGTGTGTGCCTTTTTTGTGTTTAAGCAAACCCTCACAACAGTAATTTCTACCTGTCAACAGTATTCATGCTCGTATAGGTTTGTAACGTCACTTGGTACGCTGTTAAATTGTACTTCTCTTTCCATTGGTCCGTTGACATTCTTCACGCAGAGCGGAACTCCCTGCCAATCGAACAGGACTGAAAAAAGAATAATGAAATATGAGATTGATTTGTCAGAACATTTGAAACGAGTTTAATACTTATTCCTTGTCTTTTTTTAGAGCACGAATGTATTTTTACCTCAATACTCGTCTGCCATTTTCTCTAATTTATCGAAAAATTAATTAATATCCATTTTGTACCATCTATACGTTATTTCGTGATTCAAATAACATTTATAACGGCTCTACACTAAAACACAGTTCTGTTCCTATGCGGTATATATGTTTTTAAGTCGATACACGGCTTTTGTTGTGTAGATTTTTCATGTCTCGACTGTGACAGGTGACAATATGCAAAGCAAACAAGCACCAAGGCTTAAAGCCCATTGTGAATATTGCGCATTGCAATTGTGTTACTGTCCTGAACTCTCGCATTGTACATCAATGCGGTGTTTTAAAGGGACTTAACTGTGGTAATTCAGACCAGGCGACAAACACAGGCGAGCCAATAACAAGTTCTGACATACATAATGGCAAGTGCACAAATTTGAGAAAATTAAAATTACCATACATGCAATTTAGTTGATGATAAATTTCCTCAGTCGCAATATAACACTGTGTTGTTAGCGTGATGCCAGGGGTAACGTTTTTTTTCGGTATCAACTGCGCAAAGGTCTACTTATTTGCTATGCTTCTGGGAATTAATGTAATTCACGGAGTGTGTAACGGTTGAAATATTCACCTGAAAATAAATTGAACTATGTAAATAACTTGAAGCTATCATTTGTATAGTCTATTAATTAATGTTCAGATGCCTCTCGCGTTACAAATATATTTACAGTATTTCAGTCCTCAGTCACCATATTAGGTGAAAACATTAGTTTTACAAAATACTGTCTATAATAATTATTGGACTAATTTTTTGCTTTTACATGAGGCATCTTCAGGTCTTATTATTATTATTATTATTATTATTATTATTATTATTATTATTATTATTATTATTTATATTGAACGCTGTATTGGTTATTTAATCTGGTTATAGATTTTGTATTGTTGGGTTAAAAGACACATTATGCTAATTTTTTTTAGAACATATTAAGTTAAAACAAACATTAAAATTAATATAAGTTGTTAAGCCTATAAGCAACGGTTTTATGACGTAGTTGTTTCCATTTAACTAATACGGGGTGGGCAAAATAAAACTGGCCCGCGGAATATATATATATATATATATATATATATATATATATATATATATATAAATGAAACTTCCCTTAACGGACACTTCCCATTAGCGGACTCCTCTCAATAGCGGACATTTTAAAATTCCCCTGCAAAATAACATTGGCCCATATGATAAAATTCTTCCAAATAGCGAACATTCTCAATAACGGACGCGGACACTGAAATGTATCTCCCAACAACAATTAAAACTTCCAAATAGCGGAGAAATAAAAAAAATACTGTTGTAAATTAAACAGAATTCTAACGGAATTCTTTGCAACAATCATTATCGTGCATTTGAACGTTCTTTTACTTTATTGAAGGTAAGCAGCACAGTTGTTATAGTCCAGTCGCTCTAATTTCCGGCAGCCAATCCCGTTGCAGGTCGGCTACATTTAAACGTGTGCGTCTTGTGATTCGCTGATTCATTTCTTAAGGCTCGATAAATACTCAATATAATCGCCCGCCATTTTATCTCTTTCGTTGGCGTTCGCAGAAAGCACATGAAGACGTTATTTGCCGCTCAATTATTTGCTCAATTACAGTGTGTTTGATTTATTATCATAGGAGCTACGACATGGTAATGTTTAACGGTGTGGCAAATAGATTCCTCGTATGGTAGCTCAGCAACGTAAGAACAAAAATGGCGAACGATACTACCTACCTAGACTTTATAGAGCCTTCACTTTCTAAGACGTAAGCAAAGAGGCGGAGTCACGCCGGAAATAACAGCGTCGGGACTATAGTTGTGATACTGTACGTGAGCAGTCCGTACTTTCTTAGTTTGTCAATTTGAGTGTTCGGAAGTACAGTCACATTAAAAATGTCACAAATCGTAAACGTTTGTCACTAAAAGAGAAAGTGGATGTTGTAAAGCATAGTGAGAAGGAGAAATTAATTAAGGGTTCGTGAGCTGGCCACAAAGTTTAATGTAGGAAAAATTTAGGTTAGTGATATTTTGAAAAACAAGGATGTTATTTTACGTTCATACACTGAGAATGCAAATAAGAACACAAAAAGAGCTTTTCCTAAAACTGAGGGGCTTGTCATTGACAATTTAAGATATAAATAGTTTTGCCGTGCTAGAGCAAATGAGATGCCTTTATCTGGTATTTGTCTCTGGATGAAAACTGTAAACAATCTCACTGTCTACTGTACTGTACTGTATAAAATATAGCGTTGAATATATGTATGAGAAATTTTAATGTACTGTATAGAGTATATACTAACGATTTTCTAAATAGCGGACACTTCTATATAACGGATATTTAATATTTCTCCGGCGGTGTCCGCTATTGGGAAGTTTCACTGTATATGAATTTATATGTATAATACTGACGCGGAAATGGCCCTGACAATGCAGAAAACCGTGATTTCGATGCAACAAAGGGTTATTAGATATTAATTAATATTCTTCAAAGAATATTCATTGTTACAGAACCATAACACATGTAAATATTACAGATTTTCCAGGCCAGTTTTATTTTGCCCACCCTGTATATACTGCGTGTTCATTTCAAAGTGTGTCATGACGTCACTGTTGTGAGTCAGCGATTTGAAGCGAGTTTCAGCTTTTATGTCCGAGACGTTGCATATTAATTAAGGCGTTCAGTCTGAACTTGAGAACGTGTACGGTAAAACTTGAACGTCGTGGCAAAGGTCTATACGGTCTGTGTGCTACCATAACCTTTTTCGAACTGTGTTTTGCGCGGAAAGTCGTACGCAGGGTATTTGTTATCATCGGTTGCGTACGGCAACATTCAACAACACAAATCAAATTCTCCGTGTCCATGTTGACAGTCGAAGTTAATGTCAAAAAATGCTGTACGTAAGTAATCGTCTTAACCCTCTCCCCATATCCCGACAGTAAGAAAAAACTCATCTCAGTACGTGTTTCCAAACAGTTCACATTCCTGCCACTACCGGCGTTACCGTGCGTATCGGTAAGTACTCTTCAGAATGAACGTCGTACTTGCCAGGCAACTTCTCTAGCACATAGGTAATACGCCTTTGCGGAAGTGTAGGAAGATTGAATTCTCCAGGCTCATCGACTAGCCACATGACGACATACAGCGAGCCACGGCACACTTTGAACTGAACACGCAGTAGAGTCCTGTGTTTGGTTATCTAATGCCTCCGAGCAGAGCGCAGCAGTGTAGATATGCGCGGCGTATAGCTCAGCGTACACACTTGCGGTCTGTTGTTCAGTGAACCACTTCAAAACAAAACAGAGCTAGACGGTTGGAAATGAGTGCTCCAATAGAAGAATTTGATAAAAAGGAAAACATATTTTATCTGAAAGAAAGAGAAATGTTTGAAACACTTATATTATGTTTACAGTCATTCACAGTCACTCGTTGTAATGTATAGAGACTCGTAAAGGAAGTTGTCAGTGTAAATAATTTTGTTTTTATTGTGGTTTATTGTATTATTGTAATTTCCACCATTTATTTATGCATTTATTTATAGATGTGTACATACATAGACTGTGTACTGTTACAACGTTCACTTGTAAAACAAGTAGGCCTATTCATAATTAATTCCTGTAATCTGGCATTATATATATAGTAAAACAATGAGAAAAACCAACCTGCAAACATTTATAAATGAACAGAAATAGAAACGTCAGAGCCGAAATATTTTATATATACCGGTATTTCAATATTAGCTAGAGAAGAATATTACGTTTGTATTTTTGTAAATGCCATTTTACTAACAATAAACAATAAATCACTCTAAGAGTGAATATTCAAATTTGAATATATTCCATAAATTATCATATTATTTACTTTTAAACTCATCTCGCTTTGATAAAACATATCTACTTATTTCAAAAATTGCAATTTAAATATTCAAAACTCTGTAAATTAGCCAAAAATAATTAGCATTGGCTTTTACTTTTTGGGTGGAAAATATATTATGAAACAAAAAGTGAGCCTATCTAGAATCGATCTCAGTATTTTGGAACGATGCACCTTAAGTAAATGTGTATGTAGGCCCTATACCTATGGCAACAAGTATCCTTAGAAGACTACATGGAGAGAGAAATGCAACTGAAAATTGCACTGACATGGCGTGCAATTTGGTCCCTTAAATTCGTGCTTCTAGATAAAAACCCTCAGCAGAACACTGAAACTAGACATCCTAGAAATCTGCATTTACCCAGTATCTGCATTTACTCTATGGAAGTCAGACATGATCACTAACATGTAAACAGACGAAAGCGGTACAAATATGCCAACGGAAGACGATACGCAAAATTCTAGGTTTATCCTTAAGAGACAGAATCACGAACGAAAAACTGCTTCAAAGGGCATCAACTAAAGATATCGCACATCTAGTTTTTGAAAGTAAGTGAAGCTGGGGAGGTCACGTCGCAAGAATGGAGGACGACCGATGGACCTACAAGTCTACCTTGTGGGACCCCAGAGCAGGCAGGCGCCTTCTAGGCAGACCTAGGAGAAGATGGACAGACATCTTCAAAGAACACGGTGGTCGGCAATGGCCCAGGACAGCAAGAGGAAGAGGAGAGTTAAAAATTCTGGGCAACAGTCTGAACTGTATTCACGATTAAGTGTCCACACTGACGCGGAGTAGCTCGCTGCGTTTGGTATATAAGAGCTAAACCCCTAACAGAAGGCCATCGCCCTACAGGGATATAAATAGGCTTATCTTTATCTTTATCTGGAATCTAGTTGCGTTTTAGTTATTGTGAAAATAATCTTCTGTTGTCCATAAAATGGCTTCAAATAAATATTTTGTTTCTTAAATACAGATGACATTTTATACATGAGTAACATCCTCATTATTCAGTGCCTATACTGCCCTATACCAGACTTGCAGAACTGTAGCTCCTCAGAGCGACTCCCTTACTCCACCCACCTTTTCTACCAGTGCAGTCATGGCGTTCTAGTTACGCTCGGCTGCATCAACATGCATTCTCGCGGCGGCAGGAATACAATACGCTGTCAAGAATTACAAATGAACAGATAATAAAATCCTTAGGAACATACCTTTAGAAAGTAAGAGAAAAATGAATGAGGGAAATAAATAAGTTAAAAAACATGAAAAATAAATTTTAAAATGTATGTGTGCATGTAATGTGAGAAGGTCCACCTATGTATATATCGTCCTATTACTAGTAAAGTCGATTAAGTCCACTTTTTATGTAAAATAAGTTAAGTACAGTCCCCGACTTGTCTTTTCGTGCTCTGTATTCTACTAAAATGAAATAAGTCCGAAATGTTGCATTCAAGCAATAAACCAATTATTTTATTTGAAGAATTTATTATTATAATAAAGTTTTAATTCCCGTTTTTACAAAACTTGCATTACTGTTCTTAACTGGTTTTACTAGTAATACGATAAATAAATTGTACGTTGATAAGTGAGTGATAGCTATATGACCGGATGTCAATGCTGTCAGTCAACATTGTAACGCACTACAGCCATATATATATATATATACATACATACACACAATACGCTTACTGCAGTTTAAAGAAAACTGGAACATAGCAAAATCTAAACCCGTGAAGAAATATTACTTTCAAAAGAAATGGGAATATGGTTATTTCGTTGTTGAAGACGAAAGAATTGCTTGTTTACTGTGTCCCATCCAATTTATTTTTACCCGTCATTTCAATATTAAACCACATTTCAACAAAGCCCATATTAAGAATTATGGAATACACAAACATTCGGATAAGTTCATTATTACGAACCGTATATTGATTATTTATTTATATACTGTTAAATTAAGGATGTCACTGGTTGTGTCCATTTTGAATTGAAATTAATAGTGACTTTCAAAGTTCATTACTTAAATGCTATAAATTTATCTTTCCATAGCTGATGACAGGAGGAAAGTTCTCGAAAATCTAAAACGGGTTAGGTGCAAAGAAATCTCAAAAAAATTACAGACAGGAAATCTAGCATAATTATAACTCGTGAAACGAGATAACGCATTATAAATACAATTAATTTATTACAATCCTTTTTGAAAATTACATGTCGCCACTGATGGACCTTTGCACGGGCAGAGAATGTAAACAACTCTACGCTGAAGTCGATCATCCCCAATAGAAGCGGAATGAGGCATATGTCATATATCCCCTACTTACGGGTTCTGCAGGCCTGCTTCAGCGTATCAACACCTCTTATCGGTTACACTACATACCTACTGCCAGATTCCCCTGTGATGTACCCTTCGTCCAGGGCCGGTGTGCTCAGTCCCACACTGTACATTTTACTTTCCTCATTTTTACTGTACCTTAGACCTGATTCACATAGGATAGTTTACAGAAGCCAACTGTTTGAAGCTTCTAACCTTGACACCATATTTGTGATCACACGATCACACAGAGACACTAAACTTGAAAGCATGTTCAACAATTAAAAAAACGCTCGCTGAATGTTGTACGCTTGGAGGTACTCTGTTAAGCTTTTCTTACCTTTTTGCGAACCACTTCTACATTAATGTTTTGACTTGTCCCTTAAGTTTCGTAACAAGTTTCTAAAATAATTCCCTCTTATTTAATTATTATTATTATTATTATTATTATTATTATTATTATTATCATTATCATTATTATTATTTGTGCTGAACTGTAATTGGCCACTGGCTGTTGTGCAGCACATTAAAGAAATATAAATAAAATAAATAAATAAATAAATAATTATTGAAATATTTCTCGTGCCGTATATTCCACGGAAGTTCGTACATCTCATGCAGTTCTAAAAATGTTACAATAAGGTCTATAGGCCTATATTTATTTTTATTAATGTTACAATGGTGTCTATTTATTTATATATTATGACTTATGGGAAAGTACACGAGGCTAGATGCTCGTCAAAGCATCTTCAAATAAATATACACTAACAATTTAACTTTATATACATCTCATATTCATTTTGTATGAGGTCTCGCCCACCTCATTGAATACTACACGGTTCTATGAAGTAGCCAATATGTATTATTACTATTTAATACGAGAAAAATTCGTACCGGCACCGGGAATTCAACCCAGGTCCTCTCAGCTCTGCGCGCTGAGCGCTCTTTCCAACTGAGCTATGCCGGGACACGATCCACGGCTCGCAGTAAGGCCGTAAAAGCATTACGAGAGGGGTTCGGCCGGCGCCGTGGATCGTGTCCCGGCATAGCTGAGTTGGAAAGAGCGCTCAGCGCGCAGAGCTGAGAGGTCCTGTGTTCGATTCCCGGTGCCGGTACGAATTTTTCTCGTATTAAGTAGTAATAATTTATATACATCTTGATTACACAACTTTTAATACTATATCACTTCGGAATATGTATTATGTATCTTTCGTGTGTTGAATATTACAGTACCTGGTTAACTAGGTCCTTAACAGGCTGAAACTAGTTAACCAGATACTGTAGAGCGTATTCCGAATCTCAGAGCTGAGCAATCTGATGGCATCACGGTGTTCCGATTTTGAACTATGACGTCACTGATGCTCCATCGGTGTCGCACTGGTTCCATCAGCTTGCTGAGGTGGTGGCAGTGTACATCAGCTGCCATCAGTGAATCCGATTGGTTCTTGTATACGGCGGGAATTAGCAGACGAATGACATCGTGCACTGTTATGTCATGGCGGTGTGTTCTGCTGTATTGTTTGTAATGAGCACAACTTAAAAAATAATATGTTAATGGCTTATGAGCGAACATGTCAACGGACCAGTTATTACTACCGGTTCAAGAAATACATTGTTTATTCTCTCTTTTGTTTGAACGAGACGACAGTACGGAAATTTCGCAAAATCATTAAGAGTAGCACAGAAAATAACCTGTACAGCCGCCATGATAGCCATCGAACCTTCCACCAGTTTTGTTCTTATTTCGCTGCAGCGTGACGTCATTTTTGTTCACCGGTCCGGTGAGATTCGGAATACACTGGTAATATTTAACAGGCGAAAGATATATAATACATATTAACTTTATAATAATTGATCATGTTTCACATGACAAGCAGTTAAAAATAGGTATGCCTATTATGGAACTAATTAGCAACATAAATAAAAAAATGAAAATATGAAAGGGATGTAACTTATTATGATTGAGTATTGACAAAATTTCGGAAATTTAATAGATCGATAATAAATAGCAGGGCCAAAACAAGAATATTATTCTCGATCTAGAGATATTATATACCAAATAGAATTAGTTTGAGTATTTAAGCGGAATCAGTATTATTTTTGATAATCATTTTCTGAGAAATATCATCGAGTAAGTCATTCTTTTGTCATTAAGCATATGCAAACCAAAAATTCATCTCAGCAATCTAGTTGGCAACTGGAATTTATTTATTTATTTATTTATTTATTTAATAATAACATATACATAAAAACGTTACATTAAAATACCCCGAAAGAGCAAAGCTCGTGTTCGGGGACAGTTCCGTTACATAGAATCACATACTTTGTAGACAAAATACTTAAGAAAAAGCTCACATAAAGATTGTAATAAAATTAGTAAATAATAACACTAATAATAACTGAGTGAAAAAAGAGACGATGTTCAGATTGATGGATTAATATTAAATTATTATTAGTAGTATAATTAGTGCAGGTCATGTTGATATAGTGACCAAGATAAAATAGAAAAATACACTTAGGATAGAAATAAACTTGTTTTACAATACATGGTACATAATATATATACAGGGAAGTCTGTCATATAAATTTTTTAATTCTGGATCTGAAAATTTCATTGCTTAAAGTAGTCAATTCTGGATGAAATTTTATTATCGAATTATATAGCCGTGGACCATAATTTGTACTGTGTAGTAAAGCAGCAGATTTGAAATATTTAGGTTCAACTAATTTAAGAATTTCATTTCGTCTCGTATTATAAGCATGTGGCTGAGCTACAAATTTCGTTCTATTTTTATGATAGAATTTCATTAAAGAGTATTTATAAATTTGGTCAATTATAAAAACATTCAATTCAGAATGGATCAAATTTGTTGGATAATCCAGTCGCCTTTTCAAACAAATTTTGATTATACGTTTTTGCAACATAATTAGAGGAAAAAGAGCAGTTTTTGTAATGCCTCCCCATCCAATTATACCATATTGGATAACAGATTCAACTACAGCCAAATAAACCAGACGTAATACATGAGTAGGCAAGTAATGGCGAAGGTTTACAAATTTTTAAATTGTTTTACGTATCCTGTTACATAAAAAGGTGATTTGTCTATCCCATTTCAAGTGCTGATCAACAATAATTCCCAGGTATTTCACATCTACAGATTCTTTCAGGAAAGGGCATTTACAGGTTGTAGAGAGTTTACAAAATGAGTTGTGGATTATTAATTTTAAATGAGAAAGTGATTTCAATTTGTTCAATCCAGAGACTGTTAAAGAAAATGGCACCAAAGTAGTTTTAGTTATATTTAGAGATAGCAAATTTGCATCAAGCCAGTTTTTGATCAAATTTATACCTACATTGGCATGTTTATAAGTGTCCTCCCAAGTTAAACCACTGAAAATCACCACCGTATCATCAGCGTAAGAATAACAGGAGCCATTTTGTACTTTCAAATCAATGTTTAATAAATCATTAGTATATATTAAAAATAGAATAGGACCTAAAATTGTTCCCTGAGGGACACCTATATCAATATTTACATTTTCACCGATATTATCATCAATTTTGGTTACCTGAGTTCTTTTGTTTAAGTATGATTGAAATAACTTATGCGCAATACCCCTGACTCCTATATCAAATAATTTGTCCAGAAGTAAACGATGGTTAACCGTGTCAAAAGCTTTCCTTAAATCTAAGAAAATCCCTAAACATTTAGAACCGTTATCCAACTCCTGCATAATTTTACCAGTGACTTCAATAATTGCGTCATCCGTAGATAATTTATTTCTGAAGCCATACTGATGTTTCGAGAGAATTTCATTTTTCTCTAAGTAATTTACTAATCTGTTTTTTAAACATTTTTCTAATATCTTTGAGAAGCTAGAGAGCAAGGATATCGGTCTATAGTTATTCAGACTTTTTTTTTCCCCTGACTTATGGACCGGTACAACTACAGCATTTTTCAGAGATTCTGGGAAAACTCCTTGGGTGAGACATAGATTGAATACATAAACAAGCGGTTTTAATATATGTTTAATGATAATCTTTAATGTGTTATTTATAATTTTTGTCGATTCCCGGTGAGACATTATTTTTTAAGGATTTAACAATATTATTAATTTCTTCTTCGGTTACTGGACAAGGTATTTCGAATATCTTATAATCAGGCTTAGGAACGGGACACTTTAGCAACAAATGTACGCAGAACTTGACTATAGAATTCCTTGAACATAGTAGACAGACATACTGTGAATGTAAACAACGACGTCAATGTGCTGCGTTGTATTGTTCTGTTAATAGTACAATCTAGTGTTGGTGGAAAATGAAATAGCATAAATATCTCAAAAGTTTTCATGTCCTCCGGCGATGTTGAAGGCGTTAGCTTTACAATGAACAACCAATACATTGTGATAGCCTGAGTTCGTTTCGTAGGGAGAGACGGAAGAATACTGTACCTCTGATTACGAACCGATTGTACACTAACGCACAGGTAAACAAAACTCAGCGCGCCACCTCACTCCATCTGTACCCCGTTGCACTGTAACTTCACTTCATTCTTAAGTTGCCTCGGATCCTAAGCCTGCTTATAATATTGGAACCAAAGGAATTTATTCTGTATCAACTCGATAGAACCAACATTGCTTTTGTATTGAGGATTCCAAATTATTGTAGCATAATCCAACTTGCTTATAATCGGGTGTAGGTCTAACCTAAAAACAGGTGGTTGCTTCAGTAATTTCTAATTACAAATTCCAGTGATTTATAAGCGGAAATAGTAATTGTTAAAATGTGGAGTATGAAAGTTAAATTAATCTCAAATTGGATTACCGGTACTTAAATTAATTAGCTTTTCATTTAAACACACACACACACACAATTAACAATATCTACTTGCAAGTTGCTACATGTTAGCATTCACACGCGGAAAGTGGTGGAGTTAAGTTGATCACGTGATAGGAAAGTGAGCACAAAAGTTGACTAGTCGGCAACTCAAATTCAGCTTGACTGTCTCGACCATATCACACGGGAAAAGTTGATGTGGAAAATCGACTTGCTTCAAGCACTTGACTCCTGTAAACTGTCTTCGTGTGAATTGGCCTTTAAGAACGAATTAACCTTCAAGCTGACTGTCTGCGACTGTACGAACAACATTGCATGGTGAAATGCTCTTAAGTTGATAAATTAGGAATAGTCTTGATGTGAGGGAAGTCTATCATGTGATGATTTCCTCAGCATACATAAACAACACGCTGCATTTAAAGTATTGCGCAACGTTTCGTTATTCCTACCTTAAAATTTATAGGGAAGTCCAGACCTGGAAAACAAAATATTGATTTATCTACTTATTACATCACAAAATATAAACTAATATGTATATTATTCAAAATATTTATTGAAGTTAAGATTATTATTGAAAATACATACACCGTATTCCGCTTAGAGGGATCGAGAAATAAGTGACAATTTCAAGTGTAAATAATGGTTTATTAACACACCTTTTTACATAACTTGATGTAAAACGTCTCCGATTTTCGGAGAATGCTCAGTGCAACTCGATGTGTGCGCCTTGAGTTGCCCTGCAAACATCTAAAAGGTATTCAACCTCCCAGCAATTGTTCTGTGGCATGTGTGGAGTCATTAGCGCAGCTGCATTTGTGATGCGTTGTCTCAGTTCCTCCAAAGTGTTAGCTCTGCCTGTTTGGTACACATCTTTCACAAAGCCTCAGAAAAAAATCCAAGAGGCTCAGATCGGGTGACCCGATTGGCCAAGCAATGGGTCTTCGTCTTCCGATCCACATCCACGTACGACGAACACGTCTTTGTACTCGCGTAACAGATTTTTCTTTTGCTAGTCATAGCACACACTGAACTTTCTGTTGTGGTGTCCACATCTTGACCATGGCGGGTTATTCTACAAAATGGCGCCAGGCTTGTTTTAGCAACAAACGAAAGTTACGCATGCAGCTGTTTTCAGACTTTGTTGCATAAACTTGGAGAGTTTCTCTATCCTGTCAGATGTAAATCTCAACGATATCTTTATCTAGTTTTAAGTGGTGAGCATTTATTTCTCGATCACTCTAAGCGGAACACGGTGTATTTTAGGCTATTTATGAAATTCAGTATTTTGAAACCTAAATTTACAACTTGAACTTCCACTTAAGTTTGGAGACATCAAAGATTAGGAAACAAAATATTTATTTACATGCTGTAGATATCCGTATTCTAGTATACTAATGGACACCCGTCGAAAATTTGTTGATATTTACTTCTTGATTGGAACATAAGCGTCCTCATCAGCACTTTGTAAATTTGTAGGAACTGATATGTACAGGTCCACACCTGTGGAGTAACGGTCAACGCGTCTGGCTGCGAAACCAGGTGGCCCGGGTTCGATTCCTGGTCGGGGCAAGTTACCTGGTTCAGGTTTTTTTCCGGGGTTTTCCCTCAACCCCATACGAGCAAATGCTGGGTAACTTTAGGTGCTGGACCCCGGACTCATTTCACCGGCATTATCACCTTCATCTCATTCAGACGCTAAATAGTCTAGATGTTGATACAGCGCCGTAAAATAACCCAATAAAATAAAAAAATGATATGTACAGTACCGATCAATGCTGAGTGACTATACAGTAACCTGCAGCTCGGCACAGAGGGACGTAACTTCACTTTTAATATCGCAGAGCTCTTTGCTTGCTGAGACTACGCAGCCAGCCAGCATATACAAGGCAACACATTTTAGTAACCAGCAGAGTGCCTCTCTGCTTGTATTATAGTTTTATAAAGTTCATGCATTACAATTCTCGTATCTTGCCTCGACCCTTAGTAGAAATACGTGGCTTAATTTGAAATGGGTGTAGAGATACAAATTATGAAAAATTTATTCTACAGGCACTGCTCAAACATGTGTTGTGCACGAGGATTGCAGTTCAGGAAGATTCTCGCGCTAGTCATAGAAAGTCACAGCAAATAAAGAGTTTTGGTCTGAGTTGCAACACTGCTTTCTGAACTCTTTTTAAATCTTGGCGAGCGCAGGTGGAGTTCTGTTCGACAAAGACTGCGTTGGGACTAACTCTGTTCGTGAGACTCCTGTTTCCCTTTCATTAGTGCATTAATATTTTATCACCGCTCCCTGACGAAGTTTATGTCGTTTCCAGCAAGCATTGCAACTTCATAATACTGTTTCATTGAAGTGAAGAGAAGCGAATAGAAGCATTTTAAATGTGGGTATAGAGAAGAATGGAACGTGTGAAGTGGACAGACAGAATAAGAAATGAAGCTGTGCTGGAAAGAGTGGGTGAAGAAAGAATGATGCTGAAACTGATCAGGAAGAGGAAAAGAAATTGGTTGGGTCACTGGCCGAGAAGAAACTACCTACTGAAGGAAGCACTAGAAGGAATGGTGAACGGGAGAAGAGTTCGTGGCAGAAGAAAATATCAGATGAGAGACACTTTAAGATACAGTATATGGATCATATGAGGAAACAAACAGGAAGGCAGAAAATAGGAAAGATTGGGGAAAGCCATAGGGCAGAACACTAAGTGAAATGAATGAAAGAAATGAAACTTGTGTAGTATGAAGTTTATATGATATTAAAGTGTGGGTAACTTCTGGGGAATATTTATACAATTTGAAAAGAACAAAAATATTGATTTAAATGTAAAATTTTATTTTGCCTTTGTTTTTTTAATTTCACGTTTTTTTATTTCACATGGTTTAGTTCTTACGCGTAGTGGGTCACGTTCATTAAGTCAGTAGAGCTTGTAAAAATAGGTATAATCATTATTGGCATCTGGAAAAAGTTCCACTACACGTAGTTCACCGCGTGCGATTCATGCATCAAGCGGCACATCGTTATTTTTATCTTGCAATTAGAACGATTTCAATACAGCAGTTCCATAACAAATAAATAAATGGTAGTAGGGGACCAACAATCTGGCCTGCTCGCTCCCCTGACTTCAGTCCATAGAATTTTCACTTATGTAGAAATATAACAGTAATAGTTTATGCTTTCAAGGCTTGTTGAGAACATTGAAATACTTCGCCAGCGTATAGAAGGATGTAAGCAGATACAACAGACACGTGAAATACGGGCGAGAGTAAGACAGTCCATAATGCAGAGCATATAAACCTGTATTAATAGTCATAGTGAACATTTTGGACACTATCTTCTAGAATTATACATGAACTTCGTAAATAGTGGTGTACAAATAAAGTTGTAATAAGCAAATATACTCGTATATGATGTCAGAAGCAATGGACTCTAAGTGCACTTCAGATACTTTAGAGAAAATTCCGTGAAGTTTTAACTTTAATTGTTAATGTGTGATGTGGTTAATATATATTCCTTTTCCACTAAAATTTTACATGTTTCAGTTTACCCTGAATGCACTTTATTCATTTGTTCATAAATGTCACTTGTATCCCTTTGCTTCTGATCCCCTCATATGAACTGAAAACTACCCAAAATTAAAAAGAGGAAGCGAAATTTATTACACAGGGTGTTTCAAATATGATGGCCAATAACTAACAGATAAAAAGTAGGAACTGAAAGAAGCAAATTAACCGTTAATGGGTTATTCCCTTAGGCAGGGGAAAGCCCTGTACAGTGGCATCCTAGGTCATCTGATTATACAGGAACATCATTTTATTTTTATTTCAATTTTTATTGTACCTGATTTTTTAATATACAGTTTCCCTGAAAAGGAATGAGACAATTGAATATTCCTAAGTCTCAGATGTAAAACACTGCGCATGATCAGAGACCAGAGCACTGATACACAAGATAACGAATATTGAGTTACTTAGTTTCAAGCTATTTGGTTTGTTACTAGCATCGTTCCGGAATTTACTTCAAAACTGCAAAAAGTATGATAATATTACGTAAATAAAAGATAAATATAAGCCTATACGTAAATCGTGTAGTTAAATCGACAATGGACCTTCATGACTAGATCGACACTCCGCACAGAAAGTAAAGCTTTCGAGTCGTTGCAATAGTTCAGACGCTAAAATCTCTGCGTGTTGTGTAGAAGAGAGCGAGTTCGATTCTTAGTCTATATCAACGATTATTTTTTTCTAAATAACGTTGAAATAGAGTTTTACAAAGTCCTCAGGTTAAGTTTTAATGATCACAGAAATTACAAAATTACAAGTTATAATATTATAAACGTTAATCTAATTAATGAATTTATACACACACACACACACACACACACACACACATACAATGTAAATGCATATCCATATATTAAAAACTAACAATTAAAATGAAATTTAAAAAATATTCCTAAGCCACACAGACAAACGTTTACAAAGGTTTAGAGTCCTTAGGCTATGTCATTTGTTGAATAATTATTACAATATTTTATTAGTAGCTTTCCCATATATGTAAGAAATGCACTCGCACAAAACAATTTTTGTTAAAAGTGTGGCTTTGGATTATTTCATTCTCACCCGTTCAGTTGATTTTAACTATTTTATCTACGTGTTTTCAATAGTGTTTAATTTAATAAGCATTCAATTTCATTCATGTTATGATTGAATGAATAAGCACTGTTGCAGTTATTGATTAATTACATATATTAATACTAACTATTAAATGCATGTGTTAAGTAACTAATTGCAGTATCTTTTGCAAAATCTTGAATGTTTAAATTGTCAATAATATTTCTGTATTATATACTATAAGACGTTAAAGGAATATGCAATAGATTTGGGATCCTCTACTTTATAATCACTAATTTTAATGAAAAAAAAAATTTCTTTCTTGGGATATCTACAAGTTTCACTTTAATAATATTCCTAATAGCTTTAATTGCATTATCTGGATTTTGTGCTTTTCTATTAAAATGTGTTCTTTTTCCCTCTTTCATAAATTTTGATAAATTACACTGTACTTCTTGTAGTATTTAAGAATATGAGGATAGTCACATTGCAGCTCATTACATATAGATTCTTCTTTTTAATACATGAGATTTTTAAGTCCCTGCATTATCTACATGTTTTTACTTTTGAATTTTTTCACAACATTGAGTGGAGAACATCCACTAAAGTGATTCTGAAATGAAGTGAAAAATACAATACATTTACTCTTAAATCAGTAGTACCAGTAACATATACGTTTTTCCAAGATTCATTTTATAGACATAAATGTAAATAATCACTAGATACAGCATTTACGACCCTTTTTTAGTTTTTAAATTAATATTTTGAAATTGTTCAGTAACATTGGAAACAGGATGTGTTTATCATGTTCATACAAGTTATTGTTTATAGGTGCTGTCGAATAGGAATTCTGTCTAATTCAGTGTACAAAACTTTTATCAGTGGCTGTGATACTTCAGCTTGTATGCTGGTGGGAAAATGAGTCTATGACTAAGGTTTCGAGTTTCAAGGAGTGAATTTAATTTACTTTTACGGAAAAGTTCCGAGAGATAATCTATGTTTATGTCACTACAGATCACAAATTCCATATGAGATTTCTAAAGTCTTTTCTTTACAAATTTAAATGTTGGCTATAAATACACTCAGAGACAAAAAAAACGGACACTTCTATATTTGCTTGTATTTTGTTGCCAGTTATTTCAAAATGAAACAAAACCCACTTCAACAAAATAATGTTTCATTTAGCACCTTATACAACAACATTTGAAAAAAAAAATCTCTGATGAAAAAATTTACAAAAAATTACAAAGGGCGTATAACTGTAGCATCGTTTGGTCTAAATGTTTTTTTTTTTTTCATTTTATGGTGCCTTAAACATTAAAAACTCTTTTTAGTAACGGGTATTACCCCCTCTGGCTTGAATAACTGCATCCATACGTCTTGGCATGCTCTCAATTTGGTTAGCAATGTCTTCTTGAGGAATAAGTTCCCATTCTTCGCCAAGTGCTCGCCTCAACTCTTGTAACGATTCTGGTCTAGGTCTACTATTCTTAGCACGCCGTCCCAGCATGTTCCACACGTGTTCAATTGGGTTCATGTCTGGTCTCCTTGCTGGCCATGGAAGAACATGGATTCCCACTTCTTGGAGATAATCTCCTACCGCATGGGCAATATGCGGCCGTGCATTATCATACATTAAAACAAAATTATCGCCTACATATTGGCCAAATGGCACAACATGATCAGCCAAACATTCATTTATTTACCTATCAGCTGTTAGTCTTCCATTTTCAACAAAAACCAACTCTGTACGAGCATCCGTACACACTCCTGCCCAAACCATCACTCCACCACCTCCATACGGCACATTTTCGGAAATGCAACACTGTGAAAATCGTTCTCCCCTCCTTCTCCAAACTCTTTCAAGTCCATCAGGTGAGCACAGATTGAAACGGGACTCATCGGTGAACAGAACACAGCTCCACTGTCCATTTTTCCAATCCCTGTGACCATTTGCAAAACGCAGTCGTTCAACTCGATGCATCCTGAGAAGTCTGGGACCAGTTGCAGGTCTACTTGATATCAGTCCACTTGCTTTCAACCTCCTTCTAACTGTTTTGGCCGAAATTGGGCGTCCATGCATGTTAACAAACTGCTGGGTTACACTAGTAGCTGGCAGGTTGCGCTCCCTAAGAACTCTCAACACCATATACCTGTCTTCATTTGGATTTGTAGCTCTTGGACGACCCGAACCTGGTCTTCTAGTATATTCTAGGGTATCTCTATACCATTTTATGGCATCATGGGTTGTGCTTCTAGACATATTCATAACATTTGCAATGTAACGTACACTGCGTCCATCATCGTAAAGGGCTACAGCTCGAGCCACATCTTCAGATCGCATCTTGTTTTAAGACAAATGTTACAACCCCACTTAAACTCAGAAAATGTAAAAATAAAGATATAACGAATGATAACGATAATGAAGCACAAAATGGTTGAGACAAAATTGTTATAGCTGAGACTCCGAAAGCAAAATTGGAATATTTAGTTGTAATAGCTTGTTTATAAAACAAAAAACAATCAACAATGTATACACGTCTCCATAACAACAGATGGCTACCATAATATTGTATGAGAAGGCAATGTTTTGCAAACTACCAGCAAATATTAAAGTGTCCAGTTTTTTTTGTCCCTGAATGTATTATGAAATATGAATGATTGTAGTTAGAAGTCTGATTTACATCGTAAAAAGCAAGAAGTTACATTCCTCGGCAAGATTCGAACTTTTCGATGTTTGGTTTTGTCGTCCAACGCATAAGCACGGACCTATCCAATGCTTATGTTAATAACCTACGATTTAGCTGTAGCAATGTGGTGTCATAACTTGGGGTTTGGTTACTTAATGTAATTAGGTTTAATTTGATTAGCTTCGCAACAATTGGAATTCCTGTTATATCCTGTTATTTAAATATTTAAGTTAGAGTTGATTTATTAACTCTTACTGTGCAAGATGACCCTTATTTCAATAATTCTATATCACGTTAAATAGTCATTGTCTACACTAAAGTATTATCATCATCCCTCATTTCTCATCTTAATGGCGAACCGACGTGACATGAGACAGCGAGTTATAGCCCTAGTTGAGGCTGGATATGGGGCTAGATCTGCTGGCCGTTTGGTCGGTGTTCCTGGAAGTACAGCCGAGAGGTGGGTTCATCGTTACCAAAATTCAGGGGAGGTCGAAAATCGCTCTATTCCTGGGCGTCCGGGGATTTCTTCATTGGAAGAGGATGCTCTCTTATTCGAGGCAGTTCGACAGGACCCCTTTCGGACTGCTAACGAAATAAGAGCAGCATCTAACTTTCCCGGTTCTTCGCAGACTTTGATCAGGAGGTTGTGGAACCGCGGTATTAGGAGCCGGAGGGCTGCGCAAATGGAAATATTGGGGGAAGCACAAGCTGTCGACCGTCTTGCCTTCGCTACCAATCGAGTGGATTTCGATTGGAGAAATGTAATTTTCTCCGACGAAACAACCATCTCGAGTGATTACGAAAGTCCTGTCCATGTCTATCGTGAGGATGGTCTCCGACATGATCAGCGCTATGTACACCGACGTGAAAGATCGGAGCGCTTTAGCATATCGTCACAGTCTAGTATATACAGTCGCGAAGCTCAATACGTAATAAATATGCAAAAATTAGATAGTTGCTCACCACTAGGATCGCTAAAATCGCCTCATTACAGACAATGCAAAATAGTACCGTCACAGTCTATTGTTTCTAGCAATCTCAAACTCAAGCTTCGTGACTGTGATATCGTGTTGGGGTGGATGTCTTACGATGGACCTGGCGTTGTAGAACGCATCGATGGCCGGTTTAATACGGGAACTTACGAGCATATTCTGGAAAATACATTCCTTCCTTCCGCCCCTAGAACGTTTTCCCGAAGGAACATTGCTGTTCCAACAGGATAACCATCCCGTGCACTGTGCCGCAATCATTCAAAGATGGTTTCAAAGGAGACCCGAGATCGAAATCATTAATTGGCCTCCGAAGTCACCTGATTTGAATGTCATCGAAAATTTATGAGCGGAATTGAAAAAGAGAAGGATAGCCACCTATGCCCACCGACGCCCTCGAAATCGAGACGAATTGTGGGATCAAGTTGTTGAAACCTGGGAAGATCTCGCCGGGGATTAGAATTTATTCCAAAATCTCGTGACATCCATGCCGGACCGACTTAGAGCCGTAATAGAAACTGATGGCATATGGACAAAATTTTAAGTTGACAGATCTCTTTTTGTTTTTTATGATTTTTGTTTGAGGAAGAATACTCTTAACTTCCAAGTAAGATTTATTTTTTTTGACGAGTTTCAGCCCACTTGTAAGATCCAGAAATTGGGCATAAATTATTCATATTTTTCGACAAAATAGACAGTCTAGAAACTCTGAAGGAATTAATTACACCTCAATAAAAAAAATTTTACCTGGGATCGAACACGAGACGTTTCGGTTAAGCAGTGGAACCGACGACACGCTACTATATGAGCTACCGAGACAAGACAGTGACAACAGCAGTCTAGAATGTAGATCCCATAGCAGGCATTTGCCATTCGGTACAGAGAAGCAATGATAGTTAGTGACCCGAGCTATGTTGTGAAATCGTGGCCTTAAATGACTATCTTCTTCGTGATTCTTATTTTGGTCCTTGTCCTTGTTGTGGTCCTCGTAACACTTCTTGTTGTATTTGTCATGTTACGTATCGTTACGTCCATATCGAGTGAACCGCGCTGTAGAACTTTAACTTCCGACGACCAAGAGTCGTCTCATTCCTTTTAAGGGTAACTGTACTTGACTCCCACCCCTTCTACTAGTGAACATCAACCCAAGGCCGCATATGAAGTCAAATCGCCTTACGGTCACAGTGTACAGTATTGAGTGAGTGAGTATAGTTTGTTCCAGAAATATGGTCATATTTTCCAGTGAATAAAGTGCATTAATTATTGAATCATATTTTCGCATAGGTACTATATCCGTTAGGTTCCGTCGGTTCCCTGTTTCCAACATTCGTTTCTACTGGTCCCTCTGTAAAGGCTAGTGGCTGGGCTGTCTTAGCTCTTTTCTGAAAACATTTGCTTTCAGGAATTGTACATATACGTAATATTATACAACTGTTTAAAATAATTTAAATAAAAGGGGCTCTTTAAGTAACTGTCACGTGATTTCCCCCTTTGCACGACCCTGCGACATAACTACAGTACTTGGACGGACAGTAGACAGCAATCTGGGTAAATTTATCTGTGCGAATCGGGCGGAGGTGAAGTGATTACAATACGTAAGTAAGGTAATCCGTCATAGAGTAAGTACAGACTTATTATTTCAACAGACACAGGATTTTGCCCCCCATGTCGACTGATGCTTTGCATTATTTCTTTTGGGGTTACTGTAAAACAGTTGTATTTGTTAAAAATTCTACAACTGCATATAGCAGAATTAAATAATTTCATCCCAGAAACAATATTTTCAATTTCAGAACATATGCTTAAAAATGTTTCCAATAATATGCACACAAAAGAACTGAAGCCCGTATAGAAATGAACGGCCATTATTTTGAATAATTTGTTTAAATATCCTGATTTTGATTATTTTTCAATTTAAAGCACGCTCCATATTGTATGCTAATGTGCTGTAGGCTAGACAGTATATTATACATTGCATAATGAATACGTCCGCCTGGATAGTTCAGTTAGTGAGTAAAAGCACTTATTGTTAATACTGTAGTGTATTTTGATTAAATAGAAACCTAACGAAAATTATAAAACTGAAAATCGTAACAGTTCCCAGTTTACGGTAATGGATGCACTACTTTTCTTCCCTCCTATACCTAGTAAAGTAATTTGTTTATATTTTACAAGAGTATCATCAAACTCCGGTCGTGGAAGGGGGTAACATAGTGTTTGCGGTTCTCAACCGTTAATCCAAAGGTATAGCCAGGTTAATATTAGAAATGTTAGTAAACACAAAATGATGACTCGGTGTATCTGTCTTAGGGGCCATGTAAAAAGTCAGGTTTTCACTTTTGAGGTCAACACAATTCAGGAATTACGGACTGAACACGTCTCTCAGCAAATAAGAAATGATCCAGAATTGTCCGAGAGGATTCGAAACTCACTAGAGAGAAGAGCACAATGTTGCGTTCAGATGCATGGGTTGCATTTTTAGCAACCGCTCTAGGTACAATTCAGTCAGGATTCGTCTGCATATCTGCTGTTAGTTAGCTAAGGATCTCAACAGACAATATGAATTATCTCGACAACGGTCAATTTGCGGACCAATGTGTAATGAAGCATTTTTCTTTGGTTAGTTTGTACTTTTCATCCGTAAATTATTGACTATCACCTTTAAATCACCCGGTAGGCCTATAATTAAATGAACATTTGCTTGTTTTTAGGTCATTTATCCATTCTCCATAAATTTTCCAACATATTAACTAACACTCTGTAGGAATAACAGTATGATTCACTTCCATTACTTTTATTAAATCAGATATATTTTCCTTTTCAGCAGTCTTTTTTGAACCCCTTCCTCTACAGGTTTCCAGTTATGTAATACTTTTGGGGTTATTCTAATGCTCTTCCAATTTAACTTTATCTTGTTGCCACCTGCGACGGTATAAATAAAAAATGTGTATACATGCTATGTATGTACACATTTTTCGAGACACTTGTTCCGCTTTTCCACGCCACATTCCTGAAGTTCTTGACAAGCTCGTAGGTGGCTGCTTCGTTGTAGCGTGCTTTTAAAGCACCTCCGTCCTCTGCATGTTACAAATTTCACCGAACTTCTATAATCCAATGGTGGCTTGGCGTTATCGTGCCATGTAAAATAATTTCTAGTTCGCACCTTGCCAACGTCGAGTTTGATAAACATGAAGTTACACAGCTGCTGGTTCTATGCAAGAAATCGTGCGGTTTGCAGGCCGTTAAACTGTTTACAGAAATGGACTTCTTGAGGTAATAAGGATTTTAGGAGAAATTTTTATTACTATCTGTTGCTTCTGTTATATTCTAACTTTATCCTGCTTGTCTTCTCAAACTCTTCACTCCTTCTCACTCTTTATGAAATAGCGCCACAAACACGAGTCGAATTTCGGAAATACAAAACACATTTTTAGAGGACATCGACCCCTATTATTTTTAATTATGATAAATGATTTACCTAAAAATATGTATAGTAACTCGATTGTATTTGCTGATGATACTACTTTGTATCATACTAATGATGACATAATTGATATAAAGTTTGTTATGGACAATTCGTTTAAGGGGAGGCAGAGGTGAAATTTTCGAACAAAACTGAAGAAAAGATGAAGATTTGTTTTTTTTTACCTTTTTATTATCTTTATTTTCATATTCCGATGTTAGTTTTTGATTTTGTGCCCTTTAAAAGTATGAAATTAAAACCAAGATAACTGTATTACTATATTATACCCACAATAAACTAATACTTATCATTATTTATATACCTTCTCTGAACACTAAATAAAAAGAAATATTGAAAATTTCTTACAATATGGTGCCTGGAGCATTTTATATCAAACGATATAAAGTTTTATAAAATTATTAATATTTACAGAACTATTGTATTTTTAACGTTGAAACTTGGTATGTCCATTACTAATAACATACTTAATATTCATGATAATTTCAAACAAATCGGATAAATTTTGTGGATTTTGAAATATTCACCTCTGCCTCCCCTTAACGAAGCAGCTGCCTGGTTTCAGGCTAATCGATTATGTTTAAATCAGACTGACACAACATGTGTTGTTTACATTAAATGATTCCACAATTTACAACTCTCAACCATTTGCTAAACGTTTAGGAATTGTACTGGATTCCAAATTATCTTGGGCCCCACATATTGATTATGTTTTCATTAAACTCTCAAGGGTTATTTATTTATTAAGCAAATTGAAATCACTGGTGCCTAAAACATATGTAAGAAGTGCTTATTTTGCCTTCTTCCATAGTATAATAACCTATGGTATTTCTGTGTGGGAAATAGTTCTAGTGTATCTAATGTTCTCCTTCTGAAAAAAAAAAGCCTTACGTAATTTAACTGGTTCTGCTTATGATGTGCATTGTAAGCCACTATTCATAAATGAGGCTATTCTGACTGTTATTAATCTTTACATCTTCACTTCTTTGCTGAAGGTAAAGAAAAATTTAGCAAATTATTATCATAGATCGGATCATCATAATTACAATACAGTCCACACCTGTAGAGTAACGGTTATCGCGTCTAGCCGCGAAACCAGGTGGCCCGGGTTCGATTCCCGGTCGGGGCAAGTTACCGGGTTGAAGTTTTTTCCGTGGTTTTCCCTCAACCCAATATGAGCAAATGCTGGGTAACTTTCGGTGTTGGACCCCGGACTCATTTCACCGGCATTATCACCTTCATCTCATTCAGACGCTAAATAACCTAAGATGTTGATAAAGCGTCGTAAAATAACCTACAAAAATAAAAAAAAATTACAGTGCAAGATCAATTTTCAATTGACTGAATCTAATGTTAGGCTGGAAACAACTGAAAAACAATTTATGTCCACGGCAGTATCTATGTTTAATAGATTACATAAGTCTGCACACACTGTTAACTGTAAGAATGTTTTAAAATGCTGGAGATTAATCATCCCTTTTATAGTATTAGTGAATACTTTGAGTCCTCCGTTAATAACTTATGTTTTTAATATAATATTCACTCTGTTTGTTTTATTATGACTATATCCATAGTATTTGTATAACACTCATGACTATAATAAAATCAAATCAAATTAATAATGAAACTAGTATAGTGTGCATATGTGTCCCATTCCTCATAACATGTTAATTAATTTATACATCTTTATTACACAACTTTTATGATGATCACTTTCACGTGTTTTCAGGTTTCTTCAGTTCTTTTCTGGAGGGCGCATTTGTGTTTCGTAGTGTAGAGTGAAATAGTGGATGTGTTCTGAAATTCAGTTGTGTATTGAGATCATTGTGGGAGATCATTTCAAACACATTACAAAGAACACATCACAGCCATAACCAAATCACACATTCACATACACAGAACACAACACCAACCATAGCTACAGCAAGATAGACACAGACATGGAAATTCTACATATCCAACTGAAAAACCAGACTCTAATCACAGTAGAACAGTACGAACTATACAGACGCACAAAAGCACACCTACAACAAATCCTCAAAACAACTGAATTTCAGAACACACACAATGTTTGACTACACACTACATAACACAAATGCATCCCACGCAGCAAAACAACTGAAGAAACCGGAAGATGCAAGGACATTACTAGTTCTGAAGATGGCTACTACTAAGCAGAAACTGGTCAACTAGTATTTACAAATTTAGATTATATTTAACACATGAAAGTGGCAATATATTCCAGATTAATTTATTTTTTCTATTTAATATTGTCTACTCTCCATCTCATAATGACCATCATCATCATCATCATCATCATCATCATCATTCCAGATGTAATTATTACATTTAGTAATATCAATAATTACCGATTATATTAAGATTATTTTTTATTGTTGCGTAATATACAGCTATAATTCTATTGTACTTAACTGTTATCTGATAAAAATAAATGTTTCGGAAAGGAAATTACGTAACGTCATTTTAATTATCTGATTTACTGTGCACGCAATTTAAACTGTATAAAACTTCACATGGAGGAATATTGCAACATGGCAGTTATGAACATGGACAGTTTCATGCTTCATTGTTTACTTATATTTTAGCAAGCTTTTGGACACTGATGATTGTAGCGTATCTTCTCAGTTTGCAAAAATAATAATTATAGTCATCTACGAATAAAACTGCATCTTAAAATCTACTGTGAATGTATATTTCATTTTTAACTCCATCTAGTGTGAATAGCCTCAACTTATATATGGATTATATGCGGAGACTAACTGAACGGCGGAAAATAGGAGTATTGGAGAATGCTCGGATTGCAGTGAAAGACTTGCCTTTGGGCTGAAAATATGCAGTTACTATGCCGGCCGTTGTATCCGAAGTTCGCATATTGAAATGGAGGGACTTGGATTTGGAACGGAGGTAGAATTCTTAGTATAGGTCGCGCCACCGTTTTTGGCATGTAAAATAAGTAATGGGAACCTTAAGTGCTAGTGCCTTACGTTTGTAGCAGAGATTGGGAGATAAAGCTGGCAATCATGATTGGGAGATTGTTGATGTAACGTGTAATTAGGAGGATGTACCATTCTCAGCTGCAGTGGCAACAGAAACTCACCGACTGGATACTGTACTCAAGAACATACCACAGGAACGCTAGCGTAGGGAAACTTAAGTGCGAGTAGCTTAATTTTGCCACAGCCTGGGCAGCAAGACTGGCAACTGTGGTTGGCAGATTGCTGACGTGACCTGTATAAGAGGTGGTATATGCTCAGCTACACTATCAACAGATGCTTACAGACTGTGCATTGTACTCAAGGACACGCGCCAGGAACGCTGGCGTCAGCAATATGTCTCCCTCCGCGTAGCCCGTGTCGTGGATTTACGTAATGTAAGAGAACCCTGTCCCATATACAGAACTCGAGGCAAATTATTGGCCTTCTGATACCTTACCAACAAGTTTTCTGTCTGCGTAACTAATTTGTGAAAGGATATCCATTGTCACCGAGCAGAATAATTAGCTGTCTCTCTTTCAATCTGTGCTCTGATATACAAAGCTTTAAGCGAATAGATGTGACCTGGTCATCTGAGATCTATATCCTTGATTTGAAGTTTGACGTCACTGATTATTATCTCAACACTAATCGAAAAATGACACATGCGATTACGATATTTCACCTCTCTTTTATTCAGGGAATTGAATATCTTTATACGTACAGTTCATTATATCCAGAAGTCTGCAATATGGCGTATTTCATGAAAATCCAGAATAATAAGTGATCGTTTTTCAATTGAAGGAAATGTTACATAAGTTGGTTTTATTGCTGCTTAAAAATCAGAAATATTATGGAACATTCTATTAATATGTAGGTTTTGAAATTCGGGCATTTTCACCAACCATACTTCCTGCGGCATAAATCACACTGTCTAGATATCTCCAGTATAGAAGGGAGATGGGAGAAAGAGAGAGAGAAGATGCCTTGGTAGCTCAGTTGGCGAAACTCTGGCTTAACGCAATTCGGACCCAAGTTCTAATCTCAATGATGACGGAGTTGTTTTTATTGGTAGGCCCAGCCAAGGTTATGAGGATTTTCCCGAAACTCTGTCATTTCACCAACACTCTCCACAATAATTCTCCTTACATTATCATCTCATTATAGAATCTCCTGTGTAAGTGTGAGGTTTGAGCCAAAGTTATTGAAATTTTATATTTCATTATGGTGCCTGATCTGGTATAGTAGGAACTAGTGTCGTACAATGTTCGAACATATGAGGGTATGTCAAGATACTACAAATTTCGCCCTACTCCATAGGCATCCCAACAGTACGTGGAAGTGAAGCATGTAAACTAAAATAACCGAGTCCATTGAAAACCGGTAAGAGGCCTTATGTTCGGTTCATGTTTGCCGAGTCTCTGTAGAACTGAAGCTGCCTTTGCGTTTGTTCAATATTTCCCCTTCCTTACATATGTTCGGTGCCATTCTGTTTAGTTCCTCCTCTCCCTGCTCCTCTATGCTTTACCTGCATAAGGATATCAGGCACACCTTGCGAAGTTACGAATAGTAATGATCAGGCTTCGGCCTAGGGACACAGAGTAACCGGCATGAGGTTTAGAGTACACGGAGTATGAATGACGTCATGACCAGTGTGGGGTGACTGCAACAGCACAGGTGAGTCCGTAATGTGCATTACCGTTGTGTGTATTGCTGCTTGGCTGAAGTACGTGTAACAGACTTCGGTGTAGGGCCACCTGATTGAAGGTTACAGCTCACGTTAATACTTTAACGGTAGACATTTATTGTCTAAAGTAGGAATGCACTGTATATACTGCATCTGTACAGGGTGAAATATATTTTGTGCCGTACTGTGACGGACTGTTTACATGTTGAGACACGAAGTAACGACGCGCTCCATCTCCCAGTCCACTCGACATAACACAAAACTATGTCCGTGCGTTCTTAACTATATGCGTTTCTGTGCCCAGGACCGAAGCCTGGTAATGATTAATGAGTAGCCTATAGGTTGTTATTAATATAACTAAATATTCACACAAATATATGTATAAATAAATCAAATAAACCTTTTTTAAAAAAGTATATATGTTCAAAGTACCGACTAGTACGTGCAATGTTCAAACATGAGAGAGGAAACCAAGACATTGCAAACTTCGTCTTATTCCATATGAAAAACTAATTGCAATATATATGCTAAAATCCTTAAGCGGTTTAAAACAGTGTCCTGTAATGTTCGAACATGAGGGAGGCAACCAAGACATTACAAACTTCGTCTTATTCCATATGAAAAAACTAATTTCAATATATGTGCTCAAATCGTTACGCGGTTTAAAACAGTGTCTTGTAATGTTCAAACATGAGGGTAGCAACCAAGACTTCGTCTTATTTTATATGAAAAACTAATCGCAAGGTCTATGCTAAAACATGAAAGAGTGGGAGTGGAGGACAGCGAATATTTTTATAACAAATGAAACAAACACGACAGGCCATCTTCTGCAGAGCTAACATCGACGAATGTCGAACTTCGTCAAACTCGACTAACTTGAATCGAACATAGTGCTTGTAATGCTTTCATCATCCGTATAGTCATATAAATATTGTTACCGAGAAACTTTGATTTATTTGAATATTATGTAATTACAGCAATTTACTTTCTGTAATTGTTATAGTAACAACTGTCATGTATTTTAGAAACATATTGTGATGTACTTATATCTACGTATATTTCTGTCGAAGTTTAATCATATTTTTGTACTACAAATTTCCTCTCCTTACAACTAAATAATACTTCACAAGATTTGTTCTAAAATCCTTACTCAGCTAAAAGCATGAAGGGTTGGGAGAGGAGTGTAAGAGAGGCCACCGAACTTCAAGAACAGATCATACAAGGCAAGACAGAGCGAGCGAGACAGATCCGCTTCTTCAAAACAGATTTCGGTTCTTGATACGGTCGACAAACTTGACCCGAACATAGAGCTTGAAATGCACGACACTAGTTCGAACATCCTTAAGAATATGTTAAACCAGGAATAAGCAAAAGAGAAGTATTTAGGTGGATCACTAAACACTATTCTTACACGAATTAATAAAAATTTTAATACATGTTATTATAGAGATCTATCTGGCACAGCAGATCACCATCAGAATATAGGCCCTATTACACGGATTAGAATTATAGAGAGGAATGTATAGTGTAGCGGATAGTCGGGCTTAGCAGCGCAACACAGTAGGCACGCAGCTCATTCCAACACGGGTGCACAAGAAGCTTCTTTAGACTACAGTGCATATGAATACTCCAAGTCCCACAAGGTAAGCATATCTATAACTCTGCAATGGAGAGATGCTTGCTTCTAACTGCTATGTGTTCTATCCTTTCTTCCAACAACAGGATGACAACAGCCTTCGACATTCTGTACCTTCGTAAAATGTTTTCATCTGGTGGATTTTGAATGATATTTCATCTCAAACTATTTCTCCTTGACAAATGACATTCAGAACGTCCAAATAAAGCATTTCTCCATCTAAAGCATTATATGCACCAGTCATCTTGAGTACTGTCATTAGTGATCCCTAGAACTTTTAATACAAGGGCCACGAATCATAATATTCTGTTCAATAGGGTTTTTAACTACGGAGAATTTGCTGAATTTCAAAATAAGCATTTCATGTCGGAGGAAGCGAGACAGAACCGAGAAATGCTGAGATCAAGAATACTTAAGAAGAAAACATATGTGAAGAAATCAGATAAGAGCGGATTAAGTACGACAAGTGCAATGAACTTAAGTGACATGACTAAAATTCAAGTGATTCGGAAAGTGAAATAATGAGCTTAGTGGGAAGGAAGATCAGTGACGTGAGGGGAAGTGAAAGTATTTCTGTGAGCGCAAGGGCTGAAATGGGGAGAAGTGAAGTGAAGAAAAAAGAAGAAGGGTTTATGACAGAAGTGGGGTGAAGTAAATGTGTCTGGTCCAGTGATAATTGAGGATATAGTAAGTATATTACATAATACATTTGTGAAATTTAGTAGGAAGATAAGGTAGAACATAGAGGCAATGGAAATAGGCGAGGGGGATGATGGAGGATGCTAGCCAGGATAGTGAAGCATAGCATGTAGAAAATAGGTGAGATAGAAAATGTAATGCACTTAAGAAATATACATAATAACGATCTGATTGGATAGTGACATAATAAGGATTAGTAACAAGTATTTTTAGAAACAGAGTGTGTTTGATATAAGTGAATTGGAAATCAAGAAAGGAGTTGTAAAAGTGTCAATTATGAATGATCTAAATTAAGTCGTTAGGTTTTAAAGGTAGAAATACTGATCAATTTAGATGGGGAAAAAGTAAGGATTATAGTAAATAGTGAATGAGTTTAAGGGAAAGAGAAGGATACAATAATAAAGGAATGTAAGCAAGAGGTATGAATCTACAAAAGGTATAACTGTAATGAATGTAATTGTGGCACCGGATTCAAAATTGTTAGGTCCACATTACATGGATGTAAATGTTGACATAAAATATAGAGGGTGTTGAAAAACCACATACTCAAACTTAAAGAGATCGCAAAGGAGTCCATTTCTCTCTTCAAGTTCGAGAGCATTTACGTGGCACATTCGGTGAACATTGGATTGGTCGGGGTGGGCCCATTGTATGGCCTGCTCGTTATCCTGACCTTACGTCACTAATTTTTTTTGTGTTGGGAAATTTAAAGAGTTTAGTGTATGAAACGCCAATTGTTTCAGAGGAGAATCTCGTTTCTCGGATTCTTGTAGCTGCCGATCACTTACAACACCAACATGGAGTATTTCAACGTATGAGAGAAGAATTATCACGTCGTTGTACATCATGTATTGAAGCAGGAGATCGCACGTTTGAACAATACCTGTAAACAAAATGTCACCAAAACCATTTTAAGTGGTTACCACACTCTCAATGTCTGCGTTCGAAGGTGACGACTGACGTAACTATTGCTTTCCGAACTATGATTATTTAACAAAAAATCTTTATTTTGGACTCCTCTACTACCCCTAGAAGTTTGAGTATGGAGTTGTGCAACACTCTGTGTAACATATATCATAATAGGGTTTGTAAAATTTAATGAAAGACATTTTTTGTCAAGCCAAGCTATTAAATAGGTTCATCAGATCGGCCCATACAGTTGTGTCTAAATAGAGTAGATTAAAAATCCGATAGTCGACGTGGTGGCTGTGACGAGATGAGTTTCTTAGCATTGAAGATTCGGAGTGGCTGACATTTTCATTTACGTTTTCTGTTTTAACTTCCAAACAATGACACTGAGGGAGAATATTAAGTAACGTGTATTGTACTACAACTTCATTACATTAATACGACGTAATGCTGTATCTCCATCGCTACATTGCAAGGAAGGAAAGACATAATAATCATATCAGCTTTTAAAACAACGTGGCTTTACAAGAAGTGTAAAGTGTTCTTGGAAGTAAAATATATATTCAAATCTTAATTACTTGGTTTCGGAATCTCTATAATTTCCTCTTTGAAATTAAAGCCATATTTTATCTCTAGAAATATTTATTTTATACTTTATAAGCGAATTCTGCTAAACCTTCTCCTCTGTCTTCCTCTGGTTGACAAGTCGCCCATAATTTAAAATGTAATGGTTCATTTTGTTGCATATTTTATAGCTAGTACTTAATAATTATTCGTCAGTTGTTCTGACTATGCCATAATAATGCTGTACATAATTATGTGTTGCTACATTTTTTGTACTAATATTTTGTTACACGATTTATGAGAGAAAATTAATAGGAAAATATTGACAAGCATATTTCAGCATAATTTACAAAATACGATAAGAAACGAAGCTGTGATAGGAACAGCAATTGAAGAAACAATAATGCTGAAATTGATCAGAAAGAGAAAAAAAAACATATTGGCTCGATCAGTAGCTAAGAAAAAGCAACTACTGAAAGATGTAGTGGAAGGAATGGTGAACAGGAAACAAGTTCGGGGCAGAAGAAGATACCAGATGATAGCATTAAGACAGCCTTGGCGATAATGTGGCTCGCAATGAAAGCTGTGCATTACCCTCGCTTCCTACCTCCCCCAACCCCCACCCTCTCACTCACTGGAGTCAAACTCCGTTCCATTTGTATTTGTCTCTGACCTGCGAGTGGCGTATCGTCGCAATGTCTCTCCCGAAACCATGTACCTGTACAAAAGCGAAAGTTTCAAGTAGGATGGGAGGACGCATTTTTTTGCTGCCAATGTGATAAGAATATTAAATGTATGATTTGTTCACAAGTATTACGAGGAAAACGGTTATATAACATAAAAAGGTATTATACTACATGTTATTGATGAAACATTAAAAGGTTGTGTGATTATTATTATTATTATTATTATTATTATTATTATTATTATCATCATCATCATCATCATCATCATCTCTGTACGTCGATGTACGAATAATGCGGTTAGATCTTCAATTTAAACTCACAGATTTACAATGTGATGTTAAATGAAAGCTAGATGTAAGGGCTTGACAAATGTTGAACTTTTCAAATCTCTGCCAAAAAATAAATATCCGAAGCTTCGTTCTTTTGCTTGCTCTGTTGAAGCCATGTTCGCTGCAACTTACTATTGTGAAAAATTATTTTCAACAATGAAAATAGTAAAAACCAAATTTAGATCACGACTGACAGACAAATACCTTCATGATCAACTACGACTGGCAGTAAGTGACATAATTCCTGATTTTGAAACTCTGTCGCAGAGACATTCTGAAGACAGTTAATTTTAGGTTGTGATAGTGTGTCATATGTTTTCTTGTTCATTTCTTTCTTCGTTACAAGTACTAAACATCAGTTTGTAGCATTGTGCTGTATAAAATTATATTTAAGTGCTTGATGTAAGGAAAATGAAAACCTGTTAATAAGTCAGACAGTTGCTTCACTTCCCCTTCGGGGTGTCCGCCTCCCTCCATAGATGCTATGCACGTTGCGGGTTACACAGTGGCTCGGCGCACGATCACATTTTCGCCACGGCTGCATTAAGATATATAAATCGTATGAGGAGACAAATAGGAAAGCGAAAAAAAGTGGAGAACGCTGAGTTTGTAGTTAAAGATCCGTTCTTGGGCAGAAAATTATGATAATGATGATGTTTCTCTCGAGATGACTGATACGAGCCTATAATAATATGCACTGTGAAAGAACGATTAGTAGAAAATGTATGGACAATGTGCAGCATTAGAGGTGTCATACTGCATTTCTTCTAGAAAGACACTGACGAAAACAAAGACATTATTTTGGATCGCAAAACTCATTGTGCTGTTTCTATGAAAATTATTTGCTGTTTAAATCCTCTCGTCCTATTTTAATCAAAGAGCATAATAATGCTTATTTCCTGGAAATGGGTACCGCATGTACAGGCTTAAAGATTGATGTAGGCATTTGTGACGCTTTTGCAACGTGGAAAGATTTCCTTCACCGATAATTGTGTGAATGGGATTTTTTTATGAAAAAAGAATATTATTGCAGTAATCACGATTTAATGATACCGATCAGTTTTATAATGATTTCTTCTATAAACCTATATGTTGATGCGGGATTTCATGATCAGTATGAATGTTTGGCCCCCTCGATCACCCAACCTTACCTCTTGTTACTTCTGTTTCGAGGGAACTCTAAAATACTATTTGTGAACCTTTTCTGTAAACATAGGCTACTCTTTTCGACTGTCCATACTTCTTAAATTTCCCCATAGTAAATATAATTATAACAAGATAATTTTAATGTGCAGTACCGTTACAAATGTAAGTTTTCTATAAAATTAGCAACGTAAACATATTAGCTACTTCCTTAATAAAGCAGAGATCAAAGTCATAAATACTAATATAAGAATTGTGGACTTGACTGAGTGATTTATTTACTACAAATCCAGTAGAAGAGTTACCGGTACAGCAATTATTGTTGATAGTTTAAAACTACATTTCATGACCTTCCTGAAACACTGGACAGTTCCAAAAATTAATTGAGATATTGAGAAATAAGAGTGTGGATATGGAAAAAAACTTACTTAATTAGAAACATGAGTCTGGTTACTTGAAATTTCATTTCTGGCTCCGCTATAGCATAAAGGTTGGTAATATTGTGTTAGTTCTTTTTTAGAATTTATTACAATTTTACTGAGCGAAAGGAACATCCGTTTTTTTGCGCCAACGTATTAAGGGAATATTCTTGGACAAGTTGCTTCACAAAACCGGTCCTTCTCTCGCTCACTAAAATTGTAATAAATTCTCAAAAAAAACTATCACAATATTACACGTATCACTGTATTACCAACCTTTACCCTACTTTTAGCTACAACTAGATCATACTCTGGGTGTAAACGGATTCTACCTTCCTCCTTGTATGAGTTTAATGTGAAAATTGAACTAACCAATTATGTAGTCATTAAGTTCCGTCAAAGCTATGTTCCAGATTGCAGCTATTAACTAGTAAATTTTTTACTAATCGTAGAAGCATTTTCATACCTCCAATCTGTGAGTATCTCCATACGCGAAAAGAATATAATTACAAATCGTGCCAGAGAAAAGAAGGCCAATACTGTAGTAGTTGATGATTGATTTGTATGATGAAAACACTCCTGCGTGTTTCCGATGAAGTTTTTCCTCATTGTAACTGTAGAAAAGGTTATGTAATTTTTTGCATCAATGGGTCGATGAAGTAGATCGCTACGTTATCCCAAACATTGAAAGTTTTTAGTTTTCAGAAGTGACCGAAGCTGTTCATAAAGCAATTATTATCAACCAGTTCTTATGCAGCGAAACCGTTCATACGCCATTATAATTTTAATGACATGTAAAATAATGTAAGTGACTTTTATAAGGTCTTTTTATGGGTTTTATTTACATTTTAGGTTCCCGTCTCATTCGAAAAATAGTCCTAATAAATGCCGCTTGGAGCTGTAGTAGCTCAAGAATTTATCAGAAATCTGAGATCATTTCATGGTATTATCTGTGATATTTTTTTAAATGTAATTATTTATTTATCGTCGTTTCTAGACTACAAAGGCCATCCAAATACAATACAGAATAAACCGTAAGTAATGTCATTATTTTAAGAGAGGTATTCTTTGAGATATTTCAAACAAAGAAGTTTAATACTTTGTTGCTAGTTTTTGCTTTCTTTTCGAGATAAAAATTGTTTTCTATAAAATATTTGATACCGTTTTTGAGAAAGCCATTGATTTAATTCCCAATATGCGCAACATCTAATCACTATATTGTGCACCAATATGCCTGGGTTAAATCTCAAATCTCTCCGCAGTACATATGAAGACAAGGCATTGTTACTGTTGATAGTGATTTGTCTGTCGGACGGGGACGTTAAGCCTGGCGGCCCCCTTGGTACTATTCCACAGGAGTAGGCTATGTGCCGGCACCGGTTTTCCCCTTCTCCCTTCATCATCATCATCATCATTCACTCATTCCAGACACTATACTTGCATGAACACTTACACATATACTCACCCTACTACACGATATATCTGTCCACAGGTACACATTATGTACCTATATTGTATCCCGCCGAAGTAGTAGTAGTAGTAGTAGTAGTTGAATTTATTTATTTAACCTGGTAGAGATAAGGCCGTCAGGCTTTCTCTGCTCCTCTACCAGGGGACTACAACTATAATATGAAGAATAAAATTACAATTAATATTACATTTACAATTACAATTACAATAAAAATAAAAGTACAAGATTACCTGATTAATGAAAACTAGACATTTTATAATAGAAGTTAAGAACAAAATGCATATAGAGTGTTAGTTGGGAGGCCGGAGGGCAAAAGACCTTTGAGGAGGCCGAGACGTAGATGGGAAGATAATATTAAAATGGATTTGAGGGAGGTAGGATATGATGGTAGAGAATGGATTAATCTTGCTCAGGATAGGGACCAATGGCGGGCTTATGTGAGGGCGGCAATGAACCTCCGGGTTCCTTAAAAGCCAGTAAGTAAGTAAGTAAGTTAAGAACAAAGAATATTTTTGTATTTACTGAATTACAAATTAAACCTAGAATAACAAAATTCTATAGTGATGAAATTGCCGGATATTGAAATATTTTGTGATAGATTAAGAGAACTATTTACAAGAAACCATGTCTGAACGACTCTCAATTACTGACCAGTGCCTAGTAAGTTTGCGTTTGAATTCAGTTTTATTTGGACAGTCTCTGATGCTAACAGATAAAGAATTCCAGAGTCTTGGCAGGGCTATTGTGAAAGAGGATGAGTATGAGGATGTGAGATGGGATGGTATTGTTAGTATTGTTTCATGGCGTAGTGTAGAACTAGAAAAATGGGTCACAGTCCTGCCATCTATCCACAATATTCGGAACCCGAATCGCGTAAAGCGAAGTGGGTAGGCATTACATACATACATACATACATACATACATACATACATACATACATACATACATACATACAAGCCACCGGCGTGGCTCAGTGTGTTAAGGTGCTTGCCTGCCGGTCTGAAGTTGCGTTCGGGCGCGGGTTCGATCTCCGCTTTGGCAGATTACATGGTTGGGTTTTTTCCGAGGTTTTCCCCAACTGTAAGGGAATGCCAGGTAATCTATGTCGAATCCTCGGCCTCATCTCGCCAGATACCATCTCAATATGACCAATCTCATCGACGCTAAATAACCTAGTAGTTGATACAGGGTCGTTAAATAACCAACTAAAATTAAAAAAAAAAAGACATATGGGCTTACTCAGTTTAAGAGAGCTGTGCATTATGATAATAAAGGATTGAAAGAATTGTAATTTTGTCGTTTAAATGTGGAGAAATTTCATTCGCACAAATGTAAGTTTTTGTTCTGTAAAGGAATTTTAAAATATTACATTAGTTCGGATCAAATTTCTGCATTTTTTAAGAACAAAACTAAAATTATTTCAATCATTTGTTATCTTAATACACTCCTCTCCTAAGTTGATTGAGCATATTGGGAATTAAATCAACGGCTTTTCCAAATCACGCTATCAAATATTTCATATAAAGCAATTAAATAACGAAAAGGATGCAAAAACGAACAAAACTGTATAAATCTTTTTTGTTTTAAATATCGCAAAGAATAACCCCCTGAAATTAATGACATTGCTTCCAGTTCACCGTGTATTATTGTACAGGGACATCATTTTATTTTTACTTCAATTTTTATTGTACCTGAGTCTTTTAATGTACTCCACTCCCACCCCTTCTACTAATGAAGTTCCAACTGTCCTCCAGACAGAATCAAGGCTGCATATAGTAAACTGCACCGAGTTAGTGAGTATAGTACGTTCCAGAAATATGTTCGCGTTTTCCAGTGACGAAAGAGCTTTCAATATTGAACCATATTTTCGCACAGGTACTGTTCGTTTGCCTACGTCGCATCCCCATTTCCCCCACCTGCTTCTGCACGCCCCTCTGTAAAAGCTGGGCTGTCTTAGCTCTTTTCTGAAAAGATTAATTTCTGTTAGGAATTGGACGTTTACGTAATATTATACAACTGTTTCAAATAACTGAAATAAAAGGGCCTCGTTAAGTAATTAACTGTCACGTGATTTCCCCCCTTTCTACGATCCTGCGGCATAACAACTTGGACGGACAGTAGATAGCATGTCTGCGTAATTTTATCTGTGCGGGTCGGGCAGAAGTGAAGATTGAATTTTCAGTACGTAAGGTACTCTTTTATAGAGTAGGTATAGAATTATTTCAACATGAGTTACTAGTACGAAGGACGAAACTGGCAAATAGTATTAGATGGAATAGTCTATAGTGCGATAATATGCACAAAAGAACTGAAGCCTGTATCGAAATGAGCGGCCACCATTTTAAAAATGTGTTTAAATATGAATATTATGATTATTTTTTCTATTGAACTTCATTCTCTATAGGCCTATTGTACGCTAATGTGCTGTAGACAGTATAATATACACTGCATAATGAATACGTTCGCATGGATAACTCAGTTCGTGAGTAAAAACACTTATTCTTAATACAGTACTGCATTTTGATTAAACAAAAACCTAATGAAAATTATCGAACTCAAAATTGCGATATTTCCTAGTTTACGTAAATGGACGTACTACTTTTGTTCCCCCCTATACCTAGTAAACTGATGTGTTTGTGTTTTACGCCAGTATCATCGAACTCCAATCGTGGAAAGGAGTAGCGAACGGCGTTTCCGGTTCTCTAAAGGTATAGACAGGTTAATATTAAAAATGTTAGTAGAAATAAAATGACGTCCCTGTATTTTAAATGTAATTCTGCTTATATGTCAATTTTAAACTGCAAAAGTTATTCATATACGTTGCAATGATAATCTCAATTGGTATTATTTTACCTACCATCATTTCAAACCACATCTGTTGAAAGACCAAAAACGTGATAATAATGGCGCAATGGAGCAATGATGGAATTAAAACTAAAGAATATGGAACTGCTCCGTGTTCAGTTCAAAGTGTGTCATGGCTCGCTGTATGCCGTCATGTGGCTAGCCCATGAGCCTAGAGAATTCAATCTTCCTACACTTTGGCAGAGGCGTATTACCTAAGTGCCAGAGAAGTTGCCTAGCAAGTACGGCGTTCATTCCGATAACAAATACTCTGCGTATGACTTGCCCACACAAAACACAGTTCGAAAGAGGTTATGGTAGCACACAGACCGTACAGACCGCCATCTGTTGCTACGACGTTCAAGTTATATAGAACACGTTCTCAAGTTCAGATTGAACGCCTTGAATATAATAGGCAAGTTCTCTGACATAAAATCTGAGTACCTGGTTCTAATGAAGTGCACTGGTAGCAATCTAAAACATGGGGGCTTGAGATAGTTACTCTGCCTGCCATTAAAATTCACTTCACTAAATCCCCAAGGTAAAAAAAAAAATCTGAAACTCGCTTCAAATCGCTGACTCACAACAGTGACGTCATCACACTCTTTGACAAGAACACCCAGTATTTGGACAAAACTAGCTGCATGATCATCTTGTGTACTACAAATTACACACTGGCTTATACAGAATTGATGCGTGAAATACCGTCAGTTCAGTAATCTGCAGACCCCCAGAAAAGCGTTGGAATATATATGCGATACCGATCTTTTTGCGTGTTGGTCGCTTGAGGAGTTCTTGCCCTGAGTTGTTCAATTTTCGAGAGACTACTAGTCTACATGACATTCATATATTCGCACGTCTCGTGTTGCGAGTTTATGAAAGGAAACACTCTAGGAGGAGAGTCTAGTGACACTAGAGTAATTATCCGCTGAGGGACCCGACTGGCTGTTGTTGCAGGGGGAGGACAGTCCCCGCGGGACGACACTGTTCTGCATCGGTGCCTCTTTGCTGCCGCCGCTGCTTCTCTATTAACGTTTTAAAACACAAGTTCTGACTAACCATTCGTTGATCCAAACTGCTGTTAAATACTTCAGCACGTATTAGTCTCAAGTCTGTAAGAGCAAGTGTTTCCCAAACTCTACACCGTGGGAAGTTTTTAAGTGATCCACAGGTTGTTTTAGTATTTTTTCTGAACATGAAATTCTTAATTATTTTAAACATTCATACACTTTAAATTTTTAAATTGTTATCCCAAAATTCCAGTAAAAACCGTTGTATCTCAATGTAATGCCTTCTAGTGTGCTTCCAAGATGTGAAGTCCATTGAAACCATGTCCATATGACTTAGGGTAAGGTTGCGTATATCGCACCACTTTAGCATTTATAATTTTTATTGAACAATACAGTTTTTATTTTCTGCATTCCTTTACAGAAATACATTCCCAGAACATTTACCTTTCATGTAAAAAGAATCCTTGAATTTGATTTAATATTTTTGAAGTAGAATGACATTTTCGAAACACTTGTCAGTGGTGCCATTTAGGTAACTAGTTTCCTAAATAGAACCTGCGGTTTCTTAAATCGCACGTCTTTAACTGCAGGGAACAGGATGAAGGAAAGCTTTTAATATTGAACATTATTTAATATGAATAATGTAATAAATGCAAATTACAAGTTTATTGAAATTAATGAAAGAGAGTAACGCATCTTCAAATACAAAAGGAATAAAAGAATAGAGCATAAATTACCTAACATTTAAACTTCCTGAATGCGTTTTTTTTATTGTTACACATTTGCCATGTGCTTCACCAGGCAGTTCAGACTGTAAATTGCGTCACCTTTTCTTCACGATTATCTCGAAGCCACCTAAGAACTGCTTCATGATTTAGCTGTCTGAAATGGTTTGAAGATAAAAGCTGGGCCTCTGAGTATTATGACGAGGAAAAATTTCCATAGGTGGCACAAAATATCTGGTGCGCTTGTACAACACATACTTTTTCGAAAATCGTACTAAGTTAAATGTTCTTTAATATTTCTTTTAATCAATAACATATTAAGATTGTGCATTTCTTTGCATACAAATCCTTTATTTAGTTACAAAATGTTATCTAAATTCATATCCACCTAAGCGATTATATTAAATACTCTATCACCATGTTGCTAGCACAAAGAAGTGGCAGATATCAAGCGACATTGTGGAAGTTCATATGGTAGATTGTAACAATACCACTAGATGCTATACTACTACAGTAACTTGTTTTAAACTACCAGCGGTGCGATTTATGCTACTTTACCCTATGTCCTCTAATATTTTTGTCCACTTTCATTTATGTCCACATTTTATGTGCGTCCATTGTTTTTGGGCCATGACTGTTATGTCCACTTTTATTGAAGTCCACTTTTATTTATGCCCACTTTTTTAATGTCCACTTTTATTTAATACTGGATCAGCAGTACGTTTAGCTTCCTGTTTCATTGTTCATTGAAATTATGGAAACGGCTAACTTCTTTCTTCTATAGAGTGCATTGAGCCACACCTATAGATGAAGCAAAATGATCCAGTCTAAAAAAGGAAAACCTTTGCCATTGTAAAGTTTTTGTTGTCATCATCATTCATACAGCAGTAATGGGCAAAAGGAATACTGGAGATGTGAAAAGAGAGATTTGCTTGGCGTGCATTTGAATGTGCGACACCCAATTGAAAGATCTTACCTACAAAATTTAAATCGAGTAGCACGTATGGGCGAATCCAGAAATGCATATAGAGTGTTAGTTGGGAGACCGGAGGGAAAAAGACCTTTAGGGAGGCCGAGACGTAGATGGGAGGATAATATTAAAATGGATCTGAGCGAGGTGGGGTATGATGATAGAGACTGGATTAATCTTGCACAGGATAGGGACCGCTGGCGGGCTTATGTGAGGGCGGCAATGAACCTTCGGGTTCCTTAAAAGCCATTTGTAAGTAAGTAAGAAGAGATTGTTCGGAATTACAACCACTACAACGAAGAAGTAGGCCTAAATATCAGAACTTACCTCAAAGCTATTAGTTATCTGAAGCTGTATGAAGATGAACAGGCAGAAGATATTGAGTAGAGAACTAAAGCAGATTTGTAGATGGATATAATGTATTTTACAATCATGTAGTGGACGTAAAAATGTGGACACAAAATTTGTGCAATTGGACTAAAATAAAGTGGACATAAACTTCATTGCACATAAATTTATGGACATAGTGTAATGGACTTTTGTGTAATGGACATAATAAAATGGACATTAAAATTGTGGACGTTATAAAAAGGACCTAACATCTGTGTTTCGTTCAGATCTCAGAAAGTATGTGTAGTATAGGACCCATGTTTATTAGACACTTTTTTCTTGTTTGAATGCATATTATCACCTCCTAAAATATTGGGTACTTTTTTAAACACCCTTATTATATTAAGGATTCAGACTGGCAAATTTTCTCTCTTTATCGTTAAGAAGGCAAGTTACGCTAGAGAAACACAGACGTTAGGAGATAGGAGATGCTCAATGCGACGTCCATTCATGGTAATGCATTTCTCTGCCCTTCGGCGTAAGGAATCACGCACTCTTTGAAATTGACCTGGTTCTTGATAACCAAAAGTCTATTGGATTTAGATTTGAGGAACGTGCAGGCCAACTTGTGGGGCTTCCCCAATTATTCCAGCGGTCCTGAAATGTCAGTGTCAGAAGTTCACAATCATTGCGAAAAAAAGTGTTGATGTGCCATTAAGCATGAACCACATGTGTAGTCTTTGCTGAAATGTCACTCCAGCAAGGTAGGCAATACGTTAATAAGAAAGTCCTGATAACGAACCCCAGTTAATCTCTGTGGTAGCACATATGGTCCTTAATCTATCGCCAAGAAGGCCTGCCCATACGTTGATTGAGAATCAGTGCTGATGCCTTATTTCTTCAAGTGCATGGGAATTTTAATCAGTCCACACATGCTGATTACGAAAATTCACAACACAATCTCTGCTGAATCCTGCTCATATCCGCAACCAAACTTTTCTTTTCAGTGTTCCTTGCGACGTATCAGTATTCCATGCCAGGCATATCAACTATGGTATGATTATCTGGTAGCCTGCTGTATTGTAGGGCAGAAAAATGCATTCCCATAAATGGACGTCACATTGAGCACCTCCTATGAACAAGTATTCAGATCTCAGAAAGTATGTGTTATAGAACCCATGTTAATTAGACATTTTCTACTTGCTTTGATGCATAGTATCACCTCCTAAAATATTGGATAATTTTTAACAACCTGTATACTTAAATATAAGCTAAGGTAGAAGGCGGAAAATTATATCTCGCTTTAACTTCCATAACCATTCTGGATTTCACTCGGTCTCTTATAAAGTTGGGCATAATCCCTCGGCTATTTCGCCAAATATCATTTCGCTATCACCAATTCCATTCACGCTAATTGAAAGAGTAGTTGATAGACCGTTGTTAAGTAACCGACTTAAAAGCATGAACTCTCCAAAAAAACTATAATGAACATTATTGCTCGATTTGGCCACAACTTTAAATTTATTGTTTGTGGCTTCAATTTCGTTCTAAAAGCTTTGAAAATATCAAGGTTTTTCTTGGAGACGCAAATTAATTTCACGAAGTGGGGAAAATATCAGTTAAGTACACTACTTTGCACAATTCTGCAAAACCAACAGTTAGAGTAGCTTATAATGCTCACTGAATTCGATTAAATATAAAAGAAACAAACGTTTACATTGTATGCAACATTGATTAATTACGTATCTTAGTTCCCTTGTTAAATGCTACAGTCGATATTTGTTAATGACAAACAGAAAAGGAAAGACCGCCTAGAACAGTGGCCGACATGTTCCGTGCTGGGTGACGTCATACCACGGAGCCGCCACTCTCTTTGCTCGGCAATGTCTGCATACTGAGCACAGCGTGGAGAGAAGGTTCAACTGAACAGTGGCGGTACGGCGCCTATTCACTGACAGAGCGCAATCCATTCTTCTGAGATGGTATGGGAATAGCATAATTACAATACATTTGTACGAAAACTAAACTGTACAACCGTGATAAATCAATGTAACAAAATATTTTGGTTAGTAATCAAATTTAATGTACTTACAATAACATGAAATTCATAATGCAGTCAGCTGCAGAAGCGTTCAAATATATAAATGAGGCTCCGAAATTGATATAAAGATATAAATATAGAAATAGATACTTTAAGCCAGAGATCAGCAGTATCAGTGCTCTGTGACGTCATCCCTTCTAGCAATTGTGCTCTGCATCGACATGCAGAGCTAAGAGTGAGCGAAGAAGGGTTGATAAGCTGCAATTGAAATCTACAGTGATACTCAATGCATCTGATTTCGTGCATCTGGTAATCCGCGGTATTATTTATAGCACAGTAAATTAATTTTTAAAACGGGCAGATATTTTGATTGTTTTAAATTTGATTATTTATTGAGAGTAGAATTTCTATGAACACACAATGAAATAACAGAATGAACTATAAAGTAGAAAGGAGCAGAATATTTAACAGCTTGTCTTTCAATTTTTGTAGTAGTCCTACCTGCCGATCAAGTCACTCATTTTGTCATACTAATTGACATAATATGCTGAATAATGATACTGTAAATTAAACTCCCTAACATGTTGAAGTATCTCACAAAAAATTAAACTCGTCTCCTTTGTCATACTCTCATACTGTCCACACATGTGGAGTAACGGTTAGCGCGTCTGGCCGCGAAACCAGGTGGCCCGGGTTCGATTCCGGTCGGGGCAAGTTACTTGGTTGAGGTTTTTCCGGGGTTTTCTCTCAACTCAATATGGGCAAATGTTGGGTAACTTTCGGTGATGGACCCCGGACTCATTTCACCGGCATTATCACCTTCATCTCATTCAGGCGCTAAATAACCTAAGCTGTTGATAAAGCGTCGTAAAATAACCTACTAAAATAAAATAACTCTCATACTCCACAAATAAGAATAAATATTCTCTATTCTCATATTGATAAAAAATTATACAGAGGTTAACGTTCTTTACTAGTACACTCCTGTATCTCCGCCATGACATACTCGTTTAAATATGCAGGCAAATTACCATGTAAAAATTAAATCATGTCTTAAACGAATTTTTGCGAATTACCAATTCCACAAGTCGGTACTGAACTGCACTAGCCTGTCTCTATGCGATTGCTGTGCTCCTCTTTAGCTGCTCATCTAGACTCAACTTGCTCCGACGTCACAACTGCATAACTTGCCGAACACTGGCCTAGAAGTTAGGCAATATCCAGCACAGAAAATTCAATAATGCACACGAATCCTCATCGCTGCTCAAGACGGAATTGGAACCCTTAACGTTAGCTTCCATGCAACGTCACAACTGCTCCTTAACCACTACGTACACAACGATCGCCGTTGCGTTTACTGCAACAGTAATTTTCTACATTCCAAAAATGAAGATTGTATAAATACTTCTTAATATCTCCTATAACATTTTACCCAATTCCGACAATATTGACTGTTATAGCTTGTTATTGATATCTTCATTTGTAACTATTTGTAAATCAAATCGAGACTTAATATTTGTCAACATGCAGTCTAGAATTTTGAGGAAGCAAATAAAACTAATAGGGTTATTTCGAATAATCTGTAATTAAATGTTATATGCATGTTATTATGAGTTTTGATAATACTGGTCAACAAAATTAAACACTTTTTTGTTAAAAGATAAAGAATGGGTGATTCTTGTAGAATTTTTCGTGCTGATTTGCGACGGTTGATCTGAGCTGCACGTTGGTTGCGCCATTTGCGACGGTCAGTGCGTGTGTGTTGGTCCGCGTGGGCGCCAATCACGATGGTTGCTCTCTCCTTCCTCTGCCGCGTCGCCGACAAAGTCCGGATCGCTTAGCTCAGCTGGGACGCCAATACACGATGCTGTCCCACGGCGGAGATGATCTCTTTTTAGGGACACTGTGGTTTTGTGGGTGAAGGATTTTAATGTGATTTTTGTCGATCACACGAACACAATGAGAAAAACCAAGGAGTAAAATTCCACTAATCTGGTTTATTATGATCACGTCCCTACGTGAGTATGAACGACGGAATACTGGCTGTTGTCTTCTCTGTAATCTCGGCAACGTTTTTCTTTTATCTAACGCCTGTTAAATCACCACTACTATTTTCCCGAGTAAGTCACAAACTCGAAAACACGAAGTCTCCACTTTACCACTTCGATCGGCTCAATGGCCGGGAATTGTATGAGAGCGTCTTGGATCACCACACGTTTAAATACCTGCTGCGGTGACGCTCTCTGATGACGCTACCTTTGTTTAGGCTAGCTAAAGCCATCGCGCGCGTTCCTCGACAAGGAAAACCCACGCTATAGTTCAACAGCCTTGCGCGCGTCTTCGACGGTTGAGTGCCAACACACTTAGGCTTAATGTACTTGCCTCCTGCATGTCTGTGAGTAACAAAAGCACCTATTATACGCTTCGCCGATCACAAGCGCTTGGGTTCGAATACCTTAAGAAACGGAGAAATCTCTGAGATGAAGCTATACCGTATTTTATATAAAAGAAATAGCTCTTCCTATCGCTAGACCACCCGACTACAGCTTCAGATTTCAGATCTGTTTTCAAAATTGTTCTAGCATCCAGGGTTTTTGAGTAATTACATGAAATGTGCTTCAGACTTTTGTAGTATTATATTTTTTATCATTTTACCTAAAATCATATTTATTTACATAAAATATGTGTGAAATAGATTTTAAGCTATACTTCGCTTGAAAAACATCTCTTTTGAGTGTCCAGAAGTAGTCTAGCAGAATATTTGTGTTTCATTTTTCCTGGTAGAGCCTTTTCATTTCAGAAAAATCCTGGTGAAAATGCTTTCCATGTTCGTCACTTACTACCCGAAGGTTTTGAGGAATGAAAAACTAGATGAGAATGCAAGAAGTTATTTTGCGAGATGCATGACATCCCATCACATTTTAGTTCTGAATCAGCTCGCTGACAAGTTCTCTGTAATCATCTGAAGTGGAGTTTAACACTCTGGTGAGTGATACTTAGGTTTCCGGCATATCACTAAAACTGGAAAAGGCATATGATGGGATCCTTTTAGCCAGTCAGTTAGGCTAATAGAGTTACATAAAGCACAGCAGATTTCAAGGGCCCAGTTCCTGTCCTCATGTATTTTGAAATCAAAAGAACACTCGCAAGCCCTTTAACTAGTGTAGTAAAATCCACCTGTGTGCTTTCAAAGTTAATTAACCACAACGTAACAGAAATTGCTTATACATCTTGATTACACAACTTTTAACACTGTATCACTTCGGAATATGTATTATATGACTTTCTTGTGTTAAATTCTGTCCTACCTGGTTTACATGTTTCGACCTATTATGGATCATCCTCAGAACTACCTAGTCTTTGTTGGTCTTGGTGCCTCACAGCCATAACAAAATTACAAAACACCTCCACATATGTAGAACACATCACAATGCTAACCACACCTAGAGAGACATCAACACAGATATAGAAATACTACACAACCAACCAAAAAGTCAGAAACTAAACATACTAGAACAATATGAAATATACAGACACACAGAAACACACCCCAATGAAATTCTCAACACACAACTCAATTTCAGAACACACACACACTCATTGACTCCACATTACACCACACAAACACACCCTCACGGGAAACAAAACAAGAGGCGCCAAGACCAACAATGACCAGTTCTGAGGATGACCCATAATAGGTCGAAATATGTAAACCAGGTACGATAGAATTTAACACAAGAAAGTCATATAATATATATTCCGAAAAAAAATTGTTTGTGATTTAGACAGTATTTCGAGATATGTTTCACTTTATAAGGTACTTTTACCACAATTAAAATTACGAGAAAGAAAACACAGGTTATGAAATTTTGTTTCACGATTGTAAGTTTCAACTCAACTGAAAATTAATACTAACTCTCACAGTCTAATGAGAAATAAAATTCATTTCTATGACTTCTGAATTCACAGGCAACAATAATGTAAAGTTGTAGGCCAAATTATTATTACAGCAATAAAATGAAATATATGAAATACTTTCTTTCCATTAGCATGTGAAGGACTGTATATAGCAATGAAAATAAATGAATTTTTCTAAATTTACAACAAAAAAAATGGTGAGCGGTAGAAAAATTATGCCTTCATTTTTGCAATGAGCTGATGACATTACATAAGAAACACTAGAAATTGTACATTTAACAAAATCATTGTTGGCCAGTGTAATAGAATAACTAGAAATAATGTATAAAATCTGTTCATTACCAGAAACATCTGCTGCTATTTAAGTTGTGTTCTTGTTATGTAATCTAAAATAACAGAATATAATCGCAACACGTAACATGGCTACATTGTTCTAGACTTGACCACGGTTAGTGTAAGCACATAGACAGTTCTTGCTGTAACTGCGACTCCAACACTACTCTTGGGGATTCCCGATGACTACATAGACGGGAGTATTATATTACATGGACTCTTCTTACATGGCAAGGCGGTGTGTATACATCCCCCATGATTTAGAGGTACCTCTTCTATTCTCGCGGCTTACGTCTCCTCCCTTGTGTTGCACGAATGTTATCAACAAAATTCGTATCATGAACATCCTTCGCAATAATTTCGTCTATGTGAAAAATGTAATTGCAATATTATAACAGATACTGTGATATGATTACGAAATATTATTTATTGTCATATTGCCACTGGCACTATTATTGTCATGATTACTACTGTTACTGCTACCATTACTACTATTACTTCTTTGTAACCGTAATTGATTTACTACCAACACTACTGTTATCACCAATTATTGAGAGCATTATTTTTACTGCCATAAGTCTCACAATAATAATCACCGATCATTTTGTTGCTGCTACTTCTGTTCTGTCATTGATATTAGGCCGAGCTCCAACGCAAAAGTCTATAATACACATTACTTACTTACTTACAAGTGGCTTGTAAGGAACCCGCAGGTTCATTTACGGCCTCACATAAGCCCGCCATCGGTTCCTATCCTGTGCAAGATTAATCCAGTCTCCATCATCATATCAAACCTCCCTCAAATCCATTTTAATATTATCCTCCCATCTACGTCTCGGCATCCCCAAAGATCTTTTTCCCTGCGGTCTCCCAACTAACACTCTATGTGCATTTCTGCATTCGCCCATAAGTGCTACATGTCCTGCCCACCTCAAACGTCTGGATTTAATGTTTCTAATTATGTCAGGTAAAGAATACAATGAGTGCAGTTCTGCGACGTGTAACTTTCTTCAATCTCCTGTAACTTCATCCCTCTTAGCCCCAAATATTTTCCTAATAATTTTATTCTCAGACACCCTTAATCTCTGTTCCTCTCTCAAAGTGAGAGTCCAAGTTTCACAACCATAAAGAGCAGCCGGTAATACAACTGATTTCTAAATTCTAATTTTCAAATTTTTTGACAGCAGATTGGATGACAGAAGCTTCTCAACCGAATAATAACAGGCATTTTGCAAGTTTATTCTGCTTTTAATTTCCTGTTACTGTTGCTCCAAGATATTTGAATTTTTCCATTTCTTCGAAGGATAAATCTCCAATTTTTACATTTACATTTCGTACAATATTCTGGTCACGAAACATAATCATATACTTTGTCTTTTCTGGATTTACTTCCAAACCTATCGCTTTACTTGTTTCTCGTAAACTTGACGTGGTTTTCCTAATCGATTATAGATTTTAGATTTTCTCCTAACATATTCACGTCATCCGCATAGACAAGAAGCTGATGAAATTCGTTCAACTCCAAACCCTGTCCGTTATCCTGAACTTTTCTAATGACCTATTCTAGGTCGAAGTTAAAAAGTAAAGGTGTTAGTGCATCTTCTTGCTTTAACCCGCAGTGAATTGGAAAAGCATCAGATAGAAACTGGCCTATACGGACTCTGCTGTAAGTTTCACTGAGACACATTTTAATTAATCCAGACTAGTTTTTTGGGAATACCAAATTCAATAAGAATATTATATGAAACTTCTCTCTTAACAGTCATATGCCTTTTTTGAAATCTCTGTTCTATAAAGACTAGTTACATTCTAAGTATCAAATCTCATAACCTTATTCCTTTGCTGTGGTCATACCAGAGAATCTCTCCCATTCCGAGACTTATTCTGTGGATTCGTAACAAGCTGTTTTTACAGTGATAGGTTGTTAGCCCTTCGCCAAAGCTGGAGGACCACTCTTTATCAGCTGTCCACGACTACTTATTCAATATATTCGCAGCTACACTTCATATCTCAAGGCCGTTTCCTCTATCCGCTACCTGAGAACGCGCCATGCAGTGGTGATAGGGACCTACAATACTACTCATTAGTAACTAGAAACTAGCTTACTAGTACTCTACACACTAGGAGCTTTGGACATTTATGCTTGAATTGCGGCTTTCATAGACTATTTTTATAAAACTATTATATTACTGTGCAGCACTGAATTCAAAAGGCAGTGTCCTAATGCAGTTTCTTTACTAGTCATGTAGGAAATACAAGTGAGTCAGCCAGAACTAGACCGGCGTCAGCGGAAAGTCGTATGCGTAGTAACTTCTTGCCCTGTCGCAGTGATCAGACCTCTTGCTCTCGTACGTTTCGTGTTTAGTTACGTAAACACGTTCACACAGTGAAGATGCAGCTGTATACCGTACATTTAGAGTGCAGTAGAGTGTCCATCATGAAATATAGCATTGAACAACGAGTGATTATTTACGACAACTTCGTGAAATACGGATCTTGGAGAACAGTTGTAACAAACTTCGTCAGTCATTCCTTGATTTCACAGAGCCTTCAAAAGCAGTGATTTACAATTTATTGAAGAAATTTTGTACTACTGGATCAGCAGGCCTACAGGATAAGAAACGAACATGTGTTTAGCGTGTTCTCACTGAGGTGATGTTAGATGAAATTGGCCACCGACTACAGAGAAGTCCTACGTCATCATCCCGATGAGTAGCTCAGCAGGTAGGGGTGTCATGTGGGTTTTCTGGTATTCACGATCCAATTTCCATGGTTGCTGGTAATACTGTCTGATCCGTTTTAAGTATGGATAACAATAATTTATTATGATAGTAGGAAAAATTATTTAAACTATTAGCCCTAGTAGTAGTCAGTGGATAGCACGAAGGACGTAATAATTGCTACTTTGCGCTGTATTTTACAGAATTCTTACTCTTAACCTCATTACCCAATTTTGACTTACACCACTTCTCCTTTCAACGGTTCATATTTATCATTAAAAGATGAGAGTGTCCATATATCACAATCAACCATGCATAGACTGAAAGGACAAATGAAAATCGTAGATGATAAAATGGCTACTACAAATCAACAGCGGGCACAATGTGTTCTTTGGTATGCTAAATTTGAGTGTGTTAAAAGAGTTCAAAGGGAATTTCGACATGATTATAGTGTGCGTAATGTACCTAAATACGATTCCTTAATGTTGTGGTATCGAAAATTTGTAGGAAGGGGTTCTGTGTCATAAAAAATATGCAGGAGGTCGCAGACGAAACCCAGTACAAGAAGTACCTATCTCTTGGCTTGGTCCCCAAGCTCCCCAGATCTAACCCCTTCTGACTTCTTCGTGTAGGGTTTTGTTAAATACATTGTCTATTCACAGAAATCCAGGAACATTGATGATCTGAGTGTAAACTTTTAAACAAATCACCGCTCTTATGTTACAACGGACATGGGCTGAATTGCATCAGCGTTATGAGTTGTGCAGGTTGTGTTGAGCTCTGAGGAATCTCCCTTCTTTCAGTGTTTTATGCACAAAGTTTGAACAAATAAAGTTCAGTAGTAAGTGTTTTGCTGTGTTTTTAATTTATCCATATCCAAACGGATCACCCTGTATTATTCCTCTTACTTCATTGCTAAATATGTCACTATTATTTAATACTAATATTCCTGCCACGAGTAGGGCCTACCAGCTGTTTCCTCTAACCTTACATGTGTCATTATTTACACTATGACGTCCGCCAATGCGATGCTGATGTCATCATTACGAGAATAAACCCACGTGTTTCACAATAATATAACGCCATTTAAATCTGAATCTGTCTACTTGGAAATGGATATGCACACAACAAATGTTGGCTTACATGCGTCACGTGTTTAATTACATTTGATTTGTACCTTTGGCGATAATTTAATGTTACGGATGTTAATTAGTCCCTCAATACAAATTTCAGTGCTGCGGCAATTATGTAAAATACATGGAAATTGGACGTAACACGAGACACAGTTTCCACTTTTGAGAGATAGCTGGCATATAAACAAATTATAGTAATCGTAGTATACAGTGTAAGTATAATTTATAGGTATTACTGCAACATAATTACGTCAGAAGTAAGGACAATTTTATTTAAAAATAATTAGGTCGATATTTATTTCTGATTCTATTGTACCATTTTCCCTATTTGGGAAAAAGGGTATTCTATTACAGCACACATTCATGTACACATGTAGGCCTATATTGGATTTCTTTAGTGCGTTTGTGGAAATATACAGGCTGGTAGTGAAATAATCCTGCACATTGAAACGGACTATATGGTGCATTTAAATCAATAGAAACCCTGTATTACGTTTTGTGATTAAATACACGATTATTAAAAAATTGAGTTGGTAGTTTCAGCAGTCTGGCAACATAGGCGCTAACACATTTCTCTTTCTTCTCGTAATACCGCTGTTTCAGGAGGAATAGTAAATATTTTAGGGGGGGAGATAGTATGGACTATTCTGAGTAAAATTCCATATAAACATGTGTTCAATTTTTATTGGGTACAGAGATACAGCTGTTAGAATGTAACCCAAGAAGGTGTTAAGCAAAGGCAAATGATTACGTTGAAAGTTGATTCTCATAAATTCCACCGCCGACTTCAGTGCACTTTCCACTTCTCTTGACAACACCACTTGCAGCTCTTTTGAGGTCGTCATGGCATTCTTTTATGAGGGCAGCATTATTCACAATCCTAACGATTAAATCGGCTCTTGTGTTTACCTTTTCTTTGTAGACTTCGTCTTTCAATCATCCCCAAAGGCAAAAATCGAAAGAGGTAAGGTCAGGGATCTTGGTGGCCAAGAAACATGACCATATCTGCCGATACGTCTTCAGGGGAGTGTTAGGTTTATATGATGTATCACCTGACGACTAGAATGTGCAGGTGCTCCGTCATGCTGGAAGAACATACCCATCCTTGTGAACAAAGGAACCTCTTCCAATAATGCTGGAAGCTCGTTTTGAAGAAAGTATAGATAACGGCCCTGTAAGACGATGCAGTAATACAACAGGCCCAAGCAACTGATTCTCTATTATACCACACCATACATTTACAGAGGAGCGTTCTTGAAAATGTGTCTCCACAATGGCATGTGGTTTTTCTTCGGACCACTGATGTGAGTTACGAGTGAAAGTGACTTCAACAGTGAAGAGCAAGAATGGGATTATCCCGCGATTTACAAGTAGCCAACACACGAAACGAAAGTGCATTCAACGCAATCATTTGTCTTTGCTTAACACCTTCTTGGGTTACATTCTAAGGGCTGTATCTCTGTACCCAATAAAAATTGGACACATGTTTATATGAACTTTTTTACTCAGAATTGTCCATACTAACACCCCCTAGTATATTAACTATTCCCCCTGAAACTCCTGTATAGATGTAAGAGGTCAACGAACTCAGGTCTGTCTGCCTTATTGAACTACATCATATATTCCTTCCTGGCAATGTTGTAAGCTGATCGCATCGATCAGTGACTTCAAATTAGTGGTTTTTAAATTAAATTTACACGAAAACCGTCCATACTATTGAAATGCGACAGGTCTATAGAGAAAATAACATTTTTGGGAAACAAATTTTCTTTTTTTTCTGTAAATGATTTCTAATAGCCTAATCTACATATTTGCAAAGTTTGAAGGACATAAGACGATGGGAAAAACCTCATGATCATGTCATAATTAAAGATCCACGCTCTTGAGGAGTCAACGTTAAAGTAAATTTCTGCGCTACATCAGGTTGTCCGTCGCACTTAGTCCAAAATCAGTGCGACGTTTGTTACAGGATTGAACATTCCGCATTCGACGGTGCATAGTTGTTGCGTTTCATGCTGAAGAAGCCGTACCAGCTGCAGGTTCTGCACCACTTGCATGACGGGGAGTTTGCACAGGGTGTGACTTCTTTGTGTGTGGATTTACCAAAGGACATGTTCTCACCCGACCCATTACCACACTGGTGTAGTTCCACCTGCACGTGGTTCGATGGAGAATCTGATGACACTTCAGAGGATGATGGACGACCTCCTACGGGCTACGTTGTGACTGTCCGAGTACGCTTAAACGTGATCACCAGCGTGTGAAGTGTTTTGTCTCTGGGTCCAGGTTTATGGAATCGGCGTTGAAATTTTGTCTGAATGTCACCATACGACGATCCCTCTAGCCTCCACATCACCATAGCAACCTTCCCTGGTAATATAATACAATGTACCGAAGTATATAGGCTATGATATTTGAGTGCAGAAATTCTGCTTCATCATATGATGATGGAAGAGTTGTGCCGGAGAGAATTTTTCTCTGTTCCACTCTTCCATCATTATATGATGACGCAGAATTTCTACACTGAAATATCATATGTACTTCGGTACATCATATTATATGATATGCGAAAATAATCACTTTGTGATTTAGACGGCGCTTATTCCGTCGAATCCCGGCCATTTAGTCACTCATAACGAGTGCACCTCTGCACATGTATGGACATTGTCCCACTGTCACACGTCTATGACGCAGTGCATGAGGGTAGGCCACTAGAGGGAACTAAGAGGTGGAACTTAAACTGAGAGGATTCGATCCGACATCGGGAATGGGAATCCGGTGTGGCTTAGTGCATAAAGCGTCAGCACGTAGAGCTGAAAACCCGGGTTCAAATCCCGGTACCAGAGAGAATTTTTCTCTTTTCCACTTTTCCATCATCTTCCCTGGTATGCTGAAGATCATGCAGATTCAGTTATTTGTAACGACAGAACACATGTTTAGCTGTTGTCACAAAGCCAATGTATGCACTCCAGCAGTAACTACAAAGTTTAGAAACAGTGTACACATCTTACCCCTAAACGTCCTATTTCTACAAAATCGATATTTAATTTCTGCACACCCTGTATTTATAGTCGTTTCTGGACACGTTGCGTTCTTTGGTGTTGTTACTTCCTGTGTACAATGAACAAGTCTTTGTTTCTCTGAAATCTCGGTGTCTATGGTTATAATTATACAACCAAAAAAAATCATTCGGATGTGAAGGTAACTACAACGCAACAAATTTGTCTCGTCAGAGGGTTGTTGTTTACGTAAGCACAGTAGGTACAATAGAGACGCGTGCAGGTATAGGCCCGGGGAAATGTAAATTGACACACGGAATATCACTGAACATTGTTTGTATGTCGATATAATTATTATAATGACATATTTTGTGTACTTTTCTATAAATCCTTTAAAGTGAGGATTGTTCAACGTTATTAATGAAATTTTGCAACTTATCGTTCCGACACAAATCCTGGCAAAAGTCCTATTTGAGGCGGAATTTGAACTTTAACCCTTATTTTCTTCTAATATACAGGCAACATTTTTCATGTGTTTCTGTGTATTACAGTGATGTTCTATCGATTGTTTTGTTATCTTTTTTAGTGCACACATGCATAACCGACACTTAATTGCTTCACCAGTATCACTACTAAAAATTGTGGGCACCATATTCTTGTATTAAAAATACACCCTATGTTTTTTAACATCCGTCATCGGCATTATGATTATTTCGCCGAACACAAATGAAGAATATATTTACGTATCTCAATGTTCTGTGTTCTCGTACGAACGAGGACTGACTGAGAACGCAGAGTGGCAGTTGTTTTCGGTGTTCGCGCGGTGCTCTCTGCGAACGATACCGTGTTGTACCTACTTGGGAAGCGGGCATACTCATGCCATAGTCTATGCGTACAGTACTTGTAAACCGTAAACATGACTTTTATTTTACCTTTTCCGCTGTCTAGTTATATTTATAAGTAGACTTCATGGAATTGCCACAAGAATCGCAAGGTTTACTGTGCACGCGGTATAGACTGTATGAGAAGGGGGCGTGGAACGAATTGAGTATGCCTCTGATGTAAACACTGAACAGTATACTGCGGTTACAATAAAACCTGTATCCTGCATTCAAGAAATGTAATGAATGATCATTGAAGTAGGAAATGTCTAGACATGTAAATACACAATTATTTTATAGTGAGATATATTAATTCTTAAAATTTAATGTAAGATACTCACATCATCCTTGAATATGTGCATTGCAGTGAAGAGTTACGTACATTTTCAACGACTGCAAAGTAACCTCCATCGACGGTCACTTAAAGTTTTTATTTTGGGAAAAATGTACGTTCAACATCACACGATATAATACGTACATATTTGAAGAACGGAAAGTCACTACTTCAGATGTCTTGTCGTGACCCGATAGTACATCATTTATAATACGAAGTTGTGAATAGGCACAATTTTTAGCAATAATGTTTCTCAACTTACATTTCATTTTTTTCTGAAATTAGTGAATTGTTATTTTGGATAACGGTTTGTGATACTTTATCCACTATATTAAGGGCTTCTGAGAGTTGTAGTTTAGGCGATTCTAACAGGATGATGCTTTTGGACACGATTTTAAAATTAGAATCAATGAACAGAATGTCTTCCAATAGCTGTTCAAAAGCCAATGATTTTACAGCAGAAACAGCGGAACTGTCTGTGCTATCCAATTACCTCCATTATTTTGCCGTAATGTTGTGCATAATAATTAACAGCATCCAACCACCTTCCCCAACGGGTCAAGACTGGCTGCGGAGATAAGGGTATTCCAGGGGCAATTATTTGTAACAGCAACACTCTCATTTTAGTATGTTTGATTGAATTCTTGTCTGCACTGAACAAAATATGTTAAGCTTTGACTATTCCAACCACAGTAATGCAAAAACAAGTGCCTACTTAGGTATACATTAGCTGTAGCTGCTCTATTATTTGGACCGGTCACAACTCTTAACATGAACTGCTTATACTACGAGACCGGGCGGCCGCTCACCTCCTCTATACTACCGTACATCGGCAACCTGATAGCATGCTGCGTTTGGCAATTCAACGAAGTCTATTTATAAGCACCAATTGGCAGTTAGGTAGTCTTGTGCTAATATCTGACATCCAAATTTATTTTAAGTCTTTCCTAATTCCTTCTTCTCTTAAAAATGACTTCAATTACCAGATTTTTCGTAAAGTCTTGGATTTCTGATCTTCGGTATATTCCCTTCTACGAAGTCACCACATTTATTGGTGTTACATCTGCTTATAAATTCCAGTTCACCTTTGATGCTAGTCCAATAAGCACTCTGTCATCCCGCAGAGGTTTCAAAGTATCAATGGCTACTTTCATTTCCGTCGGACTTATATTCGACTTCAAAAGTTGCTTCGTTGTCTCTGGTGGTTGAGTTTGTTTTCGCTTAACCATCATCTTAGAATTTTGTCTCGCTCTTCCAAATAAGAACTTCAGAGTAGACGTTTTACATTCCGCCACCAGTTGGAAGCCAGTGACGACATTCGTTCATATTGTGTGCCTCGTAGAGATGAGAACAGCTCGAGTATTGCTTGGCCTTTTTTCGCTTACTACCAATACAAAAGTCAGTTTTTCATTTCCCCAGCAGGTGGAACTAGGATCACGAGCTTACCAGAGTCCGTGGATATCCAGAGTACCGCAATCGTTTGAGCCGGCAAATGCCGACAAATCCACCATTGTTAGTCCAGCGAGCGCTATGCAGTATACAGTTGTATAGGGAAAGAATGTAATTTAAATGCGAAAAGATGCAGTGCTGCTGTGTTCAGAACTGTTCACAGAGAACTGAAAAAAACGCACATTCGTTTTCTGTGTGACAAGGTGAAAGAAATAAGGAAAAAGGAAAGAAGTGACTATAAATATAAAAAGGAACGATCCGCTACGTAAGCGAGCATACATTGTGAGATTAATGGATGACTGTATTTTTATTTTTGTTTTTTTTTTTTTTTTAAATTTGGGCCCCAAAATATTTTTATAAAACTAATCTTGAATTTAAGTTGTTTCAGCAATGATATTTCTACATAAAACAAATGAAAATCACGTACCAATTAGGATCAGTGTCAAATGTTTACCATCTTCTCCCTTTCAAATCGAGCATTTCTGAATTTAATCCTATTTGCTATTTGCAAGAATGACATAATACATTTGTGAAAGTTCTGAATTCATTCTTGAGACAAGATTGTATTGTTTCGCTCGATTGGAAAATACAAAGATCGTAGAAACTAGAAACCCTATTAAGGTTAGACTGATGTGAAATTTCAATTTTCTAAACTACTCTAGGTAGATCAATAAAATTTTGCACTTTTAATTTGTAATTTTAAATTGTGTAAATTTAAGTTTTCAAAAATTGCAGCCTTTGAAGTACGTCTAACACCTGTTGGATTCTATGAAGAAATATTTCGAGAAGTCGAGAAGCTACACTGGCTCAATCGGAAATCTAATATAATACATAATGTATGAAATATAGCGTAATTTCGAAAATGGTCGCAGAATTCAGAGTGGAGATCGTGGACGGAGAATTTAAATTAACAGTCAGAGCGCGCAGCCTTTTAAAAATGTGACCCTAAACAGCTGATAGACCGGTCGTATATCATGAAAATTGGCAGAAGGCATCTTTAGATCATAAATGATTTTTTAAAGATAAAAGCTTAGGATGCTATTCATAGACATTTCGCAGCACGCGCTACGAGCGTGCTAAGCTAGCCCCGACTATCGACTGGTTACTAGTACAGAATTCAAATCATATCCTATCGCTAACACTGGTTTATGAATACGAAAAACGCTGATCATCCACCGGAAGCCTGCGCTAAAAATGTCTATGAATACGGCCCAAAAAAATGATTTTTTTTACCAAAAATGACAAAATCTCACATCAGTGTATCCTTGGGGAATTTATACTGAAATTACTAACTTCCATATTTTTAAAGCTAAACTCACAAAATGTTTATCACTAGTATATCTGGTTGATAACTCATGTACACAATTTCGTCTCTCTCTATGATAAGTGGTTTGCATTTTATTAATAACATAATTATATACTATATTGCTTAATGAAAAAAGTTCTTGCGTTACAATTTACATTATTTTTCATTGATATTCACTTATAAGATTCTTTATATACATTGGAACAAACATTACTATTGGAATTTTCTGTACAGCGAATGGGTAGCTAAATTACTAGGAATTTTATGACTATAATTTTTTTTTATTTTTCATAATAAAAATTCTTGTAATTTACTTGTTAATTTTACAGCAAAACCATATAGTAAGCTTTGATTCCATGTATGTAAGGAGCCATGTAAGTGGAAATCACTTAAGAATAATGTCAATTGTAGTGCAAGGGACTTTTTATATAAAGCAGTTCAATATTTTAATGTAATAATTAATAAAATGCAAACCACGTACCATTGGCGGATACAATTTTGTACACTTGTCACAATTAAGCAGATATACCAGTGATCAAAATTTGGTAAATCTAGATTCGTAAGTATGGTAGTTATTGATTTCACTGTTGTGAACTCTTCAAACTAATGAACTTCGTGAGATTTCAGCATAGTGTCCCCTTATATGCGGAAGTCGGAGAGTTTGCACGAGGAATGCAGTTGGAAATGTTTGGATTTATTGTTATTTTATTTGCAACATTGTTGTTTTCATTTGTTACTTGTAATTTATTAAGTTCATGCTGCTGTAATACCTATAACTGTGACGTTTATGAAGGAGTGTATTGAACACTTAAATGTATATTTATGCTGTAATAATTATTAAATAAAGTTTCTATACATTAGTATGTTGACTGGCAATAATGTTCTAAAATGTAAGAAAATCCTTTAGAAGTTTTTTCCCTTAAAAATTAATAATACCTGTGTTTTATTTTAAATATTCCTATCCCTAGCGTGTTGAAAAGGAATAACAATGGCGGCCGACTCGGTGATTGCGCTACTCTGGTATATCCACGGACTCTGGAGCTTACAGGAGCCCACGGGTCGGGGTTAACTCGCAGGCTCGCATCTCTACCTGCATTGCATGGCTCTCAGTTGCTGTTCATGTTTATTGGCATCTAAATTCTTCTAAAAAGAGCAAACAAACGTCCTCCATGATCGACAGAGACATTAATGTTTACCGTTCGATAGCCGCAAATTTGGATACGTCGTTGAAGAGTCACAAAAGGCACTTCCCAACCTAGCACGTCTGGCTAAGAAAATTCTGTGTGTGCTAGCCACAAGCGCACCCAGCGAACGCGTTTTCAGTATAGCAGGGTTTGTACTCAATGCGAAACATTCAAGTTTCCACCCTGGTAATATGAATGATACTGTTTTCCTTCATAGCAATCTTTCTATTCCTCAATAATCGATCATGTGGTTCCTATATTAGCAAAGTTATGTTATTCATTGCTCAGTTGTAATGAAATAATTCTTTGCAATAATTATAAATAAGATTGTAGCAAGCTTTTGTTTACGTTTAGTAGGAGACTCTACATTTTGTTATAACAATTTGAATTTTCGTTGCATTTGGGAACGTGACAAATATTATTTATTGAATGAAATTTTAAGTTGAAAACATTTTCAAAGTGTGTTCATTTAAGTTTCTTTTAGAAGAATGAAACTTTCAGTGCCTTATTCTGTGAAAAGTAATTTATTTTCTTTCAAATGTTTGTCATACTGGAAGGATTTGACTACTGTACATAAATATTCTATCAGATTATTCTATTTAGTGATATTAATTAAAAGCTAGATTTAAGAAAAATAGATATGTAAGTACGATATAAGCGCGTATATGATTTCGATTTGGAAAGCAACATTTTTTTTTCTATATGAATAAGTATAGGTAAATATTCACAGTGCAATTTAAGGTTGTAATTTATGTTTCTTTGTTTCACTGCCAGGCTAGGTTAGTGTATCGGAAGTCACTCTCGAAGATAACGCCTACCGCAAGGCAATCTGCTGAACATAAAGCTCGAGAAGAGCGGGCCGCTGAAGAGAGCTGGGCTCGGCTCGGCTCGAGCTTTTGCTTAGACAGGAAGGAGAGCTGGGAACCTTGTTTACTCATGTCTAGTGCCAAGCTTCGATATGTGTGTATGTATGTATGTATGTATGTATTTTTTTTTTTTTTTTTAATATTAGTTGAACGGCATGTCCCATTACAATAAAGGTAATACTACATGCCTTGCTACCTGTATGTTTACAATATAACACATTATGTCTCGTTTCTGTCACTCTCTAAGCGTAAGTAGGTCTGTTATTCTGTTGTGAAAATTTGAGTCTTTCATTATATCTATTGCCTACTCTTATCTATCCTAGATTAAATTATCCTACGTTTACTCGTCTAAATTTATAACATTGACATAGTTTGTGAATGTATGCGCATGTTCTTGCATTATTTTAAACTTTGTGAAAGTCCACTTGCCAGTTTTCCTTAACATTTCCCGCTGGAACGCTAGTCTTTCTTTGTCCAATTTCGGGCACTCGAAAAGGAGGTGGTCGACGGTCTGTTCCTCTGCTCCACACGTACACGACGGGTTGTCCCTCAGCTTGAATCTGTATAAGTAAGAACCGGTTTTTCCATGTCCAGTTAGAAAAGTTGTGACCTTTCCATTCAGTGGAATGTTAACGCGTAACCTCTCTTTTACACTGGGGAAAAACGATTTTGTCACTGCACCATTTTTCGTGTTTTGCCACTCACTTTCCCACTTAACCACACTTTCTTCCTGAAGTTCCCGCATGATGTCGCTGAGTGGTATCCTGTCGAAGCTCACTGGTATCTCGTTGTTACGTGCTGCCTGCTTTGCCAAGAGGTCGGCCAGCTCGTTCCCCGCAAGTCCAACGTGCGCCTTGACCCATGCGAAGTGAATAGTCCAGTTTAATGTTTCCAGCTTTCTTATCTGTTTTCTAATATGTTCTATCAAGTGGTGATGGTTATTGAAATTTCGTAACGAATCGAGTGTGATTCTGCTGTCGGTATGAATGGCTGCTGATTTTCGAACATCGTTTAGTTGTTGGAGCATTTCGAGTTGTTCTAGTGCTTTGAGAATGGCGTACTGTTCCGCTTGGTTGTTCGAGCACCGCCTGTGGAGTTTATATTGCAGCTCATGGACTAATTCTTGATCAATGAATATGGCGACACCTGAGCCAACTCCCGAGTCTCCCTTACTGCCATCGGTGTAGATATCTACTTTGTAAGTTTGATCACTTGATTTTTCTTTAATCAGGATTTTATCTGCTGGATGCGGCCACGTTGTGTAATGCTCTACTGTGTCAATTTTAATTCCCTCCTGGATCCTTTTCGTGCTTTCATATGCTGTCGCCAGCTTCTGAATTTCTATACCTATGGGTATGTTTTTTGTTAGGATGCATAGTGCTTCGGATGACGTGGTTCGAAAGGCCTTTGCTATTTTTATATTTATAAGTCTCTGGACTCTTTGTAGTTTCAGTTTATTGTGTCTTCTGTTGATGGCTTCAACCCACACTGGTGCCCCATATGTCAGAATCGGCAGTATGGCTCCTTTGTATATTATTCTCATAACATCACTATTTAAGCCCCAGTTTATTTTAGCAGATTTGGATAGTGCGTGAATAAGGTTAATGCATTTTTGGCTGACGTATTCTATATGCTGTGTGAAGTTAAATTTTTTGTCAAAAATTATGCCCAAGTACTTTAAGCTTTCTGTTTGCTGTAACTGTTTATTGTTGAGGTATATCTTGAGATCTCGTTCAATCACTGGTCTTCTTTTCGATATTATTAGCAGTTTTGATTTCTGCTCATTGAAGGTGATTTTGTTTTCTCGAGCCCAGCTTGATACTTTCTGGAGTTCGATATTGGCGTAATTTTCTAGTTCTAGAGCGCAGCTTCCTTTAATAACCAACATTACATCGTCCGCAAACGCAATAACCTTTGTGTTCTTATTATATTTCAGATTCAGAAGTGAATTATATTGTATGTTCCAGAAGCCCGGTCCGCTGCAGGAACCTTGTGGACAACCTTTGCTGATAGTTCTGTTTATGGATAGACAGCTTGCTGATATTGTAGCGCTCCTTTCACTGAAGTAGCTTCTGGAAAGATCGTAGAGATTCCTTGGGCATTTGAAGTCTCTTAATGAAGTCAGAATGCTGGGCCACCATGCGGCGTCAAATGCTCCTTTGACATCTAGGCTGATAAGGACAGCCATCTGACCTTGGGTTAGGGTTTCTAGGATTAATTCTTTCAGGTACATCGCGGCATTAACGGTGCTGGTTTGTGGTGTGAATCCAAATTGATTGTTATTCATAAGATTATTCTTATGTATGCGATGCATTATCCGTTGTATTAGAAGCTTCTCTAACACCTTGGCTGCTACGTTGAGTAGGCTGATAGGCCTATATTTACTTACATCGTCACAGTTTTCTTTGCCCGGTTTAATTATCGGTACAATTGTTGCATGTTTCCATCCACTGGGAAAACAGCTTCTCCTTAGACACCCGTTATATATAGCTGTGGTGAGTCTCGGCACTAGTCTGAACACTAGGCGAAGGATCTCTGCCGTGATTCCATTATCACCTGGAGCTTTGTTTGTGTCCATATTTTCTAATACTGATTCTACTTCTTCTCTTGTAAATGGAGTGTCATCCTGTGTATCTAGTTCTTTCGTTACTTCATGTCTAATTTGTCTGTGATATTCATTGTCCTCTTTTTCTTCATCAACCGGCGCAAATGATTCCATCATGAAGTGTATGTATGTATGTATGTATGTATGTATGTATGTATGTATGTATGTATGTATGTATGTATGTATGTATGTATGTATGTATGTATGTATGTATGCATGTATTCCTTTTTTGAGCAGCATGTTCCATTACAAATGGATGGAAAGTAATACTACATGCCTAGGTTTACCTTCAAGTACATAATCCATTTACATTATATATTATTATGTTGCCATTCTAGATTAAATATGGACTAGTGTAGTTCATCTACTATGTGTAACTGCCAAGATAATATTGGTCCTTCTTAATCTAACTTATTTTCCTATTCCTAACCTATGAAGTACAAGAATCTATTTACATATTCTAGCATTAAAATATTTACAGTATTTACATATTTACTATCTCTTGATCAGCCTATTTTCAGATAAATTATACCCTCTAATATTGTAGCTTATTTACAGAATGTAAGTAACCTATTTTTGACCCTTATCACTTAATTCTGACTTTTAACCTATCTTCCCAAATAACTTATCCTTATATACTAGCCAGCCTACTGTAGTTGTTCAAAGTCTATACTATTTGCAAACTTTATAAAATATTTTACATAACTTTTCACTAATTTTGTCTTGTCCACAGGCCACTTTCCACCACATTTATGTATAGACTGGATTAGTGTTCTTCTTTCCTTTCCTAATTTCGTACAGTCATAAATGATATGATCCACTGTCTGATCCCCATCCCCACAGACACATGTCGCACTATTCTTGATTTTAAATCGATGAAAATATGCGTTGAGTCTTCCATGTCCGGTCAACAGAGTCGTCAAGTTAGGAGTTACTTCTATCTTCAATTTCAGTCTATCTTGGACACTAGGGAAGAACGCCTTGGTTAGAGTATGTATGTATGTATGTATGTATGTATGTATGTATGTATGTATGTATGTATGTATGTATGTATGTATGTATGGATGCATGCATTTTAGGTTACCATCATTGTTAATATTATTTCTAATTTCAATTACTGTTACATTTTGCCAAATTCTATGGATTTTATAAATTTTCTGAAGATTTTGAGGTATGTTGTTGTGAACTGCTCAAAAGGTGGAGGCCAGGTTTGACCCGTGCGTATTATATTAGCTCGTAGAATTCTTCTTTCTTTTATCAGTGTGGCACATCTTAATAGTATATGGTTGACTGTCTGCTCTTCTTTTAGTCTGCAAGGGCACGTTGGAGTTGGAATAATCTTGAATCTGTGAAGGTACGATCTTGTGAAGCCATGACCTGTCACAATAGAAGTAAATTCTGCCCCGACAGGTAAATTTATCTTCAATCTGTCTTTAATTGATGGGAAGAGTGATTTCGTTATTGCGCCTTTAGTTGAGATAGCACACTGCTCTTGCCATTTTATTAAGGTCTTTTCTCTCTCTTCTGTTAATATGGTATCTCTCGGTATTTTGTTATAAGCTATTTCCCCTTCATCTTCTATGGCGGCTTGTTTGGCAAGACGGTCAGCTATCTCATTCCCTAATATTCCGACATGGGCCTTCATCCACCTAAAGAGAACTGTCCATTGCTCTCTCTCCAATGTTTTCAATTCTTTCTTTATATTTTCAATTATTGGATTATGTTTATTTTTGTTCTGTAAAGTGTCCAGTGTGGATCGGTGGATGACCATGTCGATGGTAAAAAATTTAGGGATGAAAAGTAAAAACTAAGAGAAGCAAAAAAGTTTCAGTAAACATGGGTCCTCAAATTAACCGTTTATATGATGCCATTTTGCGCTGGTTGAGAATCGCTGAATACTAAGTAGGTCTACCAATTTCAACAAAAGTAGTGAAAATTATATTTAATTTACTAATTATGAGACAGTAAATTTTATAGGTTTTGTTTCAGCACCCACAGAAGGGTGATTTAAACCTACACAAAAGAAGCTTTTTTTTTAACAACAGTAAAGTTTGTGGATAAACAAGGTACAGTACGGTATGAACATGTTAACTGAAGAATTTTGCAGCAATTTTAAAAATGCTGACCATGCACATCTGTCTAGTCTTCTCCCCAAAGACTCGCTAATGCACTCGAGCAATCCTGGGTCAATTTTCGTTTGCTGGAAGGCATCTACAACTCGATGCTGCAATTCTCCAGGCGTGGTGATGTCTGTTGTGTAAGCTAGGCTTTTGCATAGCCTCATACACAAAACTGTAAAAGATTTAAATTTGGTGATCTAGGTACAGGTCCTCCTCTATCTATCCACCGTTCACCATATCGTCTGTTTAGATATTGTCTCACACTCAGAGGGAAATGGGATGGGGAGAAGCATGATTGTTGCCGCTTTACCGTATCCAGGCGCTCGGTTCACTAGCCCTCCCCCCCCAAAAAAGGCATTATCTCTTATTCGGTTAATTTGCGGACCCATGTTTACTAGAATTTTTTTGTTATCTTCGTTTCTACTTCTCATCACTTTTGAAACAACCTGTATGTGTGGATGTGTGTGTATATATGTGTGTATGCCGCTTTCTCTCATACGTAGTATCACTGAATTCGGTGAAGTTATACCGGGTCATCATTTAGATTTTACTAACATTTCTAATATTAACCTGTCTATACCTTTGGATTAACGGTTGAGAACCACAAACACTATGTTACCTCCTTTCACGACCGGAGTTTGGTAATACTTGTGTAAAATACAAACAAATCACTTCACTAGGTACAGCAGGGAAGAAAAGTAGTGCATCCATTTACGTAAACTAGGAACTATTATGATTTTCTGTTTGATAATTTTCGTTAGTTTTTTTATTTACTCAAAATACAGTACAGCATTAATAATAAGTGTTTTTACTCACTAACTGAACTATCCATGCGGGCGTATTCATTATGCAATTTATAATAAACTGTCTACAGCACATTAGCATACAATATAGAGAGTGCATTTAAATTGAAAAATAATCAAAATCTGGATATTTAAACAAATTGTTGAAAATGATGATCGTTCATTTCTATATAGGCTTCAGTTCTTTTGTGTGCATATTGTCAAAAATGTTTTAAACATTTCTTCTGAAATTGAATTTATTGTTTCTGGAATGTAATTCTTTAATTCTTCTGCTGTTGTAGGATGTTTAACAAACACAATTGTTTTACAGTAACCCCAAGAGAAATAATGTAAAGCATCAGTCGACATGGGGGGGGGGTGCATAATCTGTGCCTCTTGAAATAATAATTCTGTACCTACTATAAAATAGAGTACCTTACTTGTGTATTGTAATCACTTCACTTTTGTCCGACTTGCAAAGATAAATTTACTCAAATTGCTGTGTACTGTCCGTGCAAACACTAATGTCGCAGGGTCGTAGAAAGGGGGAAATCACGTGATAGTTAATTAACGAGGCCTTTTTATTTAAATAATTTTATTTAAACAGTTGTATAATATTACGCAGACGTCCAATTCCTAACATAAAGTGTTTTCAGAAAAGAGCTGACAGCCCAGCCTTTACAGAGGGATCAGCAGAAATGAGTGAGGAAAACCAGGAAGCTATGTAACCAAACGGACACAGTTCGTACATGTGCGAAAATATGATTCAATAATGAACGCTATTTATTCACTGGAAAATGCGACTATATTTCTGGGAACGTACTATACCGGTACTCACTCACTCTGTACTGTCTACTGTGACCGTAGGCCCGATGCAGACTGGCGTCATAAAGACGCGCGTCCGATTATTTGGTTAATGCTGCGTCCCTGTGTTCATCGGTTCACACGTAGCGTCATAATGACGCATTATTCTACGTCGATTTCGCTGTCCATCAGACCAGCGTCATAAAGACGCGCGTCCAGTGTGTACTGAACAACAGTCAACAATGAAGTGCCAGAACGCAGCAGCCAGCAGTGACGCCGCGTTCTGGCAGAAGAGGCAACTAGATAATTAACGCTGCGTCACCGCCGTCTATCTTTACCTGACGCTGCGTCCCGGGAACTACGTGTGTATTGGTCATTTAGAACAATGTACTTCTAAATAGAGATGAGCTTAAACGGTATTATCAAGTATCTGTGACAACTGTGACTGTGACAATTAAATATCTGTGACTTTTATCGGTGATTTTGTCACACCGATATTTTATATCGATAAGTAAGCACAATACGCGTGAATTACACCGATATTTTGTCACACTGATAAAAATTAACAGGAAGTATTGAAGAGCAGTGAAATGTGAATACGATTTCTCTATACACGCCACACATCAGTGATTTATATGGGAAAATCCAACAAATAAATTGTGTACATGTACCATTAACAAATAAATACTTACCTAACTGAAAAGTAACATGTCAAAAGTTAACCTCATGTACCAAGAGGTTATATTGTAGATATTGAATCAGTTGATAATTTTAAAATGTAGTTGGGTATGGAGAAATTGAGGTTATGTGATTATCCTAATCGTTTTAAAAATTTATCCTTTTTATTGTATATAATATAATGTATAAAATATTTTAAGTCGTGCATTAACATTATAATATTGAGTCATAGAATAAAAATTAACGAAACATAAGTATTCGGAAAAATATTGGGAAATAATTACAAAACAAAACAGTTATTCAGACAGGATTTTAAAGTTGAAAATTACTTGCAAGTTGATGATTTTAACAATATCTAGACAAATATCACTAACTATCAAGTTTAGAACATTGATTAGGCCTATTAATTGGGGTGGAATAACACCTCACACGAATACCAATGTTAGGAAGCAATGCACGATTTCCTAAGAGTTAATAACCATAAACAACATAATGAACTTATTACAAATAATTTTAATTTAAGTTTAATTATTTTAATTAATACTACAATGCACTGTACGTGTTAGAGCTATACATTAAAACTGGATCATACATAATTGAGAGAAGTAAAGGTAAAGTTATTAAAATAATGTTGTAGGATCCTTTAACTATTCTGTTTGTAATTAAAAGTATAACTAAAAAAAATAAAAATAAAAATAATAATATTTGAACTGCCCCCCATTGAGGGTTGCCCTTACGGACTCAGTATATCCTCAAAAAAATTAATAATCGAGTATAAAATACATATATGTTAATGTAAATTCACAGTTACCGGTATATGAAAATGTAAAGTTCTCGGGGAATTCATAAAATAATTATAAAACATATGTACAGACTAATTATGAAAAAAAAATGTCAGACTCATGATTATATTATTATAATGCCGCTAATAAATATGTAACAAATCATCACTTTGCAAAAAATAATATTGTACACAATATCACGAAAAAATAATCAAATAACATCGCTCGATTGTTATTGTACCATGCGTATGCGCAAACCCACGACGTAGATGAGAAAATATCAGTCACAGAGTACTGAATACGGAGCAGATTTCGATAGCGATATTTTGTCACAGATATTTCGCGTCATCAGTCACAGGTTTATCTGTGACAAAAAAATACCCGTGACAAAATATCGGTTTGTGAAATATCGGCCATCTCTACTTCTAAACCGCGCATCAATGGGACGCTGCATCACAGCGTCCTTTTAACGCTAGTCTGCATCGCGTCCTTTTAACGCTAATCTGCATCGAGCCTAAGACGACTTTGACTGCATATGCGGCCTTGGGTGGAAGTTCGCTAGTAGAAGAGGTGGGAGTGAAGTACATTAAAAAACTCGGGTACAATAAAAATTTAAATAAAAATAAAATGATGTCCCTATATTAATGGACTATGAACTAATAATAATAATAATAATAATAATAATAATAATAATAATGTATATGTACAAGTTTAATTTAAAAACAATTTATGATTAAGATTAATAATCGGCCGATAGCAAACTAATTGCTTTCCTACTTTTATTGGATAAAGATTGAATATTGAATGAGACATGATTATTATTCTTATTATTGCATCAGGAGCTGTTGTCATAAACATTTTGAACGTTTATTTTAAGGCGATAATTCTACAACCAATTCGAAAATTACATGATTATGCGTCATTACAGGAAACTGGGTTATTGAGGAACCCCCCTAAAATATTGTAAAGAATGAGATAAAATGTGATGAATAAACGAAGTGCACAATAATAATTTTAACAAGCAATGAAATTATGATACTGGAAATAAAATAGCCTACGCTGTTTTATATTGCATTGAGCATAAGTGCAAGGTTTGCAAAAATGTTATCTACAGATACTCGTAGGATCTCAAATGAATGTGGACATTAAAAAAACGCATTGCAACATCAAGCCAAACCAAAACCGATGCCGAGTGGAAATATGTCATCAGCTAATCGACAATCCCATTAATTATACATTTATCAAGCGACACCAGGCAATCTCCTAAAACCATTGCTAAATGTCGGTTCAAACTTAAAGTAATGCTGTGTCTGCTAGGTTTATGAGGGTTTAATATAGTTCAAAATGTTCCAAATGAGATCGCGGTTAATGTTCAGTATTATTTGAAATAACTCGAGCGAGTTTGCATAACTTTGATAAAAAAATACCTGGCACTACTGAAATGGAGCAGATGCTGCTCTATGGAGACAAAATACCATCGCATACCATTTATAACATCAATACTGAAGTCCAGAAACCAGATATGCTAATAAGTCATTCTTACCTTGTGTTTGAATAGTGTCATTTTTTCATCCATGACCCAATTTCTTCTTAGATGGAGTTATGAAACTGAGGAGTCAAGAATTCTCTGCTTAAGTAAGCAAAACAGACACCAAGACGGGATGAAGAAATTCCCTCGAAAATGGCTGAGTAGCGTGGATTGTAATGACTTCCATTACGAAGATTGATTTTTGTAAATATTACAATTTCAGCTAAAGAAGGTAGTATTTAACTCTTGACATTAGTTACGAGACGCATCACTTATAAATGCTCAGTTAAAGTGGAAGGATATTCAGAAGTGCAGTTCCGTGAATATAATATAACATAACATAGCATACAATAATGTAATGTAATATTATAATATAATATATGATATGATATGATATGATATGATATGATATGATATGATATGATATGATATGATATGATATGATATATGATATGATATGATATGATATGATATGATATGATATGATATGATATGATATGATATGATATGATATGATATGATATGATATGATATGATATGATATGATATGATATGATATGAACCTCCGGGTTCCTTAAAAGCCAATAAGTAAGTAAGTAATATAATATAATACAATACAATACAATACAATGTAACTAATTTCAAAGTTGGTAAACATTATTTAAATTAAGTATAATTTTAAAATGTAAAAGAATTTCAATTAAAATGACCCACTAGCAACTCGATGCAGTATAACTAAAACTTTCATTGCATAGATCTCAGTTATAATAATAATCCGTGGCGCAACAGCCCGTGAAGGGCCTAGACCGACCAGCCAGCTGCTGGCCTCACGCCCACATGCGCAAGCAGAGGTGAACGATCATCCAACCAGAATGAAAGTATCGTGTGTTAATGTGTTAAATTGGAAAAATCATATTAAAGAAATAACTCCCAAACTAAATTCAATATGTTTTGTTATTACATCTATGCAAAATGTAGTAAATATCAATACCTTAAAAACAATATACTTTGCATACTTCCACTCGGTAATGAATTTTGGAATAATATTCTGGGGAAATTCCACAGATATTAACAGTATGTTCCTATTACAAAAAATAGTAATTAGAATAATAGTAGGTGCCAAATCTAGGGAATCGTGTAGGGCTATTTTCAAAAAACTACAAATAATGCCCATGGCTTGTCAGTATACAGTATTGTTGATATTGTAGTTGGAATCTCCTGATAGAGGGGCAGAGAAGGCCTGACGGCCTTATCTCTACCAGGTTAAATAAATAAATACTAAATAAATACTATACATATTTTTTCATTAATAATCTTGCTTGTATGTAATTAATTCAAAGGTTCATGGCATAAATACGCGTCAAAAAATGACTTTCATACTCCATCGGCAAGTCTATCGTGCTATCAAGAAGGAGTGCGTTATATGGCAATAAAATTTTTTATTAGCCTCCCTATCGATAAAAAATGGAACTCAAAACATAAGATTATTTACGCCCAAATTAAAGAAGTACCTAATTTCTCACGCCTTATATTCTGTAGGTTAATTCATGACATTCAACAACGTTTCATTAAATTGATACCAAAACTTTGTGTTGTACTAGTAGACCTCTTCTGTATATATTTCAACTAGAGTGTGACTATAAATTAAGACTTTATAGTAATATTAAGGTTTTTTATTGTTCCATATTTTAGCTGTGAAGCAATGTATGAATACCATGGAATGTTAATAAATACAATACAATGTGTGCAGAATTGTGAAGAAGGTAGGTACGAAAAGAAGGAAAATGCAAGATGGAACCTAGGAAAGGCAGAGGAATTGAAATTAACCTATGAAAAGAATGTTAAACGTTTTGTTGAACTAGAACAAAGGGAAAGCGGAAATCTGTCTTAGAAAAAGATGGAAGGAAACTAATTTGACAACACAATAAATTAATCTTAGTTAAAGAAGGAAGGAATAAGAGAGCTGGGTTAAGGTAAGTAAAAGTGAACAAGGAATCTACGTTAGATTAGTAAAGGAGAAATTCAAATGAGAACAGTTATGAAAATAACGAGTTACGGAACTAAAACAGGTAGAGTAATAGGGTAGAAAGTAAGGGAGATCAGTATAATAATAAAAGAGAAATGTGGAAAGTTTCCTTACAATAACAGGGGAGAGAAGGAATTAAATATTGTTATATGAAATTTAAACTAGGATCACGAATATAAATGACTTAGAAATCTGAATGGGGTTAAGATGTAACGTATGTATACAAAGATTAAAAAGAGTAATGTAAGCTAGAAAAACTAAGATATGTAAGCAAGGAATAGCAACTAAAAAATACTGACAAAACCCATGCATCAGAGGAGGAAGATATCCAAATAAGATATGAATGTAAGCAAGACAACAAAACTGTGGCATGGAAATAAGCAAGAAACGAATTAATGAAAAGAATATCTAAATCAGGAACAAACTGCTTATTAAAATGAAGATGAAGAAGCCTCATTATAAAAGTCGAAGTCTCGGAAATGCTAATCTATGACATATGGTATTGATGAAGACGGAAAGAACATCAAAGAAACAATAATTCAAGCTGCCTCTGGAAGTCCTGAGTACAAAATGATCAGAAAAAAGGTGGTTACTTACCTGAAGTCAAGACTTAAAGAGACCGTGGTTAAAAATAAATAGTCATAGGCCTTACATAAGGTATTCACAAACAAATTATTTTGACCATCAAATTCAGTACGGTATAATAATATATATTATTTAAATGTACCGAAGTACATATGATATTTCCATGCAGATATTCTGCGTCATCTTACGATGAAAGAGTAATGGAACGGAGAAAAATTCCCTCCCGGCGGCCACTAGAGGGAACCCAAGAGTTGGAACTTAAACTGAGACGATTCTGTCCGACACCAAGATGGGTATCCGGTGTGGCTTAGTGGATAAAGCATCAGCACGTAGAGCTGAAAACCCGGGTTCAAATCCCGGTGCCGGAGAGACTTTTTCTCCGTTCCATTACTCTTTCATCGTACGGTATAATAAGTTAAGAGCAAAAGTTAGAAATTTATCAGAAATATTTGCATTGAGGCTTGGGACTATTGAGAAACATCTGGAATGATATGACAGGTTCACAAAGAAGAGAATTTAAGATACTTACAAATTTGTTCACAAGTTGATATTAAACTCCGATGAACGATATCATAAAGAATGAGTGATTAAATGATTGTAAATCCTTATGGTATGACAGTATGTTGCAGGATAATATAATTTGCAGTAGTGACCAATCATTGGAATCGGAAGATGTAACAGTGTTAGAAGAATGAAATGAAGTATTGGAAGACAAAAAAAAAGTAAAATATGCAGGATGCTATAATATAAATACTGATTACTGATTTGTTACAATATGGGAGATGTGCGTTGAAACAATATTTTTTTTAATTTGTATAATAATATTATTAAACTGAAAATAATTCCTGCAGAAGGATGGTTCTAAATATACATTTGCATTCAAGAAAATCTGTGCTTTTATACATTTTTCAAATACTTTAGAGAGAATAGGTAATAGTGAAATTTATTTAGTTACTTAGTTATTTACTTACTAAATTAATTATTTAAATAAAATAGCCATATACAATTATATATATAATACAATGTGAGATATGTTAATAATCATTATTTAAGTTACAGTAAAATCTTAAAGAAATTAATATCTAACTAGCCGTACCCGTGCGCTCCGCTGCACCCGTTAGAAATAAATATAAAGTAATTACATAATTAAAATAGGACGTTTGATCCAGGGAACATTCGTGTTTGATAGAAGGATAAATCGTTTAATATGTTACTTAATTTAAATTGTATTTAAAATATTAAAATGCGATCATTTTGATCCAGAGACCACTCATTTGGTGCAATGACAATTCCTTTAACATGTTATTAATTGCTATTACCAATTATTTTTGGAAAAGCGAAAATTAACAGAAAAATTTTGGCTACAGATTTATTATTATGTTTACATTATATTATACTAGTGGCTTGTGCGGCAATTTCTGCAAACTAAGTCCATAAAATGTTCAAATAAAAATTGTTCAGATTTATTTTCAATGAAGAATACCAGACATTTTGATAGTTATATGCTTCCATAATAGTGAAACATACTCCCTCTGAATGTTTTTTTTTTCTTTTTTGCCATATACTTGTCCTTGAACCTATCCGTCTTCAGCTCTTGAGTTTCAATGCGAAATCGCTAGTAACAATGTCAGGATGATCAGTGGGTTTTTCATGTGGTAGTAATTCAGTACCTATTTCGGGTCATTGCGGTTTGTATGTGAAAGTTAAGAAAATCTAAGGTTTGTCATGCTTTGAACAAAAGACTTAGTATCTTTGTATAGCTGCTGCATATTTCGTTGAATTACCCTGAAATGTAGAGTGCAGAATCACTTTTTCCCACTAAGAGATCTTGCTGAGGTGATCAAGAGACTACAAAATCTTGTAGACCTCTTATTTTATCAATAAGTAATACCTTTTGGTCTTTTTTTTATGAATTGTAATTTTTTGCGCTTCTTCCAGACAATACTGATCTATCAAATACTGCTGGATTAATTTGTGTAACAATGAATGTTACTTCGTATATTTTCTGTAATGTAGGCTGTTGTGAGGAATTTATTGCTGAGATGTGGAAAATGAGACGAATGATATGTCAGAGTTGTTGAATCTTATATGCGTCCTAAATAAAATTGTCCATCGTAAATCGTTAGCAGTTGGTGTTTCATTTGTTGATGGTTGCGGGAAATAAACTTACTCATCACGGTAGCAAGAAGTGAAATGGCATGCTATTTTCCCTACAACAAAATATGCTTGGCAGCGATCACAAATATAATCAACTAAACCAAAGAAATATGAAATTAATTTTGATGTAGTTTAAAGACGCGGCTAAAATAGGAAGCATGACCCAATTACTACCAAGGAAAGTTAGAGAATCAGACATATAAATACAGTATCTATATCACACTGTCATTACACATATGAAAAGGACCCACACCACTTGATTAATAATTGTAAAAGTATTTCATTTTTAATAACAATATTGTTACCTTACGTAAGTTTTATAGTTTTCAGTAACATAAGTTTATATAGGCCTATAACCGTTACTCAGTAAATTATAGAAATGAAGATCTAATATAAAATATTCTTTCTCTGCGTCTACTTACATAAAGCCCAAAAGTTTTCACTTTCATATATCAGTATAGCATTATGTGTTGCATTAACAATAATAATATTTAATTTTTAATGGTAATAATGTCATCAAACATTCTTACGTTTTGTAGTTCTTAATATCCAATACACAGCTGTACTCGGAAAACTATAGACCTGAGAATCAGACCTATAAATTATTTTTATACGTTATCAAAAAATTGCACAAATGAAGATTGACATTTTGGCATTATGGTGGAAAAGAATCTGAGCCGTCTGAACTCTATGTCAGCAATTCTGTAGGTCATGGCCTTCGTGTAACAGCCTATTGTTTATTTGTAGTGTGTGTTCTGTTTTATTCTGAAATGAAACACGGCCGACTTGATGCCCGCTTCGCTTAAGGAAGCGAACATCAAGTCGGCCGTGAACGCAATTAATTAGTTCTCAAAACTGACAACAGATTGATTTTGGAAAATAGGAAAATTAGGTAGGAAAATTGACATTTCACTGAAAACTATTACTTTTCCGAAAAACGTTGGGTTCCAAGCTTCAAAATCAGGGGCCATTTATTAAAATCCGTTCAGCCGTTTTCCCGTAATTTCCATTACCAGTTCAAATTATATATATAGATATTATATTATATTATATTATATTATATTATATTATATTATATTATATTATATTATATTATATTATATTATATTATATTATATTATATTATATTATATTATATTATATTATATTATATTATATTATATTATGTAAAAAGTGTGTTCATAACGGATGTACTCGAATTAGAAAGTTTTTAATTTGTTGTGAGAGTTCTTGAATCTCAGGAGGAACAGCTTTTACAACAGCGCAACATAATCTGCTTGGCTCATTACCCAATTTATTTGCATTGCATTTATTGCATATATATTTCATGTATTTTAACACGATTCAATTGAGCATAGTTAAAATTTGAATTATAAAATAATGAATTGCTAAGCTAACGTACTATTACTGCATACTAAATCAATACACTCTCGTTGTTCGTTAATTCTCTGAGATAAAAATGAATATGTTCATAAACATTATTTTAAGAAAAACAGGAAATGAATATACAGAGTAACCTATCACGTTTTCTGTGCATTAGAAGCTATTTTTAATCTTACCCGTCCTCAATTCACTCACAAGTTACTGTAATTACATTATAGCATTATGCCCATCCAGAGAAACTACACTTTCCAATGATGAAATAATAATTAATTATACAAATCGGTTAATTTAGCTTCCTATGTTAATTCATACAAGCACAGAAACATTCTCTGTAGGCTATGTTTCATAGCTTTCGATTGTTGTGGCCAAGGCCCCTTATAGACGAAGTCATTTGTTTTTTATTTCAATACACCGCCTTAGATGACAGTTATTTTAATTTTAAAACTCATTTATGTCATTAAATATCAGTCCTATCAAAATTTTTCAAAGAATAAAACTTATCAGAAAACATTTTTAAAGAAACTTTTGCTATGTAACATTTTAAAAAAATCAATAATAAGCGAGATATTTCGATTTATTTAATTCAGGCCCCCTTATAACTCCCCTTTTAAATAACGTATTTTGAATGCATATAGCCTAAAATCTAAGTTACGACGAACTTAATTTATATTCCAATTTTCATCGAAATCCGTTCGGCCATTATCGCGTGAAAAGGTAACAAACATTCAGACAGACAGACAGACGGACAGACAGACATACAAACAAAAATAAAAAAAACGATTTTCGGTTTCAGGATGGTTAATTATACATGTTAACACCAATTATTTTTAGAAAATCGAAAATTACCAGAAAAATTTTGACTACAGATTCATTATTAGTATAGATTATAGATGCCATAATAATAAAGAGGATTTGAAAGTGAAAAGAAGCAATATTAGATTATAAAATTCCTCTTTAGAAAATATTCCCACGACATAATAGAATCTCAGGTCGATAAAAACGTATCTAACACATACTTAAATGGTATTACACACACACGCGCGCGCACACCCACATACACACCCACACACACACACACACACACACACACACACAGACACTTAACAGAAATATTTTTTCACACAGAATAATAAATTTTACAGGAGAAAGAGTTCTTCCAAAGGGCTGGACTCGGGAAGAGTACCCAAAACGCTCATTGCATTTCCACTTTGAATTGCAATACTTAAATGTTGACGCAAATAAGTAGTGCAACGACGATCACCAGTATGGAAATCAAAATTTGGCCGATTTGAGATACCAAAACTTTAGTGTCATGACTCCAAGGACCGAAGGACTCCACAGCAAAGGGGCCAATACAGAATTATCTAAAAGATGAGCATATTTATTTATTTTAAGAAAATCTGGTACAAAAATCAAAGAAATACGATCATTATATGAACTGGTCAGAAGCCATTCAGTTTAGGGGAAAGTCGGGTAGTATCGGACAGTGCGTTTCTTTCATCTACCACCATATGGTAGTATCTGAATGATGGTTACGTTTCTCTATGCGACATCACAGAAACGTAACCATGTCAATCAGGTACTATCATCGTGTGGTAGATGAAAGAAACTCACTGTCCGATATTACCCGATGTCCGATACTACTCGACTCTCCCCTAAGTCCTCATATTGAGGAAAAGGAAAATGAAGTTTCTATTAGGTTGTTTTTATTTCAAAATTCAGTTAAGTTTTAAAAACTCACTGTCCGATATTACCCAATGTCCGATACTACCCGACTCTTCCCTAAGTCCTCATATTGAGGAAAAGGAAAATGAAGTTTCTATTAGATTGTTTTTATTTCAAAATTCAATTAAGGTTTAAAAACTCACGAATCAGTTACATATATTGCGTGACAATAATTCAATTAACTTAATACAATATGTACTTACAAAAGTGTCAATTAATAAATCTAATTATTAGGGGCGAAAGTATGAAGATTATTAAATTCTGGTTTTGTACACTGAAATTTTTTCAAACATCTTTCTAGCAAGTCTAATTCTAGGTCTTCTAATCACAATAGGCATCGTCATAATCACAGTGATGATATCTCTGTTGGTTCTTTGCAGAAGTATTGGTATCCCGAGTTCTGGCTTACCGCTGTTTATGCTTGGTGCAATAGCAGGGATGATACGTAGGTGATATGTTTAGCAACATGTCTGTCATGTCTTTCTTCTTCCTGTATTTCGTAGGCCTTAGTTGTAGTGTATAGTGTTTCTTCAGTTATTGAAAATAATTTGCAAGTTTTTCTTTCTTGCTTGCTTTCATGATGTTGATCATATTAAACTCGTTTCCTTCTCCAATGCAAGTTTAAAGAATATCTCATAAAGTTCACCTTTGGAGTATCTTAACCGTTGGATTTTCATCAAATTTGATGGATATCCCTAGGTAGTGGCGTTTCTATTTGTGATTTCCTTTTCCAGAGGGTGCAGTACAACACTTATAGACCCTAGAATAATTATTCATCTCAATTATTTGAAGGAAAAAGTTCTTTAATACCCGTTTTTATTACTTTTCTATATGCTGGAAATACTGGCAACTTTTTAATTTACGACATTTATAAGAATCTCTACTTCGACGTTATTTAATTGGTGCACTTTGTATTACCATAAATTAATTTACTTTGTTTTATGTGATCTGTAAGATTGTGAAAGGTTTTGCTTTTTTTTTGGTGGGGGGAGTACATTTTGAAAGCAGTCCAGTGCACATTTATAATCTGTGTTAATGAATTTCTGTCCTGAACTTGCCTGACATTTGTATTAATTTAACTCTAACCTATGGATCTCTTCGTTCTGTTTACGTTTCTCCTCCAGTTTCCTGGAGTTCTGTTCCTTTTTCTATCACGACCCTAGTTTTCAATGTTATTTATATTTTCCTCCTATTTTTGTTTTCAATATGCCTGTCGGGATTCTCTTCAGCATTCGTACCTCTGCTGTCGACTTCTGAATGGTCATTTACAGAATTATCTGAATTGAAAACAAAATTTACTGTTGTGTTATTCCATTTTTTCTTTTTCACTTTTTCTGTTTGTCAGTTTATTTTATCTCTTGCTGTTCTTAGTTTCCTTTTGTTAATTCTTTCCATATTATCTCTGTATTATTATTATTATTATTATTATTATTATTATTATTATTATTATTTAATACCTTAATTTGCTCTGTAATTTTAAAAGTGAACTAAGTAAAAAAAGAAGAGTCTATTTCCCTGGCTCAATCCATTAAGAAAATAAGTCGCACTGTAATTTTATTCATAGACTTGCAAAACTTATATTACATTACTATACTTCGTTCCATAATGTCTGACAGGCGATGTAAATATTGCCGGCGGAGGAAGAGAGAAGTATAATTGCTATTCAAGGAAGACAGAGATCTCTTCCCACGCTTGTCTTGAAGTTGGGCAGGGGTAGAACGCTTCATACCGCCCAACGTCATGATAAGCATGGAATGAGAGCTCTGTCATTGGTTCAATAGCAATTCTCTCTCTTCCTGCCGGCAATATTTACGTCATATGTCAGACATTATGGAACGAAGTATAGTCGCACAAGAAAGCTCTGTTTTCTACGGGTTGTCTCTTTGGTATTTACATTCTTTTTTTATGTCTCGTCTTCAATTTTTCTAAATCATAACTATTATGTATTATAAACAAAATTAAACGTAAGCACGGTTCCGTTATATTCTATGCCTGCAGACTTTATTTTGCGAACCTCTTTCAGGCCCAAATCTATCATCTGAAAAAAAATTATGCGTTTGAGACAATTACGAATATGCAAACGAAAATTATTTTTTCTGTAGTCATTGTTCTCAGAGATATGATTTGTGTCTTTAATTGTCACTTCATGCGAGAAAATTTGTGAATGAGGAAATCATTGGAACTAAAGTTAAGTATGCCATCATTTCATGTTATTTTACCGTATATAAACCATGAATCATGCCCGAAAGGCGAACTTCTCATTAATGCAAGACATCACAGAGTTAGAATCGCATTGGCCTCTACCCTAAAATCCTTAGGATGGCAAGTTCATGAAGAACTCCACTGTCTCTCGACTGACGGTTCACATCGTAGAGCCGATGTCATTGCAATAAAGAGATGTACACAAAGAGCAATCATTATTCATCCTACTATCAGGTTTCAGAGAGATTTACAACAGGCTGAAGAAGTTGATAAAGAGAAGAAGTCAATCTATGAGCCTGCATCTTTTACCTGGCATTGAAATATCATTCATAAGACAATTGTCTAGTTACTGGCATATTATTTGGTTGGTTCTAAATAATTATATACATTTCTAAAAAAATCTTAAAGTTCCTCTCAACTCCTTGTGTGAAACTGCCGTTTCAATAAATAAGGGATCTATGAAGATTCTTCGACATCATTTATATTTCAACCAACCCAGCAATAATTGAGTTATTAATTATTCTTCTTTTTTCAAACTTTACAATCTCTGTCAAAATTATTTAATATAAATCCATATTACTTAATAATTCTCTGTTACTTGTTGAAAAAATTTCTTCTTTCTTTAAATCACTCTGTAAATAGTTTTCTGTAATTCAAGATCCCTGTGGTCACCGATATTCTTCGGCTGATTTCATTGTGATTAACTATATACAGGGTGATTCGAAACCTCTATGACAAACTCTGAGAGATCTAACAATAAGAAATTCTTTTTTTTAAAAAACCTATGTCTTCTGACGCGTCGTTTCGAAGTTACCGTTGAAAATGTTTTTGCGCGGGCGTACGTTAATATATGCGAATGTGTGCACCCATGATTGCTTTTTTGTTTGTTTGTTGAGATATTTGTAAGAGACGAGAAGTGTTGTTGTTTTTTGTTTACGTTTAATATTCAATAACTTTTCCTTTCAGTTCAGTGTAATCATCAATTGAGAATGGATGTCTACGCGATCTTCCACCAATGCGCCGGGGACGAAGAGACCCATTGCCTCGAAGGCGCTGATGAAGTCGAGCAAACATTGTGTGATGAGGGGGATTTCTGTTTTGAAACTGTTGTTGGTACATGTGGAGAGAACTTCTTCCGTTTCCGCGAGCCTCCCCATAACACATTACCATGTCGGCTAACTCGGAAAAAGTGAAGACATCCATTCTCAATTGATGATTCGACTGAACTGAAAGAAAAAGGTAGGCCTATTCAACATTAAACGTGAACAAACAACAACACTTCTTGTCTCTTACAAACATCTAAAAAAAAAAAAAACAATGGTGCACACATTCGCATATATTGACGTACGCCCGCGCAAAAACATTTTCAACGGTAACTTCGAAACGACGCAGTGTGCATTTCCTTAATCTAGCTGGACAAAATTAATAACTTCTCTTCTAAGTAACAGATTTCCATGAAACTTTATACAGAGCTTAAAGGTAACGTATTTGATATGATTACCAACTCTGATTACGTTTGTGTGAGGGGAACTACCCTTTCATAGGGGTGAATTTGGAAGAAATTAAGGACTTCTTTACTTTCTAACATATTTTCATGAAACTTTACCCAGAACTTAAAGGTAACGTATTTAATATGATTATCAACTCTGATTACGTTTATGTGAGGTAACTACTCTTTCATAGGGGGTGAATTTAGAAGAAATTAATGACTTCTTTTCTTTCTAACATATTTTCATGAAACTTTACACAGAACTTAAAGATAACGTATTTGATATTATTATCAACTCTGATTACGTTTATATGAGGTAACTACCCTTTCATAGGGGGTGAATTTAGAAGAAATTAATGACTTCTTTTCTTTCTAACATATTTTCATGAAACTTTACACATTACTTGGTAACGTATTTGATATGATTATCAACTCTTATTACGTTTATGTTAGGGAATTACCCTTTCATAGGGGGTTAATTTAGAAGAAATTAATGACTTCTTTTCTTTCTAACATATTTTCATGAAACTTTACACACAACTTAAAGGTAACGTATTTGATATGATTATCAACTCTGATTACGTTTATATGAGGTAACTACCCTATCATACGGGGTGAATTTAGGAGAAATTAATGACTTCTTTTCTTTCTAACATATTTTTATGAAACTTTACACATTACTTAAAGGTAACGTATTTGATATAATTATCAACTCTTATTACGTTTATGTGAGGGAACTACCCTTTCATAGGGGGTGAATTTGGAAGAAATTAATGACTTACGTTTATGTAAGGAGAACTACCCCTTTACAGTAGGTGAGTGTAGACAAAATTATTTTTTTTTCTAATATAATTTAATTAAACTTTATGAACAACTTAAATGTACTATATTTCAGTTGTGGACAAACTCTGATTATATTTAAATAAGGAAAAACTATCTCTTTATAGGGATGAATTAATAACTATGAATATAATTAAATATATTTAAATTTAATATAAACATGTCCCTTATACTTGAAAATTTACTTTAAATTAACAATTATGAATTCATGACATATCCATTAATGTTTGAAAGTTGAAGGTAATCAAACGTAAGATGGGGTAAAATCAGTTATTCTTTGCTCATTTATGAAGTAATTTGATTAGGCCTAAGTATATACAATATTGCGAAATTTATAGAAACTTTTTACAGTCTAAAGGTAAGATATTGCTGATTCTGGTTGCTCTTTGTGCAGATATTTCTGACGATTCTTTTACAATGTCTGCTGCATCTCGCTTTCCCGCTGCTCTTAAAGTTGATTCTGCAGCGAAAGAAATTTCCTCCGGACTAAGACCTCCTATTAAATTTTGAACTTTACTTTTTTTGATCTTACACTGCTGCTTTCACTGCTGCTTTCACTGAATAGTTTTCTTGGACAACCCTTACCCGGCCCAGATAACGCATTCACAGTCATAAAAGCAAATAATTGCATATTTATTCAGGGAAATTGAAGTCATTATTTAGCCAGTTAGCATTATATTTTTAAAATCTTTTCTTACATCTATGGTACTTTAACCAGCGGGACAGAATTTTCGATGAAAAATGGCTGATGGCGTTCTTAATTTTATTTTCAATATCACTGGGAACGTCTTTCAGTCCTAATGGAGCTGTAATATTATTTAAAACCTCGTTATTCCTTGATTCAACACTATTCCGGAACCAAACTTCAAAAAGCTGCTGGCGGCGTATAGCCCGCTACGCCACTGAAAATAATTAATACCGATTAGGTTCGCAGCTATACGCAACCAACCAAACAATATTTTACACATGAAGTGATGTCGGAATATAAATATGCAATTATTTTGACAGCTACTAACGGCTAGTATTTTGTAACTCATGTTAAAGCCAGAGTTTATGGAAATAATTATATAATTATTCTTCATATGAAATAACGGCCGTATTGGATGTTCTAATTTAGTAATTTAGCTAAATTACACATTATATTGAAGCACATACTTAAATATACAAATTCCATGTCAAAGAAGACAAGAAACACAATTTACTAGCACTTAATATGCCTTTAAACAAAGCACTCTCTATTGTGACTGAGGAGTGTGGATTCAACCCTATGCAGATAGCAATGTTTACGCTACTGTAAAACAAATAAATATCCGGGAGAAAGATCGCGCATTGTCTTCATAAGATGCCTTGTACAGTTAGGAACGTACGTTCACAAAAATATACAGTGAAATCAATAAGTCGAAAAATGAAATTTGTCCAGCTAGATTAGGAAAATTGCACACTGTGCGACGCGTCAAAAGACATAGGTTGTTTAACAAAAATATTCCTTATTGTTAGATCTATCACCCCTCAGAATTTGTCGCAGAGGTTTTGAATCAGCCTGTATAATTAGCATGTGTTATTTTTAATCGAATAATTATCAAACGAATTGGCTCGTAGATATTTAACACAATAATAACAGTTGTCCATTAGTTTACTAGTTTAGGAAACTTCTCTATATTCAGATGGGGTTGTAAAATTGGTTCCTTCGTCATCAGAGATAGTGGAAAAGTATGTACTTGGGTGAAAATCTCAAAAACAGATTTTGCAGCATTCTAGTAGCTTACTCTCCCTAGACACTTTGCATAATGCAAAAGGCTAGGATATGAAAACAAAACCAAAGAAAAGAAGGAAGAAAAGAAAACAAGAATCAGAGGAAGGGAAATGAAAGCTGGAGGTGAAAAATGTGACTAACAATAAGAGCAACGATAAGAGAAAGGGAAAAAGAAAGAGAAAAATTTAAAGAAAACAAAAAAAAAAAGAATGTTCATGAGTAAAGCGAAAGGAAGTGAGGATGCGAGGGAAGAAGCACAAGTGATAAGACTGAGGATGAAGACGTCTAGCCGCTTAACCCCTTGTTCAGGAAATCAAGCGCTCGTCCTTGAACTGTCAGTGATGTTTATTTTAGGACATGGCTCCATCTTCCCGCTGAGGGTTTCATTAACTTGGTGCGAACCGTAAAGACCCGACCCATTTAAATGGAATGACATTACCCAGGTCGTCAACCTTCCACAGCACAAGTTAAATTAGTTGTACTTAACTGGAAAACTTCTCCCGACTTGGAAGCTTTAATGAGAATCCATGTCTTCTCTGGCTTCTGTAATCTAATTTTTATACTAATTGTACAAATAGAATTGACAGATTAAGCTTTAAATGAACTGTCCGTTTTCAATATATGAAGCGCTATAGCAGTCATTCATGTGCTAATTGATAGCTTTAATTATCCTTATTCATCTTTCCATTTAATTTATTTTCTTACATTTGCTTCTTTTCTCACCTTAGTTCCTTGCATATCTCTTTGCTAAACTTTTATGTCTTACATTCTTTATGTAGTCGTTAATTCTTAATCTTCTGTCTTTTCATTCGATTCCTTTTCTGGTTTTTCTTCTTCACTCTTCTTTAGTTTCCTTATTATTTTCGCTTTCCTCTCTTTGCAACCTATCTTTTTATTCCTGTGATGTCTATTTTAAAGTGAAAGACTATTGAAACTTATGTAGGGCCTATTCATATGTAGTATATATTGTAACATTAGGTATTTTATGTTTTATTATTAATTGTAATTTTTGTGTTAAATTGTATTGTGTATTCTTATTGTATTGTGTATATAATTGTAGCCTATTGTGTATTGCAGTTTTATTATGTATTGTTTATATTTTGTATACCACTGCCACCGGGTGCTTGCCCACTTGCAGTGTAAATAAATACATACCTACAAACTCCCACTTACTGTAGAGACATAATTGGTATGATTATAATTGCAATGATTATAATTGGTAAGATTGTAATTGGTATGATTGTAATGAATGTTTAGATTGACAGTATTAATACTGTAAATCTAAAATGTATTCAATCTTCATAACTTGTGCAGACTTGACCTAAAATTTATAGTTTGAGTCATGTATGTACTGGGCTTAATAACTAAAGGATTATCTGTCAAAGTCCAAAGGCAGGTCATCGCAATGGCCACGGCGTGGGTGCGCCATCGAGTAGACGTGAATCACGCGGACTTCAATGGTCACCATAGCGTCACTGGCGCGAGCCGATAAAACGGCGCGGCGATCTTTGGAGAAGCATCATTATTATTATAATAGTTCTGCAGTCAGCAGAAGTGCTGGGAAGAGCAACGAGTTGTCCACACGCCCACGAATAATCATCTTCATTTCATCACTTGTCTTATGCCTCGTATTTCAAGATTGATTAATAAACTTAAGTATTGACAGCCCTTGGTTGTTTAAAGGACTTAGGTATTTTACTAACCCACCTACAACGCACTCCAATAGAAATTATTCCAACAAACTTCATCACATTCCTTCTGTTTTATCGGTTTCAGTTTTAGTCGCTTGCAGTGCAAGATGTGTGACTGTAGTAGAAATGGGAACTACAGAATTTAGCTTTTGAATAACTATATTTCTAGTTATTTCATGTTTCAATAAAAACTAAAAACCCCGATCAGATTGGCGGATCCTGAAATTTCAACCCGAGACCTCCCGAATACATACATAGTATTTCACCACTAGTGAGCACCTCTTGCTTCTATGTATCCATTTCTTAATTTTAGCCACTGTGGGAAAACAGAACATATCCGGAGAAAATATCTATCACTCTCGATGCTAAGTCGGAATAGAGGTTCGCTTGCATGTCTTGAACTAATGGGGAATAGAGAATACGAAAAAAAAAAAAAAAAAAGACTGAATTCTTTCTCTTGAAGGCGAGACAGTTTAGAACAGGCCTGCACAAGGTTTGCGCTCTCCGAGCCGGCTCACAGCTCATGAGCGGAATGCAGATATTACCTGCGCTCTGTATAAGGGTGGACTGGGAGAAAGGGTGATCTCGTACAAAAGGTGTTCGTGAAATGAATTCCCGTTCAGTGTTTACAAACTATCTTGAAATATTATTAATTAATAAAGAAATATTTATTTTACAGAAATAATAGAAATTCTATAGCCACTTAAATGTACAATATCATTTTGTTATATTTTTATTTATCAGTACATGGAAACGGGGTTTTATGCTGTTGGAAGCTGAAAGGAACAGTAGGCCTACTGATCGTAATGAAACATCAGTTACAGATGGTCGATGACTGCCTTTATTAAAGTTGATTATAGAAAACAATTGCTCACGAATATAAATGTTGAGCCAAACATAGCAATCATTTTCACAGCCAGCCTGTGTAGTCGTGGATATTATTGCTAAGGTTTAGTCTTGTAAAACTCAACCAGACTAGTAGTATTATTCAAACGGTCTTTAGCCCTTAGGCCACATTGAAGATCAATAAGTTCAAGCAGTAAATCGTTAATTCTTAAATGTTATGTTTTATTTAACGACTCTCGCAACTGCCGAGGTTATATCAGTGTCGCCCGTGTGCCGGAATTTTGAGCCTGTCGCATTTAAGCACACTTAAATGTTATGTATGACACTCTAAATTGTATGACACCGTTTCAATTCATTATGAATTTAAATTAATATTTGCATATAATCGTTTAACATGGCTTCATCACGAGCAGTTTCTATCATTCGAAAGTGAGCCATATTACCTTCCCGAAACTGACTTACGAAAAGTGTAAGTTTACGACTGAAATCCCATAATTTATTCAACATGTCAACAATGAGCTGGCCTTTTCCCTGAAGATAGATATTTAAATTGTTGAAGATTAATACATTCTAACGTACCGTGCCTCATGTAATAATGCAACTTTCAATTCCTGAAATTTTTTACTGCGATCTTCACCAACAAAACCATCGTATCTCTGTGTGTGGACTACTAGGGTGCTATGCATATAAATTTCGCTAGCCCGCGCTACGAGCGTGCTAAACTAGCTCCGGCTATCGACTGATTACTTGTACAGGATTCATATCATATCATATCGCTAACACTGGTTTATGAATACGAAAAACGTTAATTCGCTGATTATCCACCGGAAGCCCGCGCTAAGAATGTCTTTGAATATGGCCCCTAATGACTCATTATAATTATTATGTTTTCCTCTTTCTTTCAAACTCTTGTGGCAGATAAGTATTGACTCCAGCTGCTGTGAAAAAATAAGCATTTTCCCGTGCAATATTGAAAGAATTTGCCTGATGATCACTTTTTCGTCTTTTAGATTCCTCCATTAGATAGGCAAAGTGAAATACCTACTGATAATACACACTACACCAGATAGCTGCGTGGACTCTCCTCTACCTATTGCAGGCATACGTCATTCCGACGTAACTTTTCGGTTCTCCCGCTTCGAAGGTGCGGGCGCGCTCAGTGAGCGCCGTTTGCGCTGGCCTGGTTTACAACATCAGCTGTTGAAGTTTATGATTCGAACTAACGAAGGGATAATGGTAACTATTGAATGATACACTTTTATGCCTATTTGTATGTTAGGTTAGGATATACGATATAATGTGTTTTCTTAGTACCATTTTCATATTAATATGTATGTTCCTTTGGAGAGTGGTTGGATTTAATCATAGGTTAGGGTGATGAAACCTACAAAGTAGGACTTGTTTTGTAAAGCACGTACGATCAAGAGACGCTTTCATTGGATTTAAGAGTAAATTCTGATAGTGTATTGGATGTGTATGTAAGTTTTATAATTGCTGAATAATCCATATCTCTATCTACATCTTCAGCACTTTATATACTCACAATTATTTGTAGAGTATTTATATACTTAATTATTTGTTCATTTATTTATCTGTGCATTTACTTCAATATTCTTAGTTCCTTCCTTCCTTCTTTCCTTTCCTCTGCGATTCTTTCCTTTAGTTTATTTCGTCTTCCATATTCTTTCTCCTATGTTATAAATTTTGGCGTTTGTTTTTTTTTTCCTTTTGCTTCCCCTTTTTTCTTTCTCTCTTTTTGTCTCTCTTTCTTTCTTGTATTCATTGTCTTTTCCCGTTGCGTTGTTCGCTTCTTCTTGCCTTTCAATTTGTTTCAATAGTAGTATACTTTTCTCTTTTAAATTTTTCATCGCGTTTTTTTTTCTTCTTTTATTCCTAGGTTTTTCTCCCTTAGTTACAATTCTTCTTCCTTTTCTTTATCCTTAAAAATATACAGTAAAAATCTTATTAAGGTAGCATTATTTTAAATATTTAATGAGAAAAGAGCACCTAATTTTGAGCAAAAAAATAGAATTCAGTCCCTACTTTTTTTTCTATAAATAAAAGTATGGAGGAATTGTTTGGTTAGTATGTGCTTTAAAAGATTCTTAAATTGATTTATATTGTGGTAAAGGTTTATTCATTCTTTTGAGTAGTGTTAAAAATACAATTATTCTAATTTGCAGACGCTCGGAATAGTCCTTAAATATTACACAATGTCCTTAACAAACTACAGTAATGTGTGCCCACAGTCTAATCGAACTAACAAGGCAAAATGAATAACATGTCACACATTATGGTAAAATTGATTCATTGCAATGTGATTTAGTGTCATTTTTGCAGATTAAGAATTGATTTTTAGGAAAGATGTGATATCAAATAGGAGATTTTAACTATAATACCATAAAATTAAAACAAAGAAGGCAAAACGTTTACGTAGTAAAAAGTTACGTAGTAAGTTAGAGTAAGAAAGATACTGTTATGAATGTAGCTGAAACATTTAAACACCGTACAGTAAAATCTATGAAGTAGGCAACCTGCTTTGTGGAATTATTTACTCGGTAATTTTTTTTCTGCCCAAAGCCTGATCTTTCACTGCAAGCCCAGCATTCTCCAATCTTTCTCATTTCTGCTTTCCTTTTTTTCTCCGCATATGATCCACATATGTTAATCTCTTCTATCATTCTGCCCCGAACTCTTCTCCCGTTCACCACTGCTTCCATTGCATCCTTCAGTAAGCAGTTTCTCCTCAGCCAGCGATCCAATCAATTCCCTTTTCTCTTCCTGATCAGTTTTAGCATTGTTAATTCTTTACGCACTCATTCTAGCACAACTTCATTTCTTAATCCTTCTGTCCGTTTGACACGTTTTATTTTTTCCATATCCACATTTCAAATGCTTCTAGTCGCATTCTCTTCACTTCGTCGCAATATCCATGTTTCTGCCCCATACCATGCTACACTCCACACAGAGCGCTTCACTAGTCTCTTACTTATTTCCTTCTTCAGGTCCGTAGAAGATGCTCCTTTTTCTAATAAAAGCTTCCTTCACCATTGCAATCTTCCTTTCAACTTTCTGCTGTTGCAATAGTTTGAAACAACCTAATTTATTAAAGCATATATAATTAATAAAATAAACCTAATTCCCATTAAGACATGCATATATACATATATTATATAAATATATGACAATTTAAAGGAATCAATAAATCCATTTTAACAGAAATTTAAAATTATTATAAATATTACCAAGTGTTCTACCATTTACAATCAGACCTCATTCTTAACTCATTCTCAATAAATCAATTTTTAACATAAATTTAAAATTATTATAAATATTACCAAGTGCTCTACCATTTACAATCTGACCTCATTCTTAACTGGGGTAGGAGTGACTATATAATTTCTTGTCGCAAAGATAGTAGAACGAATTTAGCGTGGCTAAGATTGGGAGCATGGAAGAGTCATAAAATTGTCAACGAAGGAGACCGCATCTGTCCATGATGTGTGGAAAAGGATTCTTGGGAAAGTATTCTATCGCATTGTACAGAAACAGAGAATCTTCGAAGAAAATTTCTACTACCCTCGATGCTAGGTCGGAATAGGGGTTCGCTTTCATGTCTTGACCTCATGGGGAACAGAGATTACGAACAAAAGACTGCATTCTTCCTCTTTAACGCGAGACAGATTAGAACATCAGTTATTGAAGTTTATGATACGAGTTGGCGATGGTATAATGTTAACTATTGAATACAGTTTTATGTTTGTTATTAAATTAGGTTAGGGTATATAATGTAATGTGTTTCGTACGTACCACTTGTTTATTAATCTGTATGTTTTATGAAGAGTGGTTGGATTTTAATTATAAATGAATAGGAAGAAACCTACGAAATAGGACCAGTTGTGCAAAGCACGTACGGTAAAAAAAAAACCGTACTCTGGATTTAAGGGCAAATTGTGATAACGTAATGCATTTATATGTAAAATTTCTGAATAAATCAACATCTTATTTGTATGTTAAGTTAAAAATATGAAACAAGTCTATAAGCCGAAAACGAATAAAACATTCGTTTCAAATACAGGATGTTAAAAAGTATCCAATATTTTTAGAGGTGATAGTATGCATTAAACAAGAAAAAATGTCTAATAAACAGGGGTGCTACAACACATAGTCTACTTTCTGAGATCTGAACACTTGTTCCTAGGAGGTGCTCAATGTGACGTCCATTTATTACAATGCATTTCTCTGCCCTACAATACAGCAAACTACCAAATAATCATACCGTAGTTGACACCACTGGCATGGAATAATGGTACGTCGCAAGGAATACTGGAAACATAAGTCTGGTTACGGATATGAACGGGGTTCAGGAGAGATGTTGTGAATTTTGGTCATCAGCATGTTTGGGCTGATGATAATCCCCATACAGTTAAAAAATAAGGCAGCAGCAGGATTCTCAATCAAGGAATGGGCAGGCGTTCTTGGTGATAGATTAAGGGCCATACATGCTACCATAGAGATTAACTGGGGCTCGTTATCAGGACTTTATTATTAACGTATTGCCTACCTTGCTGGAGTATATGCCATGTCAGCAAAGACTAGAGATGTGGTCCATGCATGATGGCACACCAGCACATTTTTTCCGCAATGAGCGTGAACGTCTGACGCTGACATTTCAGGACCGCGGGATTGATTGGGGAAAGCCCCACATCTTCGCCTGCACGTTCCCGAAACCTAAATCCCCTAGACTTTTGGTTGCCAAGAACAATCAGGTCAGTTTCAAAGAGTGCGTGATTCCTTACGCCGAAGGGCAGAGGATTGCATTACCATGAATGGACGTCATATTGAGCATCTCTTATGAACAAGTGTACAGGTATCAGAAATTATGTGTTGTAGGACTCATATTTATTAGACTTTATTTTCTTGTTTTGATGCATACTAGCACCTCCTAAAATATTGGATACTTTTTTAACACCCTGTATGTTATTTCACGTCTTGAAATCAATTTAACTTTTCCTTTCAATCCAGAGTCTAATAAATCATTCGTATTAGAAATATAAACTTAATTCAAGATCTGGATATCAATAAAACATTGCATTTATTTTTTTGCTTCCTATATCTCTATATCATTGGGAGAGGAAGGGGTGAATATATTTTATACCAACCCTAAAGTCACAATTTGCATCCTACCTGCCTCAACATTCTCCGTCCTCTTCTAAGATTTCAAGGGTTCACATCACAACTTTCTCCTTTCTCATTCCACATTCAAATGCACCCACCAAACCGTATTCTATACCCACCCCCTTCAAGTCTTTTCTTTCTTGCATTTCTCTACGCTTCTCTTCTTATATGCAGCGAGAAAATGTGTCACGGTTTGTGCCAGGCATTTGTTTGTGGGAGACCTAACAGATGTCCTTCATGGCCCCCTAGAATCCTAGCACCCAATCTAACGTAACCTCCGTCTCCACATACAATGTCCTCCTGCCTTGAAATATTGCACAGGATTGCAATGTTTCTGGGTTTTGTTCAGCTAAACCAAGCGAGGCGAAGCGTGCTCTGACCTAACTCTTGTGTTCGGTGACTACATGGGTGGAACTGCATTACCTTATGTAGATAAGGTGGGACGAGTTGTGCTATATAACACGGTTACAGGCGTAAGAAGTAATCCGACTCCAACCTCAAGCCCAGAAGAATATTGCTAACTTTAAAAACTCTTTCACGTACTCCTATATCTCGTTCCTAAACAAATAGAGTAGGCTATGCAGTAGTATGCAGCCTCATAATACTTGCATGTTTATTGTTTTAAGCGACATCGGTGTTCAGAAATAGTGACAAGATATCTATTCATTTCAATATGTAAATAATAATCATTAAAGGCCATCTTTTGTATTCAGTCTTAAAAATAAATAATTTAACTTGTTCCTCTATATGAATGAATGAATGAATGAATGAATGAATGAATGAATGAATGTTAGCCATGATGTCCCATATTGGGCACAGGCCTCCTGTGGTGGGGTTAGAACCCCCTCGACAGGGATGGCTCAAGTGTACTCGCTTGGTGAGCCAATCCAGGCGAGCTTGTCGTGTATACTACTTTTGTGACATGGTTAATAACCCTGTTCAACTTTAACTAGTCTCAGCACTCTGTTCTTTGTTCATGTTTTTTCTTGCACTACATACATTATACTGACACTGGCACTTTGACAAACACTGTTTGCTATTTACACTATTTATCTGACACTTTCTCAACACTGACTTTACTATTTACAAAACTTATCTTACATTTTCACTAATACTGACTTTACTATTTACAATATATTAACACTGATTACGTTATCTATTTACAATGACCTTCCCTAGTTCTTTCCACAAAACTCTGATCTTTGCTGTCCTCGACCATTGTTTCCCTGCCTCTCTGGTAAACATGTCAGACCATCTGAGCCGTGGTCTTCCCTGTCCCCTCTTTCCGACGTAGGGGTCCCACATCGTGACTACATGGGTCCATCTTGCCTGGTATAGTCTCGCCACATGTCCCCCCAGGTCCGCTTCGTTGCCGTGGCTCGTTCTGCTGCGTAGTAGTGTTCGTCAGTCTTTGTAGTGTTTCGTTAGTCATTCTGTCTCGTAGTGTGGTGCCCACTATTTTTCTTTGCATCTTCCTCTGGCATGTTTGTATACTTGAGCGTTGTCTCTCGGACAACGTCCAAGTCTGGCAGCCGTATAGCAAAACTGGGATTATAAATAGTTTTCATAAATTATGCCAAAACTTTCCATAGACTAATAAATACTACTGTATACAACATATAGAGAGTGAACAGTAAATAATGTCATCAATTTCAAGGAGTTATTCTTTCAAATAAAAGAGTTTATTATAATTTTACTTTTCGAGAAAAGAATATTTTATATGAAACATAGCATAGCATATTTTGGGAAAACTATTAAATTCATTCCCGATATGCTCAGTCCATTTAAAAGGGCAGTGTATTGTGACAGTAAATGATGGAAATAATTTTAGTTTTGTCCTTTAAATGTGCAGAAATTTGATCCCAACAAATGTAAGTTTTTGTTTGCAACGGAATTTTAAAACGTGACGCACTCTGACAACCCTGTAAGGTTATTTCCTGGACATTTGCAGCTCGCGTAATGCTAGAGATGGATGAGGCAATTAGAAATTTAAACATAACATACACAATAAAATTGTTTTTAAGGGAAATTTGATTTCCTCTATGTAAATTACCTTATTATTACCTCAAAAATTGAAGTGGGAGGGAACTATTTCTAATTCACTGAACAAAATGTTTGTAGTACGAAAAACGAATATATTTTGAATAATTAATTATGTAGATTTGTATAACGTAAAATAAGCTTTCTTTGTTGTCTGTGTTCACAGAATATTAATTTAGAATTAAGTCGAATAGTTTAAAAATTATATTTTTAATTTAGTTCGTTAACGTAAAATAATCATATCGTATTTTTTTTCCTTTCGAGTTGCAAATGCTTTAAAATTTTGTTTTTATTACGTGACATAGCATCATTATTGTTTTCGTTCTCTAAAATATTCTTGAAATGGGAGAATATAAATATGTCTTAATCTTTCAGATTTATTTAGAATAAGCGTATCTTACTGTCTGCGTTTATTAAAAAACTTAATTAAAATTAGATTATATAGTTTATTTTAAATTTTCCAAGATATTATTTAATGTGAAATGAGCACTGTTCATTCCCCGCTCTCTAACGTAGTTTAAACACAAAAATTAAACTTATGTATGTATGTATGTATGTATGATTATGTATTAACAGAGTCTAATTCTATTAACTTTTTCAAATTTTAGAAAACAATTGTTTGACCCATTACATATTATAATAAGTGCTACAAAACATAAATTTAGGGGCTGGGGTAATAAAATGTACAATATGTACGGAGCACAGTCGTGAACTAAAATTGCACCAAATTAATTACGCGCCAAGAAAACACGTGCTTAACACTTTTCAATTACAGCGACTAGCTGAGAGGGTGGAGAAATATACGAACGAAAGATACCCAGATGACAGATACGATAAGTGCTGCCATCTCGGATCATCAATCATAAATAAGGTACTAGATCACTATTATGATCCACGCGATCACTGGAGGGTCAAATATTACGTAATTATAAAAATATACATATTCAAAATATATACGATATATGCTCTGATATATTATAGATATTTTATGCGTAGGTACACGTTTGTGAAACGTTAATGGTATATATTGAAACTGTAAAATTAACAGTATAAATGAAGTCAAAAGTCTTATTTATGGAATTATTAACAATTACTTTCGTCTGTAATACATAAAACAAATTTTATCTTGTATTTTTGGGTGTACATTACATATTTTATGTCCATAATGTCTCTTGATCAACAGATAAAGAAAGGAATAATTAATTATAATAGTAACACCATTCGCAACATGATGAAAAGACTTGAATATCTTATTTGAGACGAGTAAAACGTGAAATTTGAAAGTAGATTTTCATGACACTCAACGTTTAAACGTCACATTTGAGTTACAACAATTTCTATGTCCCTGTGTGCTTCTGCTCTTCATTTGTTATGCGTGTCATTATTGTTTCTCCTTATTTCAAATGACTTCAAGTTTGTGTAATTCGATATCAGGTTTAATATGAACTAACTTCAGATATTCCTTCAGTGATTATTTATATATTAGTGGCTTTAGTTTTCCATTAATAACTAGTCAGTGTAGATACAATATATTTCATTTCCTGCTTTTTCATTAATCATGTTTCTTTGCACCTTTTCTTCACTTCCCGTAATAAACATACAGCTCCCTACCCCACTTAGATTTACAGTAGTTACATATTAACAGGAAGTAAATGAAATCCGTGTAGATTGTAATGGTTTGTATGGTGTTTTACGTTTTACACAACATTGTTCTTGCTTAACGTTTAAGTTAACATGAACAATCGAATTTTAACGCTCGTTTAGCTATGGATTGCGGTATTGGTGTCATCAACAATGTGAAATAGGATTCAGCAATTTCTTAACGGACGGTTGAATACTCAGTATTGCGAAAACGGGAGGGCAAGCTTAAAACTTTATGTTGGTATTCATTTTACATAGTCAGAATGTGCCTAAAAGCCTGGAAACTGCCTCCGGATTGGGGAGAGAGTTGGATCAAGCTAATTTGAAATTTGGTCGGGGGTGAAGTTCAGACCGCTAGGTCATATGATGCGAGAATACCCTCAACATTCTAAATGTAATTCTGGTGTACATACATGAACGACGCAAAGCAATGAAATTCTCTATTCAAGCTCTCTTGAGGGAGCTTTCGTTAAGGATCAATATTCAGGCCTATCTGGTAATTTTATCGTATGAAGAAATTGTGATAAGAATGGAAAAAAATTATTCCTAATTAGTTACATGCTTTCATGTTTCTGAACTATGGTTAATAGAGGCGAAGCTACGCCGAAGTTCAATCCACAGCACCGGATAGAATTCCTCTGCTCTAGTGTTTTTCCTTTTTTTTAGTCTGACTCCAAGTTCGACATATACTGCTTGTTGACATATATTGTCAACTGCCATAGTACAAGCAGTGCACTCAATTGAGTGACTTGGTGGCCGGGATTCCACAGTAATATGCACTGTTGGTTAACGATGTATTCTGTAGGATCAAAAAATTAATCTTTACGCAGTTTCTGAACTACCGTAAACTGGGGTTACTTTGAACACAGAGGAAACTTTGAATATATTTTTTTTTCAGAAAATCATATTTAAGCTTCTACATACTGCACTTGTAATAGATGGAGGTAAATTATCATAAAATTATTCTCATACCAAATTTACCTCCATCTATAACAAGTACAGGATGTAGAAACCTAAATATGTTTTTCTGGAAAAATGTTCAAAGTTCCCTCTGTGTTCAAAGTAACCCCCGTTTACGATAGTTAGAATATTTTCGCAACCATTCCTGTGTTAGACTTGTTATATTGGATCTACATCGAATTACATATATTATAATGCTTTACGTATTGATATAACAGGTAAAATTATGTTTGAACTGTATTTTAAAAGAAGACCTATTTTTCTAAGTACCTGCGGTACTGAACTACATTCTAATGTAGAAATAGTCATTTGCACAAATGTAATTGTAGACCTATTTTTTTTGTCGTTCGTTTTAATGTTCTTGTAATACTGCATTACGTATTTTGGATGAATCCAGTTTGTATGAGTATATTGATATAACCACCGAAGATTACGTAGTACCTTAGAACTTTACAGTTACACGTATTGTGAATTAGCTGCGAAGGAGATCTGACATATGTAGGAGGGCATAACAGAGTTCCATTTTCGTCTAAGAGATGGGTGTTCGTTCGTAGTCAATGTGACCTTAAGGGGACTGGGTAGTGATTAGGGTTAAAAAAATCTGATATTTACTCTCTGTTTAAAAAAATACAAAGCTTGCTCCCAAAACAATATATACCTATTGTGGGGTATCTTTCCAGATAAGTTCTTTAAATGATCTCTTTACATTTGGCGGCGCATATAATTCATAGACTCTTTTTTTTTTAATGCAGTTTTCCGTAGGTTGATACTTTCAAACTTAAGTTCATTTTTCTCTGAAACTACTGGATTTATTTACATGAAATTTTTACAGTGTTTTCTGCAGCCTGTGTTCTAGAAAATAGACCTACGGGTTTATGAATATCATACACATAACATGAAGAAAGAATAAATATGTGTTGAAAAATTGGCAAAAATTTTTCATGAAATTTAAATATTTTTTGTGTTTCACTAAGAGTGAAATATTTAACTAAAATTTGCTTTAGAATTTCCAGTATACATTACTTGAAAATTAAAAAAAATACCAGATATATGAGTGAAGATTGTAGCAAATAAAGCGCACTTGAAGTTTGAGGTACGCGTACATTTAGCAATGTGGGAAAACAGGCTATCAGCTAGGGTCTTTCTTTTGCAATTGGGTAAGGAACACTTAGTTGTCTTTTATACCACTGAATTCAGAATTATGTATTTATTTATTCAGTCATTCATTCATTCATTCATTCATTCATTCATTCATTCATTCATTCATTCATTCAGTCATTCTTTCATTCATTCATTCATTTACTTATTTATTTATTTATTTATTTATTTATTTATTTATATACTTATTTATTTATTTGTTTATTTATTTATTTATTTATTTACAGACAATTTCCCCTTTTTATTCAGTATGCTCCGTTGCAATAATGCAATACTACACACATTTGTTGCTACACTGTTTTACATTCTGTCTGAACATAAACAAAAATGTATTTATTTATTTATTTATTTATATATTTATTTATTTATTTATTCATTTACTTATTTATTCACTTATTTATTTATTTACTTATTTATAGTATAACTATGGAAATGTTTATTTCACTCTGAACATCAAAAGCTTAGAAATATTGAAGTAAACTTTTGTACTGAAATACTTTGGTCGGATAGGCATTACTAACCACTCTCCTTAATAGAGGCACAGAATGATCATGACTACATACATAACCCAGAATTAGTCGATTACTCTTAAAGTAGCAAAGAATTTTATTTTGTTGCTCAATATTTTCTTTAGAAAACAGTTCTTTATTGACTGAAGTCTTAAGAATGACTTTTTAACATATTGTCGGTTACACAAAGTATAAAGGTTAAAGTAAAGCACAGGAAAACATCTGAAAGCTTATATTATCATGGGTTTGTAGTTCAGTTATATAGTTTTAGATGTAGTTACATTTTATAAGATGAAATATTGCGTTTCAATTCACAAACAATAACCTCTTCCCAGAGTCATCGGCAGTCTAGATCTTGCCTACTTCAAAAACTCCAGTGTGGCTTGTAAACCGTTGATATTTTCGAATTGAAATCGTTTGAAGAGGAAATAGGACATCGAGTAGAAACTCAGAAATTCGTATATTCGTAAAATGAAATTACATTCCTCTCCAAAGACCTACTGTAAAAATATCTGGAATTCTTTTAGTAGTTTCCATTTATTGACAATATTCGAATTTGTACATCACGAAGACTTCTTTTTTTTTGCTGGAGCCACCATATGAGTACTCCCAGAGCTGTGTCTAAATTTCCCAAGGGACGTCTCTCGAGTCACGGCCTTCCAGCATGTAACAGGCTGGAGTCGGTCTAAGCCATCGCTATACGCTTTCTTGTGGTTTATCACAGCCTCCTCTAACGTTGCTGCACGTTTACGATCATCGATCTTGGTTCTGCCGTCTTGCTGTCGTGTCGCTCTTTTCTAGGTTTTTCTTTCACCTCCCCCCACCCCCAACGGATCCAACTTCCAGCTCTCACAGTTCGAAGATAAGACGTAAGTACCTAAAATATGGAGCACTTTGAAGCAATAAAGACAACAATGATATGGATGTATATATGTAGGTAGGCTACTAGTTCATTGTATTTCAGTAATCTTCCAAAGCAAATGTTATGTAGGTCATAAATTTAAATTACAAAATGCACAAGAAGATAAAAATACAATAATGAGATCTTAAATAGTGACATGCCGACCTCCGTAATAGTTGATGAATCAAACCGTGTTTTTATGGTGACTATTACACTCTTACTACGTCATACTACTTTTGACCAATAAAACGGTACGAAAGGACGTATTTCAACCAATCATGGCTGCTTATCGCACAATTTTATCGCGTCCCTAGCATTTGTTTCTTTGTTTGCCAACATTTGAAACTGCGCTGGTCTGGACGTCAAAATATATAAAATTACAAACCACTCCAGTCGATGCACAGCAGTTTCAAATATGACTCGCATTGGCATTCAAGAACAAGAATTAATAAAAATCACTGATCATACCTGTGCATCTTCTGAAATCCGATTTACAAATAAATGAAGAGCACCATTCGGAAATCCTGAATAGGTTGAATACATCATGTAGGCCTAAATCAACGAGTTCCACTTCTATTACGCACACGTCCAATATAACATCAATTGAACCACCAACCACATTCAAATTTGAAAATTGTACATTTAATAACTATTCCTTTTAAAATTATGCACGTTTATTTTTTATGTCGTCGTCGTTAATTAAAACTTTTCTAACACTTGTGTATATTAGTTAGGTTATGTTATAGCTTCTGCTATATGATATTATGGATAGTCACGTATCAGAGATTGTTTAACATTAAGATTTATTGAAAATAATCTGTCAAGTGACGTTGATTACTGGGATTCGGATAATTGAAGTGGAATGCAACTGTTTTAATAAAAATTAAACTGAATCAACAAAGCCTTCTTGACTAGTAACCGTCTACAGAGTTCAATGAAGATTCCATAATTGGCACAACTGCCATCTAGCGTAATGGTGCAATAATACATTTGAAGACAGGTTTATTTTCGTAAGTCAATTAATATTTTATTGTATTGGAGTACTTTGTTACTTATAATCTTTATATACTTTCTTCTAATCGTGTAATAGTCAATTAAATCCCACTCGAGTTTTGATTTTCTCTAGATAAATCAACACCTCTAGTGAGATTACTGTTGATAATTTTCTTAAAGTTTTGCGTATCGTTTTTAAAATTCCATTTTTTTCTGGTTGTTGATCAGTTAACTATCCAAAGATAGGTCTGAACCTCACAAGAGATACAAACATGGCATCACTTATGAGGCTATTAGGCCAGGAGATAATGGGTGTTGAATAAAATATAAAATTTTTCGCGATAATGTCGCAATAAAATATATCCGTCATCGTGTAATAGCTACCACATCATCCTCTACTAAATTTCCTTGGACGTGAAAATCAATTTAAACACATTACTTAACTTCCTAATTCTATTACAATAACTCGTGGTGCTACAGCCCTTGAAAGGCCTAGACCTACCAGCCGGCTACTGGTCCCGCGTTCACAAGCCAAAACAGAGGTGGACGATCATCCAACCAGAATGACGGTATCGTGTGGTTAGCACGATGATCCCCCCAGCCGTTATAGCTGGATTTTGCAACCGCATTTCGCTACCTATCGTAGCTCCCCAAGTACATCACAATGCTGAGTGGACACCGGTGCCATACATTGGCCGAAATTTCATGAGAAAAGTTCTTCCCTCATGAGGACTCGAACGAGCGCGCATTCCGTAACGCGAGTCCTAGACAATGCCTTAGGCCACGACATCACGGCGCGGGACATTAATTCCATTGTACATATATTCATTCAGTCATTCATTCTGCCCAAGGGCAAGTCTTTCACTGCAAACCCAGCTTTCTCCAATCTCTCCTATTTTCTACTTTCCTCTTTGTTACCTCATATAATCCATATATCTTAATGTCGTCTATCATCTTATATCTTCTTCTCCCTTTCACCATTCCTTCCAGTGTATCCTTCAGTAGGCAGTTTCTTCTCAGTCAGTGTCCCAACCAATTCTTTTTCCTCATCCTGATTAGTTTCATTATCATTCTTTCTTCACCCACTCTTTCCAACACAGCTTCATTTCTTATTCGATCTGTCCACTTCACACGCTCCATTCTTCTCCATATCCACATTTCAAATGCTTCTATTCGCTTCTCTTCACTTCGTCTTAATATCTTTTCCAGAGGTCCGCAGAAGATGCTTCTTTTTCTATTAAACGCTTCCTTGGCCATTGCTATCCTTCTTTTGACTTCCTGGCAGCAGCTCACGTTACTGCTTATAGCACACCCCAAGTATTTGAAGCTGTCCACTTGCTCTACTGCATCATTTAGAATTGGCAATTTTACCTTCTTTACTTTTCTTGCTAAGACCATGGTTTTCGTCTTATTTGCATTTCTCTTCATCCTATACTGCTCACAGCTGTCATGAACTGCAGTAGCATATCCCAATTTACAGACATTATTATTATTATTATTATTATTATTATTATTATTATTATTATTATTATTATTATTATTACTTCCTTCACTATGAGACCCTACTGTTAAACCTATCAAGTGCAATGTAAATGGTTTGTAAAGGCTGATTGCCTGAAGTACTGTACGGCTAGTGTTATATTTTTTTGTGCTGATACCTATACTATACTGAGCTGTTTGACAAAAACACGCAGTGTATGCAGTACCATAAAAACTCTTGTTTTATGTCCACACAGGCCGAAAGCAACGTTCCCAAAGAGTTACCAAGCTATTAACTGGCAAGTAGAATAAATTTGAGTCAGTCTGAAAGACAATAATAATAGGCAAAGTAAAGAGAAATTCAAAAGGGTTAAGTATGTACCAGGTATTTTAAAAAAAAAACTAGATATAATTTGCTGTTAAAATGGATGAAATAAAAAAAAACACTACTTATCGTGTTTATCCATCAAATTAGAGCTCTAGAAAAAAAAACGTAAAGATCGCGTGAGAAATATTGTCATAGATGAACTATATTTAGCTAACACTAAAAATGTAGGTTCTACACAACTCTAACCACGATAAAAAATCATTTTCCAAGTTTATCGCTAACAGCAAAAAAAGAAACAGAAAAAAAAAAGCTTTGCGGATGGAGATGGTCAGTCATATTTAAATTTCTGTTTATGATAATCACAACACTTTCCATGGTGTCGTCGGTTGGGGACGACTTGGGCGAGAACCGCCTCTCTTTTCCGGATTTCGTCTCTGAGATCTGATGATAGTTAAGAAGCAACTGAACCTGTTTCTCTCGCATCTATGGGGGCGCTATTCAGCTGTCACAGAAGCACACACGTTATACAGTAATAGCCGAAAAACGCAAAGATTTTCCCTCGGAACTTACGTTAATAACATCTTCGGTATTAAGTTTTTATAGCTATAAAATGCATATATGTTAAACCTTAAGGTAAATCATTTACAGCATTTTATTGAAACATGACTATTCTTTCATAATAATAGTAATAATAATACTTATTTACTTGCTCACATCTTACGACTTTTAAGGAACCAGGAGGTTCATTGCCGCCCTCATATAAGCCCGCCATCGGTCCCTATCCTGAGCAAGATTAATCCAGTCCCAACCATCATATCCCACCTCCCTCAAATCCATTTTAATAGTATCCTCCCATCTACGTCTCGGCCTCCCCAAAAGTTTTTTCCTTCCGGTCTCCCAATAACACTCCATATGCATTTCTATGTTCGCTTATACTTGCTACATGCCTGCCCATCTCAAACGTCTGGATTTAATGTTTCTAATTATGTTAGGTGAACAATATAATGCATGCAGTTCTACGTTGTGTAACTTTCTCCATTCTCCCATAACTTCATCCTCCTTAGCCCCAAATATTTTCCTAAGAACCTTATTCTCAAATACCCTTAATCTCTGTTCCTCTCTCAAAGTTAGAGTCCAAGTTTCACAACCATACAGAACAATCGGTAATATAACTGTTTTATAAATTCTAACTTTCAGATTTTTTGACAGCAGACTAGATGACAAAAGCGTCTCAACCGAATAATAACAGTCATTACCCATATTTATTCTGAGTTTAATTTCCTTCCGAGTGTCATTTATATTTGTTACTGTTACTCCAAGATATTTGAAATTTTCCACCTCTTCGAAAGATAAATCCCCAATTTTTATATTTCCATTTCGTACAATATTCTAGTCACGATCATAATCAAATACTTTGTCTTTTCGGGATTTACTTCCACACCTATCGCTTTACTTGCTTCAAGTAAAATTTCCATGTTTTCCCTAATCGTTTGTGGATTTTCTCCTAACATATTCACGTCATCTGTATAGCCAAGAAGCTGATTTAACCCGTTCAATTCGAAACTCTCTCTGTTATCCTGAACTTTCTTAATGGCATATTCTAGAGCGAAGTTAAAAAGTAAAAGTGATACTGCATCTCTTTGCTTTAGCCCGCAGTGAATTGGAAAATCATCAGATAGAAACTGGCCTATAGGGACTGTGCTGCAAGTTTCACTGAGACACATTTAGTTAATCGAACTAGTTTCTTTCGATTACCAAATTCAATAAAAATATTATATAAAACTTTCCTTTTAACCGAGTCCTATGCCTTTTTGAAATCTATGAATAACTGATGTACTGTGCCCTTATACTCCTATTTTTTCCTCCAATATCTGTCGAATACAGAAATTGTGATCAATAGTCGATCTATTACGCCTAAAATCTCACTGATGATCCCAATAATTTCATCTACGTACGAAATCAATTATAGCATTTTATTGAAACATGAATATTCTTTAATAATAATAATAATAATAATAATAATAATAATAATAATAATAATAACGAATATTCTCATCGTCATATTGTTGTGTCATAGATAGTCCATTTCGAAAGCGAGAAAGAGAAGTGCAGGATGAACGCGTTATTATTGTATAGCAGTTGTCTCCAGTTTTTGGAACGAAAATCAGAAGTGACCTGTCCACACGAGTCAAGATTCAGTTGCCACATATGGCGCGACGACTGCGGTTTGTTCTCCGCTTCCATGCTGTCACAGTATTTTCGAGGTGCCAGTTCTAATGAAGGATAGTGTAATAGTTAACATTTAGCAGGGAACACACGAGCGTTAAGCGTTTTGCACGTACGCTTGTGGAAGACACTGGATTATGACGCACACGGTCTGCCGTTTAATTGGCATTAGAAATGAAAGCGAAAGTGTGTGTTGTTTTAACGGTTTTTTTGGTTAAAAAAGAGGTGGTGGGTGCAACAAATTAACAGCGACAGGCATTGTGGTTTTCACATAGCCTATTTTATTCGCAACTCTGTGAAGAAAGATAAAATATTTTTCAGTTCTTAATTATTTTCCAATGTCTAAATTTTCATTTTGACAAACTTTTTTTCTGTATATAGTGCCTCAAAGTACCTCATGAAGTGAGTTATTGCATCGTAGTGATGTTGGCTATTATTGCACTTCGAACTGAGTAACACTAGCAAGAAGTTTTGTTTTTTATCGTGATACATTTGCACCAAAAATTATACACTGATAAGTCATATTAAATAAATTTATGAAATAAATTCTATGTTCATTAACAAAAAGAAATAAACATCTGTGGAATAACGGTTAGCGCGTCTGACAGCGAAAGCAGGTGGCCCGGGTTCGATTCCCAGTCCGGGAAAATTACCTGATCGAGGTTTTTCTGGAATTTTCTCTCAATTCAATATGACCAAATGCTGGGTAATTGTCGGTCCTGGATCCCGGACTCATTTCACGGGATTATCACCTTAATTTCATTCAGACGCTAAATAACCTGAGATGTTGATACAGCGTTGTAAAAATAATAAATAAAAGAACATGTCACCTTTGTTAAAAATACAGGGACATCATTTTATTTTTACTTCAATTTTTATTGTGCCTGAGTTTTTCAATGTACTTCACTCCCACCCCTTCTACTAATGAAGTTCAACCGTCCTCCACACAGATCCAAGACCGCATATGACCTTACGGTCATAGTAAACAGTACGTTCAAAAAATATGTTCGCATTTCCAGTGAGCTTTCAATATTGCATCATTTTCGCACAGGTACTGCCGTCCATTTGTCTACGTCGCATTCCGGTTTTCCCCACCTGCTTCTATTCGCCTCTCTGTAAAGGCTAGTGGCTGAGCTGTCTTAGCTCTTTTCTGAGAACATTAATTTCCGTTAGGAATTGGACGTCTACATAATATTATACAACTGTTTAAAATAACTTAAATAAAAGGGTCTCGTTAAGTAATTAACTGTCACGTGATTTCCCCCCTTTCTACGATCCTGCGACATAACCAATTTGCCGGACAATAGATAGCATGTCTGAGTTATTTTATCTTTACGGATCGAGCAGAAGTGAAGATTGAATTTACAGTACGAAAGGTACTCTTTTACAGAGTAGGTACAGAATTATTTCAACATGAGTTACTAGTACGAAAGACGAAACTGGTAATTGGAATTACACAAATTAGAACTGAAGCCTGTATCGAAATGAACGGCCACCATTTTCAAAAATGTGTTTAAATATCTATATTATGATTATTTTTCAATTTAACTTCATTCTCTATATTGTACGCTAATGTGCTATAGACAGTATAATATACACTGCATAGTGAATACGTCCGCATGGACAGTTCAGTTCGTGAGTAAAAACACTCATTGTTAATACGGTACTGTATTTTGATTAAACAAAAACCTAATGAAAATTATCAAACTCAGAAGCGTGATATTTCCTAGTTTACGTAAATGGATGAACTACTTTTCTTCCCTACTATACCTAGTAAAGTGATTTGTTTGTATTTTACGCCAGTCATGGAAGGGGGTAGCAATCGTTGATCCAAAGGTATAGCCAGGTTAATATTAGAAATGTTAGTACAAATAAAATGATGTCCCTGTATATGGTAAAGTGGCTGTAGAATAACCAGATATTATCTGGTTTTCGGAATTGATAAAAATCGTATCCTACTTAGAGTACCGAAATATCAAAACTAAAGAAGGAAAAATCTCTGATAAGGTGGAGAGATCATGTAAAGTTAGAGACGTAGAAGCTTAGTAACTAAAACCGCGATGTTCATGATGGTGGAATAGGCTAATGAAATTGCCTATAATATTGTTTATTCTGACAATGAGTTCATATAATTTGTAGTCTTTAAAAATGGTCACTTTATTCTTCAGAGATTCGTTGTGGACGCACCTGTACCACCACCACCAGCACCACCACTACTACCACCACCACCACTACCATCATGATGATGATGATGATGATGATGATGATGATTATCATCATATTAGACATTAGCCCTTTTGTGATGAAGTTTGTTGGAATTACTTCTATTGGAGTGCGTTGTAGGTGGGTTGGTAAAAGACCTAAGCCCTTTAAACAACCAAGGGCTGCCAATACTTAAGTTTATTAATCAATCTTGAAATACAAGGCGTAGTACAAGTGATGAAATGAAGATGATGATGATGATGATGATGATGATGATGATTAATCACTGCCAAGTCGCTCTCTCCAACACTCCTGTTCACTGCAGAGCTATTATAATAATAATGAGTGATCCTCCAGCGGTAGCCGCGCCGTTTTATACACTTGCGCCAGCGAGTCTACGGTGACCTTGAAGTCGCGTGATTCGCGTCTACTAGATGGCACACCCACGCCGTGGTCGGTGCGATGACCTGCCGTTGGACTTTGAACAGATAATCTGTTAGTCATTAACCCCAGTACATACATGACTCAAACTATAATCTCTAGGTCAAGTCTATACGAGTTATGAGGATGGAATACATTTTAGACTTACAGTATTAATAATGTCACGCTAAACATTAATTATAATCATACCAATCATATCCCTACAGTAAGTGGGCGCTTATCACACTTTCCTCTCTCTTTATGTTGGTCTGTGTGTCACCTATTGCCGAACTTTACACCTTAACATTAATTTTCCTATGTTCTATCGCCTATGTTCATCGTAATTCAGCCTATATATTTAATTGTAATATTGTGCATTCAGCCATTGTCTTGTAACATTTGTTTCACCATTAACATCATTTACCACATTGTCTTCTTTATGATATTCGGGTTTATCGTTGAAATCTTCATTTCAGATAGAAGCTGTTTCTTCTATTAGTTCCATAGAATCTGTGGTCTCTTGGATTGTAATTTTAAATAATATATGCATGTCTGCCATGCGACATCCTCAGAATGTAGTTCATTCATACTGTAGGTATTTATCTTTTCGGTAGGTACTGTCTATTTCTCATCTCGCCCAATGAATTGTATCTGCAATCTATTTCAGAAATTCCATTTCCGTAACTTTAAATTTTACTTTATATTTTAATACCATTCTTCACTCCCGTTTATAGTGGAATGGGGGCGCGCGGTAGCATCTCGGTTAAAGAATAACGATGCAAACCGTTTCGAGTACCAATGGGATAATGGACTTTCTCCATTCATATAATTCTTCTGACCGCACTGTGTAACTCATGGGTGTCCAAGCTCCTATAGAACCAGGAGATATTCCACGTCAAGCATGCTCTGCTAAGGTCAATAACTTTCCATATAAAATAGGAAAAACAACCTTAAAGAATATGCGCTGCGGATTGCTTAAGCCAGGGGTTACCGCGTACGAGTTACAATTTGAACATCTATGGTGTAACTGAAGAAGTAACATTAACCAGGAGGGTAGGTGTTGAACTTTGACATTACTCATGCTGCAGTATAATTGGGCAAAGAAAATCTTCAAGCAACTTCAGATGCAAGACACCAGCAGCAGTTCTGCTTATATAAAAAGGGCGGAAATAAATTGGTAACGTTGATTGGATTTTCAATTATGATTGTAACATTGACAGATTAACATATGAAGAGTTCGCGGGAAAAACGATGAATGTCACAGTTCTGTAAAGGTTGATGTCATTCTCTAATTCATGGATCACTATGAAATTTAATCTTGTTCTTATGAAAAATGGTAAAAAGAAGAATTATCACCACGAATACAGTAATCCTTTCCTTTATTTTCTATAGAAACAGCACTACATCTTGCAGTTATAGTCTCAATTAGATCATTATCTAATCCTTAACAGAAATGTGACATTCATCGTTTTTCCCGCGAACTCTTCATATTGTTATATTTTACTGAAGATTAAAATGGTAATTTTTTTCATATTGCGATTCCGACAAGTTAAATACTTACAAATGTTTATTTCCGTCAATTACTTATCGTAACTAAGCTATTGACAGAAACAAACAAGTACAGTAGAAGTGTCTGAAGTGTCAACACTATTTCCTAAACATAATGATCCCTTCTCAAAGTTCAATTTATTGAGGTAGACCGATATACTGTAGTTTTGTTAATTCGGCCACAGAAGAAGGAGATATTATGTTAGTCACACAGAGAATGAAATTCATGATCGTAAAAAATGCTGCTTGAAAGCAACATCCTATATGTAGCAAAATTTGATTTGTTATGTTAAATTATTTCAACGTTACAATTACTTGTCTGTTAAAATGTGTATATGATAACGTTATGCAATTTGTACTCTTTGGTTTTGTGCATGTTTTGGAAAATATAATTCTAATTAATGCTCCGCCATAAAACCTTGTGCATCCTTCGTATTTATCGTACGGATCGTCCTCCCCCCACACGTTACCTGCACTTTGTTTTCGTTTTCACTGTGCCTAAACGAGACGTTCTATTGTAAAATGAAAATGTTTGGCGGGAAGAAGTTCCGCAAGGTTTCATTCGTCGTTTGTGTTTCATGTATGACCGGCATCACTATATTTTTTTGTTGCTGCTAGGAACATTCTTTGTCAGTTATACTCATATAAATGAATAGACCTTGGGGACCAAGAGTCTGGCTTGCTTGTTCCTCTGACCTTAGTCCAAAGGCGTTTTATTTATTCAGTGTTTCAAAGACCATTGTGTGCTTAGTACCTATTAAAAGCATTAAAATAGTTATTCATTCTATACTTATTAAACACTGTACTTAAAACTTCGAGCTCATTTACACTGATCAGTCCATACCTGTGGAGTAACGGTCAGCACGTCTGGCTCAGGAACCAGGTGGCCCGGGTTCAAATCCTGGTCGGGGCAAGTTACCTGTTTGAGTTTTTTTTCCTGGCTTTTCCCTCAACCCAATACGAGCAAATGCTGGGTAACTTTCGGTGCTGGACCCCGGACTCTTTTCACCGGCATTATCACCTTCATATCATTCAGACACTAAATAACCTAGATGTTGATACAGCGTCGTAAAATAACTCAATAAAATAAAATAAATACAGCGTCGTAAAATAACCCAATAAAATAAAATAAATACACAGATTAACACCCGTTTTACTCGAGGAAAACACTCACTTTGTCAGACTTAAGGGCACTGGTTTCGAAAATGAACTCAAAAATCTGTGACTGGCTATATCATGTTGCTGCATAAGTTCATAGCGTGTTTCTTCCTCATCACTACACTACGTTGTTAGAAGGTTATTTGTCGTTGTCATCGTTTGTCATTTGTTATTTGTAGTGTTGTGCTTGTAAATACGCCTTGAATTTTTCGGATTTGAAGAAATGTTGTGCTATTTAAGGGCAAAATAAAATGAAGTATCAAGTAAAAAGGAACCGAATACTTCCGATATATTCTTCTGTTGGAGTTTAGAATAGCAGCAAATGCAGCAGAAGCGATTCGAGACATTTGTGCCGTGTACGGAGGGAATGTAATCGGAGAAAGTACTAGCATATAATGCATTGGTTCTATCGTTTGATCACACAACATCTCGTGTTCATCCACAGAAGATGATGAATGAATTTAACCACAACTGCTGACATTTATCGCCAACAATTCACAAGCAAACATTCTGATGCGGGCATGCATGTTAATAATATTAAAGGAAGTGCTTATACAAATTTTAGCCACTGGACCGCAATTACGAGGGCCGTAAAAATAAGTTCGGCAGGAGCCGTTAACAGAAAGGAAACACATTTTCATTAGAAAAATTTATTGAAACAGAAACAACAATTGTTGAGCTATTTTCCAACATATTCCCCACCGAAATTGAGACATTTGTCATATCATGGGATCGACAGAGAGATATAGACGGCTGTCAAACGCTGGTTTTGATCCTAGGCGGCTGAGTTCTACGACAGAAGGATACAAACATTGATTCCATGGTATTACGAATGTCTCAGTTTCATGGGGTATATGTTGGCAAATAGCGCAACAATTGCTGTATCTGTTTAAATAAATCTTTCCATGCAATTGTGTTTTTTTCTGTAAACGGCCCCAGGGAAAATCACTTTCTGGACTGCCTCGTAATTCGCGAGTGCTCGTGTAAAGGGGCTTAAGTATGATTTAGCTAAACTGGGATAAGTACAGATCTCAACTCTCCACAATTACTTTTTTCTTGTGTTAAAGGGGTTAAATCATTCTTCCATCCATGATGCAGTTACAGTACTCCGTATTTTGTGACAAAGGAGTTTTGTTCAGTACCAAAGGAGAAAATTTCACATGCCTTAAAATTTGACTCAACCTCCTTCACACGAGCACCCGCGAATTGCGGTTGAGCAGCCAAAATTTGTATAAGCACTTCTTTTCACATTACTAACATGGTGGAAGAAAAAAAAATAATAACTTTTTGTTTGCCCCCTTCACAATGTTTGCTTGTCAGACGCCTTGCGACCGCAATTTAAAAACGACAGGAGACACTGCATCAAATGCTGTTGCAACACGATAATGCACGCCTGCAGTCCTCTAACATGACGAAAGAAGCTGTCCAGGAGCTTAGTTTGGAGGTGATTCCCGTTTCCCATATTACCCCGATCTCGCGCTCTCAGATTTCCACCTTTTCCGTTCTCTATCCAATAATATTCAAGAGAATGCCTTTAATAACGAAGATGCTCCACATCTTATCTTGACAACATGTTTAACTCCAAACCAGCAATATTCATTTAGATGCGAAATCGAAAAACTGCCCCATCGTAGACAGTGTCTCATAGATAACGTAGGAGAATATATTACTGATTAATTTCTGTCTTCTGTTCATTTCAATTAAAAACTTTCGTCACAGTGAAAAATTCCTGTGAACTATTGAATCAATCTAGTAGTTATTTAGTTTCAGTGAATTCTGTATCTAAATCTGTGTAGAAATACTGAAGTGAATAAGCCTGAATCATTTTTAACGAAGCAGGATATCAATGGACATACCGAAGGAAATTGAAGAGATTAGTAACGGTTCATTTTTCGAGGTATCACTGACTTGGATTTCAAAACAATGATAATGGTGCATTTTTGTGAATAACTAGTTTTTAGCACGATACTCCCACAATTTTATGAGAGAGATGAAGTTTATCGGATTTCCTCCTAAACTGTAACCAACTTCTGTCTTGTAAGTGACTAAGAAGTTGAATTCCTGCGGCGTAGAATAAGAAAATGAAAACTTTTTGTCCAGTATTTATTCTATTATTTTATCCAGTAGATTTTTCTTGTTTCTGTCCGTTGCGGTTCAATTTCGAGCCTTAATGTACTAGAAATTTATGTAACAGGCCTGAGACAATAATCATCGTCATAAACATCCTGAGTTTAATGACAGAGTCTCATTCTAAACGTCAGTAAAATTTCTCTAATATATTTTTAAGATTTCATTTATTATTTTATGCCGTTCATTCATAACTCATGCTGGATTCAGTTTATTCCATAATTACCGGTATATATTTTTATTGCTATTTTCATTCCCCATAATTTTCAATATGAATTACACCCCTCTGGTAATTAATTTCCTGAACACATCCTAGACAAAGTGCTACATGTTTCATTGCTGAATATCACTACGGCCATCTTAAAAAAAAAACTGACATTGGGAAGTTATGCAGTGATGTCGGTGTCTAGTCCAGCTTTCAAAGGAACTCTGTGTCTGGAATGGCCAACATAGCTGTCGTATTACCGTTGATGCCAATGTCATCAAAATGTTCTCCTATCAATGTTTGCTTTATCTTCGGATAAAGAAAAGAGCCATTGGGGACGTTTCGGATGAGTAGGGAGGATGTTTCTATACAGTTATTTGTTTACTAGCTACAAAATCAATCACAGACAATGCCTTATGGTGCATTGTCATGATACAAGATCCATGAGTTGTTGACGAAAATTTCAGGTTGTTTTCGTAAACTTTCTTGTGCAGCATTTTCAGCACTTCGAAATGGTAAACTTGGTGAATTATTTGTCCAGTTGGTACAAACTGGACGAAATTTTGCAATGTTTCCGTTAATTCTGCTCGTCACCGACCGCATTGACCTCTCTTCATCCTTGCTTCTTCCTCTCTCCTCAGAAAAAAAAAATGTTTAATCCATTCATACACTGCCGTTTTCTTCGAAGCATTATCCCCATAAACTTGGAATAACATGCCTTTGATTTATCTTCAATTCTCGCTATGTTAACAAGAAACTTAAGGTTTCTTCGTTGCTCTAATTCAATCTCCGAAATTTTCGCGACGGCACACAAAAACGCGTAATAATAATGACACAACTAGACATCAACATTAACCCAGCTGTGAGTAGAGATGGTAATTCGTACACCGAACCTATGAAGTTAACTAAGTCACGTTTATACACATCATGTTGTTTGCTCAGGGAGGTTCGGGGACTTGTACGGAGCACTGAAATGCTTCAACCAAGACATTGCTCGTTATAGTTAGGTGACTAAAACAAATAGACTGTATCACACATTTACGGAAGTGACTTGCCTTATTCTCTTCTTTGTAGAAGATGATGATAAATTTTAAATGAAAACGAATGGCATACTCTAAATGTCACTAATTTTGTTGCAATTCTGTACATTCATAAATTGTGAAATATAAACCTATGTCGACTGTCACTCAAACAAAGTTTGTATTGAGAAAATGTTCTTTCGACATGACACGATATTATATGTAGGTACAAATTTGAAATAGTTTATATCAGAATGTGTTTCTGTATTATCTTGTGCCTAACTTTCTTTTATGAAAACATGAGAAATTTGAACACATATTGACATAGTTATAATACGAGTACCAAGAGGAACAAAATATTTCATTTCACAGAGTTCAACTTTATAACAGCTGCTGGTATGAAACATGGCTTCAAATATGACCTGAAACTATATAATAAATGATTTCTCAGTACCTTATTTAGAAAATATAATTACGATGAAAATTAAAATTAAACAAATTATTAAGGCAACTTAACATAGTGTTAGATAATAATTAATTGCTAAATATGAATCTTATTCACTTATGAATATTAGTTCTAAATTTCAATTATAATTACTTATTTTATCACGTAGGATATTCTTTGTAATCTGTGCTGTTTGTTTTACTCATATTTATTGTTTATTTTATCTTCCACTCTCCGCCCACCTACAGTGCAATTTTGAACCTCCGACCACGAGTATTACTGATACAGTGATAAATTCGTTCAATTAACTTTTTTTGTTTTAATATTTAATATTTCCATTAATGTTTAATGTATACAATAGTTTTTACGTATTTTTAATGTATGTGATATGCATTTTTGTAAAAAAAAAAAAAACACTGAATTCATGTCGCAGAAAAAAAGATGACCCGTGCGAATAAATCGAACAATCTTTATATTTTTTAGAAAAACTTTCTTTTCTGGAGTTCTAATACTTACAAACGTCTTTTCGATGATGTTTGAGACTGTACAAAAAGTCAAATGCAACGTTATACGGCTGTATATCGTCTTGTCCTTTTTAATTGCGAAGTTGAACGGTCCACAGTACCCTCCATAATCTGCTGCTACTTTCCTTTAACCTGTTTTATTTTTTCCTTGTTCGCCGCATCCTAATTCTCTTCTTTTTATTCGAATAATTATATTATTTGGCCATTTTTATATTTTTGTGAAAATTATATAACGAATATATATCACAGCCCTATTTACTAATACGTACTTTGTAGAAACCTACTCGTTCCATACTTAAATTTAGAATTTAATCACTTCATAATTATTTTGGACGTTACAAAAATCCTATGTCCAATTCGTAATCTATCTCTTGTAATGTTAATTATCCTTCTATTGTGATACACATTTGTTATCTGAGCATTCCATTAGTTTCTACTCAACATATACCCAACATAACAGCACTGAAAAAAATGGAATTGAAAATAAATACATAATAATATTAACAAAGATATACGCCAACAGCACAGCAAAAATCAGACTAGACAAGGAAGGAAAAGAATCCAGACTTCAAAGAGAAGTCAGACAGGGAGGTTCCATGTCCCCTAAAATGTTCAACAGCTTTCTCGAAGAAGTGTTCAGGAAGAGAAAGCTTAATGAGAGAATAATTACTGACTGGAAGAAGGTCTCTAATATACGGTGTGCTGACTACATTGTACTGCGAGCGACGTTAGCCAAAACCTGGAAGCAATGATAGCGGCGCTATAGAACCTCAGAACGGAAGTAGGATTGCAACTAAATCCACGGAAAACAAAAATCATGACTAACAAGTCAAAAATACCAATCACAATAGGAAGCAGACAACTAGACTTCGTGACTGAATACATCTACCTCGGCCAACTAATGTCCTTTTACAACAGGCGACAGAACGAGTTTCAGAGAAGAATCTGAAATTCATGGAAGAAATTTTTGAGTCTCAGTTTCATTCTGACAGACAAGACTTACAATTAATTAAGAGATGTATTAAACACAATGTGGACATATAAGTTACACTTAGTACAGTTACTACTGTTATTACTTTCACCTGTCTTTTGTTTATGAGTTTATTGGTTGAGTTCTGCTTCCACACTTCACTAAATGATACTTGGGACAAGGTTTGTTGCACAGTTTACAAATGCAGTCCTCTTTGTGGTCATGGTATATCTTCCCTTGGAATCCATGGGCGGAGAATCGTGTGTACGGTGGCGGAGTCGGAAGTTCAGTCCTTTCCAGATCTCTGTTTTCATCGCTTCTGTTTCCATTATTTGCTGTGGTATTTCCCTGGCTCTGCTAGTCTTTCCTAGATGACGGTTTTGTACGCCTGCGTCTCTGGTAAATCGAAGCAGTACCTAATGTCTTCCATTAAGAAGGATTCCTGTGCTATTAAGTAGGCACTGCTATTTCTTGTCAACCTTGAAATTGACAGTGCTCTTTTTAGGAACCTGGCTTTGACGCTCTCTAGCTTCTTGAGGGTTGCTCGCCGTCAAATGCATCCAAATGAGCTGGATTCCGTATGTGACTTTGAACAAGGCTATCATTTTTGGTAGGGATAGATTCAGTAACTTAGGGATGTCATACTTACAATTTAGAATTAAGAAGCGGAGTCATGAACAGCTGCATCCTTCGAGTTGTCCTATACGGAGCACAGACATGGTCTCTAACGGAAATAGAAGCGGGACATGCTGAGAAAGTGCCAACGGAAAATGGAGAGGAAGATGCTGAACATCACACTCAGACATAGACTACGTAACGAAGACATAGGGAGCCAAACACATCTCAAAGTCGCAGAGAAACGGGCGAAAAGCTGAAGACGAAATGGGCAGGACACGTGATGCGACTCAACGAGAACCGGTGGACACACATCCTTACACGTGGGACCCAAGGATTGGCAAACGGAACGCTGAAAGACAGACGACAAGTTGGGCAGACGAACTTAGATCAAGATTCGGCCATCTAAGGCAAGAATAGCGAAAGTCAGACAACAATGGAAGCTCATCACAAAGTGACTTGCAACCCAAGCAGTGATCAGTGAATAGTGGATCCTTCAAAACCCAGAAGCAACTTAAACACACTACATTACAAAAGTGACCATCATTCCCTAAGTGGCTAACGGGAAACTGCTTGACAATCATTATGTATAGTCAGGAGGCCCTTGCCCTTCACGGGATTTTGTATCTAATTCTTATCTTTATGGGCTGCAGCTTCATTATGTAGTATCTTGGGTTTCGGTTAGAACTTCTATTCTTCTTAAAACTTTGCCTTGAATTTTATTGTTTTAATATTCGTTTAGTTTTCTCATATGCAATCTTATTTCAGCCGTATGTGTTAATATGAATCTACAGTTGCCTTACTTATTCTTATTTCTTATTACTGCTTCAGATTTTATTCTATATCATATTATTTTCTAATATTTCAGATTTCCTGAGTCCTTTATTACATTCATTACATATTTGCGTACTATAACTGTAAGAGTATTATAGAAATAAATATATGGAAAGAGATAATAAAATAGGAAATTTACGATTAAAGCGAAGAAAAAAAGATAAATACGTAAAAAAACAGAGGGTAGAATAGTAGGAAGAAATTGATGTAAATGTCGTAAAATATAAGGGAAAATGTAAACAATTAGCCTAATTCAGGAGAAAATTACTGGAAAAGAATGATTAAGAGTAGGTACATTTGAGAGCAGAAAAAAATGAATAAATAATGTGAATTATTAAGGAAAGTAATATGCAATATTTAATATGAAAGCGAGAAATGGGAGGGAGACAGTCTAGGTATGAGAGAGAATAGAAGAGGATTGATAGGGAAGGATAGATAGCAATTCAGTTAAAACAGAAGAATAGGAAGTAATAAAGAAATACTTGGTAAACGAATATATTAATAGAAAAGAGTGGTATGTATTAAACAGATGGTGGATCGAAAAGCAGAAATGTGATGGTCCATCATAACTGTGAATTGTAAAGTTGGCTGCCAAATAAAATATATGATATCATATCATTGCAGACTTGTAGCCACCGGAGTAACTCAGTCGGTTTAGGCGCTTGCCTCGCGCTCCGGAGTTTCGCTCGGACACGAGTTCGATTACCGCTTGGGCTGATTAACTGGTTGGGTTTTTCTGAGTTTTCCCCCAAACTTAAGGCGATATCAGATAATCTATAGCGAATCCTCGGCTTCATTTCGCCAAATAGCATCTCGATATCACCAATTCCATCGACGCTAAATAACCTAGTAGTTGATACAACGTCGTTAAATAACCAACAAAAAATAATTTGCTGGGCACTTCACTGTAAAATGTTATCTTTGTTCCTAAGTAATTATATTGATCATAATTGTTAAATAATACATTTTTAATCACATGTTTTCACTATTTTGAAACGTTACCTTTCCATATGGAAACTCGTATAATGATTTTCTACAATAATTGAGGACCTGGATACAGTAACAGCGTAAGTCTACTCACGCTGTTATTGCATAAGCTTACTTATTTATTTATTTAAGAAACCCGGAGGTTCATTGCCGCCCTCACATAAGCCTGCCATCGGTCCCTATCCTGAGCAAGATTAATCCATTCTCTATCATCATATCCCACCGCCCTCAAATCCATTTTAATATTATCTTCCCATCTACGTCTCGGCCTCCCCAAAGGTCTTTTCCCTCCGGCCTCCCAACTAACACTCTATATGCATTTCTGGATTAGCCCATATGTGCTACATGCCCTGCCCATCTCAAACGTCTGGATTTAATGTTCCCCCATCAACAACAAGCGTCACACAAAGAGCAAACAAATTGAAGTAGAAGTGGGGAGGCCACATCGCGCGGATGAAAGACGAAAGATGGACATACAGAGCCACCATGTGGGACCCGCGCACAGGAGACCGGCACAGAGGCAGACCAAGGAAGAGGTGGGCAGACTTCTACACAACACAAGCAGGCCAGCAATGGTCCAGAATAGCAAGAAGCAGGGGAACATGGAGAACAATTAGAAGTCGACTACAAACGAAGACAGTGCCAGCCACAAACAACATCCCAAGTTGACTCAGTGAAAGTGCATTCAATATAATAAAAGTGTTAGTGAAATCAAATTAATCAAAGTGACAGCGAAATCAACTCCAACCAGACAAAGAAACACTAGACACAACCTTACGCGGAGTAGCTCACCGCGTTAGTGAAACAGACCTACCCTCTAGCAGGAGGCCTTTGCCCTTCAAGGGACACATTAGGCTATTATTATTATTATTATTATTATTACTTACTTACTTACAAATGGCTTTTAAGGAACCCAAAGGTTCATTGCCGCCCTCACATAAACCCGCCAGCGGTCCCTATCCTGTGCAAGATTAATCCAGTCTCTATCATCATACCCCACCTCCCTCAAATCCATTTTAATATTATCCTCCCATCTACGTCTCGGCCTCCCTAAAGGTCTTTTTCCCTCCGGTCTCCCAACTAACACTCTATATGCATTTCTGGATTCGCCCATACGTGCTACATGCCCTGCCCATCTCAAACGTCTGGATTTAATGTTCCTAATTATGTCAGGTGAAGAATACAATGCGTGCAGTTCTGTGTTGTGTAACTTTCTCCATTCTCCTGTAACTTCATCCCGCTTAGCCCCAAATATTTTCCTTAGCACCTTATTCTCAAACACCCTGAACCTATGTTCCTCTCTCAGAGTGAGAGTCCAAGTTTCACAACCATACAGAAGAACCGGTAATATAACTATTATTATTATTATTATTATTATTATTATTATTATTATTATTATTTCAGGTGAAGAATACAATGCGTGCAGTTCTTCGTTGTGTAACTTTTTCCATTCTCTTGTCACTTCATCCCTCTTAGCCCCAAACATTTTCCTAAGCACGTTATTCTCAAACACCCTTAACCTATGTTCCTCTCTCAAAGTGAGAGTCCAAGTTTCACAACCATATAGAGCAATTGGTAATATAACTGTTTTAAAATTCTAACTTTAAGATTTTTTGACAACAGACTGAATGATAAAAGCTTCTCCACCGAATAATAACAGGCATTTCCCATATATATTCAATGTTTAATTTCCTCCCGAGTATCATTTATATTTGTTACTGTTGCTCCCAAGTATTTGAATTTTTCCACCTCTTTAAAGGATAAATTTCCAATTTTGATATTTCCATTTCGTACAATATTCTCGTCAGGAGACATAATCATAAACTTTGTGTTTTCGGAATTTACTTCCAAACCTATTTCTCTACTTGCTTCAAGTGAAATTCCCGTATTTTTCCTAATCGTTTGTGGATTTTCTCCTAACATATTCACGTCATCCGCATAGACAAGCAGCTGATGTAACCCGTTCAATTCCAAACCCTCTCCGTTATACCGGACTTTCCTAATGGCATAGTCCAGAGCATACCTGCACAAACAGCGCTCAACGAGCGCACGCGCTCCTTGGGAGCGGGAGAGCTGTGTTTACCGCTCGCCGAAACGGAGAGAAAGATACGTCAGAATGACATAGAACATAGACTTGCTATAGGTAGAGGAGAGGGATACGACCACTCAGTTATCTAGTGGAGTGCAGTGTGTAGGCCTATTCTCAGTAACTGTTTCACGTTGCTTACCTACTGCTACAGTACAGTATGAAGGAATCTAAAAGACGGAACATAACATTTAACATTTAACGATTAGAGCTCGAACTTATTGATCTTCAATGTGGCCTAAGGGCTAAAGATCATTTGGATAATGCTACTAGCCTGGTTGAGTTTTACGAGACTAAACATTAGCAATAATATTCACGACTACACAGGTTGGCTGTGAAAATGATTGCTATGTTTGGCTTAACATTTATATTTGTGAGCAACTGTTTTCTATAATCAACTTTAATAAAGGCAGGCATCGAACATCTGTAACTGATGTTTGATTGCGATCAGTAGGCTACTGTTCCTTTCAGCTGCCAACAGCATAAAACCCCGTTATGATGTACCGATAAATAAAAATATATAACAAAATGATATTGTACATACAAGTAGATACAGAATTTATATTATTTCTGTAAAATAAATATTTCTTTATTAATTAATAATAGTCCAAGATAGTTTTGCAAACACTGAACAGGAATTCATTTCATTAACACTCGTAATAGTACTTCCTTTCGTGTACATTTTGTACGAGATCACCCCTTCTTCCAGTCCACCCATATACAGAGCGCAGTCAATATCTGCCTGCGCTCATGAGCTGTGAGCCGGCTCGGAGAGTGCGAACCTTGTGCAGGCCTGATCTAGAGCAAAATTAAAAAGTAAAGGTGATAGTGCATCTTCTTTCTTTAGCCCACAGTGTATTGGAAACGCTTCTGACAGAAACTGACCTATACGTACTCTGCTGTACTTTTCACTGAGACACATTTTAATTAGTGGAACTAGTATCTTGGGAATACCAAATTCAATAAGAATATCATATAAAACTTCTCTGTTAACCGAGTCATATGCCTTTTTGAAATCTATGAATAATTGCATAAGCATCGTTTCAAAATCCTTAAACCTTTTGATAATGTTCTTTTTAATTCCGTACGCAGCTCCTAGATATCAGGAGCTTACAAAAATGTTTGCCATGTGCTACGCTCTTATTGCACGGAACGAAATCAATACCTCGGCTACATCGTGAATTGGACAAACTGGCGCCTACTAGTGAGACATGTGCAAAAACAGTGCATAAAAGTAATGAGGGAAATAAAAATGTTATACTGAATCATAATCATGTTAATTAATTCAAAGGATCATCCACACCTGTATCCCGATCGCAGTGCATTCATGCTCATCTGATAAATTAATCAAAACTTGTATTTAAATAATATTTGTTCATTCCATGCAATAACAGCGTATGTTATGGAAATTTAATTATTTATATCTTTGAAATCATGCAAGATATTGAAGTATAAACTTTAGAAATGCCATATCCGATTGTTAACAATAATCGAAGACCTGAGAATGATAAGTGGATAAAGACAAGACAGCAAAAACTATGTTCATAATTTTTTTTAACATTTAATAAATGTTTTAATAGTTACTGAAACATTTCGGATATCTTTTAACATTTTATACCAATAAAGTAAATAATTAATTGAATCTCCAAATGAACAATTAATAAAAAATGACATTGGAATTATCCATTTATCACTCTTAATCAAAATTCTGAATGTCTTTCAATGCAAAGTGACAAAAATATGAACTTTAACACTAGCTACATGAATAACATTTATTTAAAATATGTTTGAACATTAAAAAATAATCATTTTATGATATTATAGTAAACATTAAATAATTCCTTTTATAATATTTTTAACAAGTATAAGAATAAACGTATTTAGTTCTCACACTCAAAGAAAGAATTGAAATTATTTCAAGAGAAAATGTGTATGTTAATGTAAATACCATTCACTAAAATAATAATGTCTGCAGTTAGTTAAACCAGAAGGAAACATATCATATTTATATGCTAGAATTTTGACTCTGTGGGTGCATCTCTATATCCTTTTTATTAATATCCACACCTACTTCAAGAATATGATCATACCATAGTTTATACACTGGAGGAATGAACTTATCAAGCTTCAAAATATCACGCAATCTTTTTCTAACTTCTTGGTAATGACGATTCGTACAGATTTCCAGCTAAATCCGAATTAATTTCATCCACATGCGCTCTCTTCTTCATAGCAACAAAAGTATCAGATACGAGCATGTTGTGTCTCAGATACTGCAATATTTTCACCGGAATACACAAACATTTTACATATTCTACAAGTAAAATAGTAGAAAAAATTGTAAAATTGTAAATTATGTTTTATTTAACGACGCTTGTAACTGCCGAGGTTATATCAGCATCGCTGATGTGCCGGAATTTTGTCCCGCAGGAATTCTTTACATGCTAGAAAATCTACTGACATGAGCCTGTCGCATTTAATCTCATTTAAATGTCATCGATCTGGGCCGGGATCGAAATTGCCATACTTTAGACATGCCGAAGTAGATATCACGCTACTCTGCTGCAACATTGAGAGTCAGAACAGGATAAGTCTGGTCTTTGTCCACTTCTCCTTCTCAACAAAAGTGGAAGTCTAGAAAATGATAACATTCAGAGCTATGTAGTTCTCTTTGTACGAAGTATTTGACTACCATTTCACACCAGTAGATGAAGTAAGGGCTATAGTTGCGTTTGGCATTAAAATCTCAAATTCATTAAAAAATGGTCTTTATCCACTTATCATTCTCGGGTCTTCAATCTTTGTAACATTTAACGTCACACTATTGTTTATTGTTCAGTTATTTAAATTTAAAGTTTTGTCTTTCAATATCTCAAAATAACTTCAATCTACTTACGCTACTATTGTATCTAAGTCCTCAGTTATTACACAAACGGTAGCAATAGGCCTATTTGCTAATCAATTTCAATGTAGGAAAAAAATACTCAATATGAAGCCTGTCAGATAATAGAATATTATTATTATTATTATTATTATTATTATTATTATTATTATTATTATTATACAAAGAAAACTTATATATTTATGTTCATTCAGATTTCTGCTCATTAATTCCGAGTACAGTGATGAGAGAATATTTTAATTGTCAAAATCTATATGCTAGACGCCATGAGCTAGATTATCTGTTCTTTTGTAAAGTCCTCAAAGGTGATATATCCTGTGACTCTTTCTTAAACAATATTACCTTACGTATTCCAACAAAAGATATGAGAGCCCACAAACTTTTCTATATTAGAAATTCGAAATTTGTTTCACCAGTCTCCAGATGCATTAAAAATGCCAACATGGATGGCTGCGAATTCGATCCCTTCAACGTTTAGACTTAGTTTGCTCTTGGCATTGATTTATCATTTAAGTATTCTTTTAGGCATTATAATCAATTATCATTGTCTCATAGTATTCTTAGTTATGTATTTTAAAGTCATCCATTATTTATCCATTCATCTTCATTATTGTAATTAATTGTAATTGTATTTATGTGTAATAATTATTTTTGTATTATGTTTTTGTTATATTCTTTGTGTTGAACTGCAATTGGCCACTGGCTGTTGTACAGCACATTAAATATAAATAAATGCATAACATAAATAAATAAAATTATTATTATTATTATTATTATTATTATTATTATTATTATTATTGTTGTTACTTGCTTGTAATTTGCTATTACGAATCTGAGATGTTCTATTCTTTTTAATCATGATTCCTATATTTCTATGTAGTCCTATATCAAGTAAAATAAAAGTTTAATAAATCGAAGATCCAAACACTCAGTATATAAACGCCTCAACAGATTATCTTACAGCAAACAATATAAGTTTGAGGCTTTTAATAATATTGGCTAACATAAATGTAATCATTCAATTCGGCTTTCAAAGGCTTTCCTGGTCTAGCGAGGTCAATGATAGATAAAAGGGAGGGAACTAGGGATGTGAAAGGCGCTATCAATCACGGAGCATGCGGCAAAGAGATCGGAGTAAAGATTCCGAGCACGTATGAAGTGTTTCAACATGTCACCCCCGGAGAAATAAAAGAAAGAATAAGGCTGAGCAGCTTTCAGTCCATTTATTTTATCCGGTAGACACGCACAATTTATATATAGCCTTGCTTGAGTTATACATCGCGTTAATACAAAGTCCTTTTTCTTGTACTGCGAATTAAAAGAAGTTGATTTTCACCTGACCTAGTTTATGTAATATCTTTATGAGGTCTGCGTTACGTGTATAGCGTTTTACTATTTTGTAAGAAGTTCAGGATATATGAGTTGTAAAAACATATGTTAAAACACAACATTCCTTAAATTCAAAGAAATGCTATTCTCTGCGGCAAGGTGAGATGCATATTACTAGAAGTATTCAGGATCGAAAGTAAGCTCTTTGGAATAAAAATTGTCTTCCTAATAAAAGAATGGCGTGCTAGACAGATAAAAACAACACTAAACAAAAGCTTTTGACACGTGGGTCTCTCATTCATTACGAGGAAAAGGCGTGGTTGTTAATGCGGACCATCTTAAAGCTAATTTTTGGATAAACAATAGAAAAGCAATGTACATTCCCCAATCCACAACGCCGGAGCCTTCAGTGACGTTTCTATGACGTTTGGCAAACAAACTGTTCTCTCTTCTCTTCTCCCCCTTCCGTACTATGACGCGAGGGTTGGAGGGAAGGGATGAGTTACGTGTTCCGGCTTAAGACGTGTGATTCAATTGTAGCACAGTTTTGCATCCCTGGGATAGATAGTAACTGAAAATGGCGGCACCGTTCAAACGATTTGATGAAGCTAACATTAGTGAAATAGAATTTTAATAAGTCAATGAATATTTTATTGTATTAGAGTACTTTCTTTCTTATAATCTTTATGTACTCACACATTCTTCTAATCGTGTAATAGTCAGTTAAATTAAATCCTACTCGAGTTTTGATTATCTCTAGACAAATCAAAACTTCTAGTGAGATTACTGTTGATAAATACAGCATCAATACAGAGAGCTGGTCTATGATGAGGTTACTATTTGGTAGCCGAGGAGTTACAACTAAGTATACTTGGAATATTTTAAAGGAACTCGGCATCCCTCACAGAATTTTGGAACAAATGTTTCTCAGTATTATTAAGGACTCACTGTGCATTTTACATAGATATTTTTACTATGCCTAAATTATTTTAATAAGTCTTGACACTTTTATACTATTTTAGTTATATTAAATTTCATGTTTTCTTTTCCTTTCTATGTGCTTGTAAAATATTATGTAAACTCAACTATGTTCAAATTATCAATATTCACTGTCTTCTAGAACTTAGGGTCCTTGTGGTCAGCATTATTAGCAATTTTAAATAAAGGGTGTCTAATTCGTATGGGTTTATTCATTAATTTATTTGTCATAATGGTCCTTTTGAAATATGTGTGATTTTTACTACTACAATTAAAATAGTAAAAATTAATAACAATCATGAAACAAAAATTATTTCAAATACCTGGTCCTCTCGTACTCTGCATTTTGTAGGCTGATTTTTGTTCTTTAGAATATATAATACAGTAGGTGCAAGGAACACAGAAATGACGTTAACATTATTATCAACATCATGATATAATTCCTATAGAATTGTTGGTGATACGCTTGTGTTGAGAACCCAGGAATTTTTCCACATTCTCCTAAACTCTGATTATAAGATTGGAGTAATGTGGATTCCTAGTCTTGTTGGAATTCCTGGTAACGAGGCAGCGAATGCTGCAGCAAGGGATGGTGCTATCAAGGGTCTGAAGTGTATTGGTGTGAGAGGTGACAAGATATTAAAAATTACCTGAAATATTAAATATGGTAGCAATGGGAAGGAGAATGATCTGCACAAGAGGGAAACAAATTACGATGAATAAAGAATATTGTTCGAGTTTGGGATTCGTCCACAAGCGCGTCACGACACGAAGAGGTTTTACTCACCCGGTTGAGGATTGGCCACTGTCATCTGACACATGGCCATCTCCTACGTGGCGAGCCTCAACCGGAGTGTGATTATATGCCATATTCCACTTACGGTGGAACATTTTTCATTGCATTGTAAAAATATGACCGTGTTCGTCGACAAAATGGAATTCGGCCGAATCTACGTGACGCTCTTGGAAATGATTTTAATTGTACAAATGCAGTTCTGAGATTTTTATCGAATATAGGACTAGACAGGGTGATTTAATTTTTATTGATTCTTTTTTCTTATCGTCTGGACGCTTTACATCCGGAGATGACATTTGTTGTTCTGTATTTGTTTTTTTAAATAATTGACATGTCGGACCTTTCACATCCGAATATTTTTATAACATTTTATTATTTTAATTGTGCTATATAATTTGACTCTGGTGGCTTTTATTCTATTGGTTCGTTTTAATACTAGCTAGGGTCTGAGAACTGTCCACTTTTAAGATTTTTTTTTTCATCTCTTGTTGATACTGCATTTGTTTCCCTCCTTTATACCATGACAACGTTTCTTAATTCGTTTTAGCATTCTCCTTATTGTACTGTTTATGTTTTAGTTTTGTTAAGAATGTTAGATAAGGGCGAAAATAGCCATTGTATCTGACGCGCCCTTTTTAAACTTCACTGTTTATCTTTCTCCTATGCAATTGTTCAGTCTTAATGGAGAGAATATGCATACTCTGTCTACTTTTCTTCCTTCCACCTAAGGATTTATAATCATGATCATGATGTTCATCGCCACTATAATCATAACATCATCAAAATCACTACTGCCGTAACCACAATCATTATCATTTATCAACGACAGTAACAACACTGTCATCCATGGTAGAGATGAATTCTTCTTCTCGCTTCAAAGATCACGGCATCTTTTCGTCAGTTGTCCCAGGCTTCTTCGTCCTTTCGGTTGGTAGTCCATTGCTTTTTTTGGAGTGAAATGTCATCCATTCTATAGTGTTACCTCCATTCCTGTATATAATATACGCTTTAATTTTATTACGAATATAATGTAGGCCTATTCTTTAGTATCTGTGGCTTTCCTTTACAAAAGGGTTCTGCTTTTTTCCTAGTTTGCTATATAACTTAATGCGTAATTATGTGATTTAGTTCATATCTTATTCATTCGTTCCTTCCCCGAGCTGTGAGCCAAGAATAAGCTCATTTCTGCTCTTTCAACTTGTTTTCTTTGTCGCTTTGCATCTCTAGCAGAACACAGGAATTATAATTAGTCTGTAGATTTTAAGGATGATCTTCCTGTGATCGCTCTATGATTTATAGTACTTAGGTTTATTCGATTCCTTACGCACATCTTTATTGATATTATACAACACTGATACGCCTGCAGCAATTTAAGTAGCAAGTGAAAATTTAATACTGGTTAAATCCAACGCATACAAGGATCCAAATTTTCTTTCATTAATCAAACTAACAGATTCGGAGTAAAATACACTGTATCTTATAAGCTTCATGTGCGAGTCTGCTATGAATATCTTGGGGGAAGTTGGGGTAATTTGGATATAATGAGGTAATTTGTGTATAAGTTACAATTTATTGAATAAAACGTTACATCTTCAAACACATGCAAATTTAATATAATCATATCGTCTATTTCATAACTATCTATCGTGAAGTGTTAAAATTTTGTATCGATCATAATGATACTGCCTGGTATGAACCCGGGTCCTTGGTTCTACGTACCAAGCGCTCTGACCACTGAGCTACGCCGAATTCAATCCACAGCACCGGACCGAACTCTCCTCCTTCAATGTTTCCCTTTGTGGCCCGACTCCAAGTTAAGCATATACGTTGACGTTATATGTTCAAGTCAACTGCCATTATACTATGATAATAATAAATTGTTGCTGTTTTTGCTAAGCTTTCTACACACCTGAAGAAAATGATTAAGAACAGTATTAAAACAAGTGACGGAATATCTCTGTTTTATAAGTTGTGTCTGCTGTTGTCGTAGTTGGAAGTTATATTTATCGTCAGCCAGTTCATAAAACATCGCCTCTTACACCAAATATGTTGCACGGTCTTGGATTCTTCTGTTCAGAACATATATTTGTGAATTCGTGTACCATTCATGCGTTGAAACTTGTAAGTCTACTCATAAGTTTGTTTTATTTTCTGAAGTCTTGAAACTATATTCTCGTTTTATCTCCAGAGACATATTCGTAACGTTGACGAGTAAATCTATTTGCCCGGATATGTCACGCCCTGATTCTCCTAAGAACTGAACCAAAAGCGATATTGAGCGACATAAATGTCAGTTGAAATTGCACTCTTTGAAATGCAAGCTTGCAGCGAATATTGGTAGGAAAAATTTGTAGTCATATTAAAGCAAAATTCATTTTGTTCTGTTACCATTTACATACACGATCTTCAAGAGGTACCAAATGAATAATCGATTATGTCCTCGTTAATAAGAAACAAGTACCACAGGTTTTGACACACGAGCCTATTGAATCTTGGACATATTCTCGGATCACGGTAAAACTATATATTCCAGCTAGATGGATTAAGAGAAATAAGACGACTAATAATAACACAAAATTATTTTTTAAGGGAACGAACAAGTGAAAAATGTGGAAAAATGGAAAAAAATACAAATTTTTGTTTTTATGTTCATAATTTTATTTAAACCTTCTACTTTCATAATATGGCCTCATTTTTTATTTGGGAGCCCTTTAAACCGTGTCACATGACGTTTAAATGTCTGCTTGCACGTGCTTCGTTGCCCTTTAAACGAGCTGTCAGCTCTAAAGTTTATGTTGAGCTTTGTAATTTGAATAAAGCGGGCTAGTTTTTTTTCTGGTGTGTATCTAGTGAAATTAAGTTTGTTGTCACTCCTGAATATACTATCAGCTTGCCTGTCAGCCCTGCAAATACTTCGTTTTGAAACTGAACGGCAAAATATTGTTTGTGGACCGTTTCTTCTCGAGTTTGTGCGTTTGTACGTGAATATTCATACTTGTTTTGCTGATTTCGTGTTATTTAGGATGTTATTAAAGTTTTACACTAATTTTGTATTCAATTAGTTGTATATATTAGTGTGAATAAGTTAGTATAAGTGCATTAGGTTAGGAATCGTCACAATAACATTCAAGACCACGTGTATAACTCAACATTTAGCATTTTAGGCATAGTTTTAGTTTTCTAAACATGAATAGACTAAGTGACATTCATAATAAGGGCAAGAAACGATCAAAATATGCTAATAGGGCTAAAAATTTAGCAAATATAAGGTGGAAGAATGCCAAAACTATTGTGGAATGTGTGCAACAAGAAAATGTGTTAGGCCTAGTTGGTGATAATGAAGATCAAGTGTCAAAAGAAACAAATAATAAACAAAGTGCTATTGAGATAAAGTTGATAAAATATGGCAACTTGCAGGAGAATTCAAATATAAGTGCCCCCCAGTGTAGTGAAGACTACACATTAGTGCATGTAAGTTTGTGGAGTGAACTGTATAAAGGAGTAAAATGTGGTGAATGTGGAATGGATAGTGCAAAAGCTGAGCTTACTGAACCATCAGGCTTTGCATTTAAAGTGATAGTGAAGTGTTATAATTGCAACACAGTGTTGAATGAAATGTATACAAGCCCTAAGGTAGGTAACACTGAGTCAACTCGACCTCCCTTCGATGTAAATAGGAGAATGGTCAACGCCTTTGTTACCATGGGAAAAGGACACTCTGCTATGGAACAACATTGTATGGCTATGGGTATGGCAGGTTTGAGCTCACCATCCTTCAACTCTCACCTGATAAAACTGACGGAAGAAAACAAACTTGTTAGACAACATGTGTTGAGAAATGCTCACTCTGCAGTTAGACGAGCTCACATGGAAGTGGACAGTTCTGTTAGTGATAGTGATGTTATAAATATTGGTGTGTCATACGATGGCACATGGATGAAGCGTGGACATACATCAAAGTATGGTTTAGGTTTAGTCATAGATATTTTAACAGGCTAGTGTTAGATTTTGAAATAATGTCAAAATATTGCAGTACGTGTGAAAAGACAGAAAAAAAAATGGATGTTGCAAGTGACGAATATAAACAGTGGTATCAAAGTCACAAAGATGCTGGTGTTTGTGAGAAAAATTTTGATGGATCTTCAAATGCCATGGAGATGAAAGCTGCAGAAATTCTCTGGACCCGGTCCATTAGGTTGTGTAATATGAGGTACACAACCTTATTGTCTGACGGGGATGCAAAAACACACCATCACCTTCAGCAGCTTCAAGTTTATGGTGAAGGCATTGACATTAGAAAAGAAGAATGTGTGAACCACGTTGCTAAGAGAGTAGGTAAAGGTCTACAGAATATTGTTAGGGAATGGAGAGGGACAGATTCCTCAATCGGAGGCAAAAAAAAGGGAAGTCTGACTGCAGAAATGATACCTCGACTGCAAAAATTATTACAGAAAGGCCATTATTGATAATATCCCCGATGTAAACAAGATGAAGAAAGCCATGTATGCAACACTTGACCATGCAATGTCCACGGATGACAAGCCCCTGCATTCAAGATGCCCTAGTGGTGAAAAGTCATGGTGCTTCTTCAACCGGGCCATTGCGAAGCAAGAAGCTGTTCCGAAGCATGACTTGAAAACCATGAAGACAGTGTTGCGACCTGATGTTGTGGCTAAAATCATGCCAGTGTACTGTAGACTAGCTAGTGATGAACTTCTTAGCAAGTGCACTGCAGGAAAAACTCAAAATGTGAATGAAAGTGTTCATAGTGTGATATGGCGGAAGTGCCCAAAAGAAATTTTTGTATCAAAAAAAAAAAACTTGAAGTGGCTGTTACTTCTGCTGTGACTGAATTTAACATGGGTTGTACAGCAAACATTTCCATGAGAGATTTAGTGTCATCAGTGAAATTATCTCCTGCAGCATACAAAATTGGCAATAGGAGAGACAAGCGTCGACTGCAGCAAGCGGCTACTTCAACCAGTGAGAACTTCAAAACAAGCAGGAAGAAGCTACGTTTGTCAAAAAGTGTCACTGAAAGTAGGAAAAAGCAGCAGGAGGGGTCAACATATCAGGCAGGACGGTTTTAAGCAATTTTCATAATGTGTAAGTACTTAAATATAGTGTTGTACTTTAAAACTTGATTTTCTCCCTTTTAAATTTTATTACATTTTAACATGTTCAAATTGCTCCATATGATGCATTTCTTAACCAATAGTGATGAAATTTTTACCACAAGCCCACATTACCTAAAGGAAAAAGACTGTCACATGGATTTTTAAAATATTTATTATTTGCCAAGATATAAATTGATTAAGATGCATGAAATTAATTTTTTTCTTTAAATTGGCACTCACCCAGTTTTGAATTTTTTTTCTCAGTAACTAAGAAGTGCTAACTAAAAATCATGTGATAGATGTTTTATTATTGTTAGAGGAACTGTTCTATATTTTTTTTAAATTCATAATGTTAAGCGTTCATCATGCAGCATTTTTTAAATATTAATTAGTATTAATTGGTAAATAATTAATTTCTTCAAAACTAGTTAAGATACATTGATGAAATTTATAGGGATGTTTTAAATACATATCAGCACTCTGTGGTAAAAATTTCAGTCCATTAGCATCACAAATGCATAATTTGAATATTTCACTTTTTCATATCACCGTCCTTCGCAAGTCTCTCGTGGCTCCGACTTAAAGAACGCAGAACTTTACACTCTTTGTCTTTACTCTTTCGAATTCTGCACACCTCAACACCAAATTACCTTTCGTCTCGTTTCTCTTATCTATACTCTAACCACGACGTAAATACCAGATCACTTATCTGTGGCACGCTAAATATACCTCTTCATAGAACATCTTGTTATTCCTCATCTTTTACAATATCCACCTCGCGTCAATGGAATTCCTTGTCACAAAGTATTAGGGGCTGCAAGACAACAAACACCTTTAAGAACAGCTTAAAAGATAACCTTATTAGCATTTCACTCCAATCATACTGATTTAAAATATTACTGACTACACTGTTGCTTTTTTTCTTTAGACATCATCCTGATTGTGCTGCATTTTCAAAATTGTCTCATAATAATCTCTTTCTATTATCTAATATAATTTGAAATATATTAACATTCTATGTATTTTAGTTTAATTCTGCTACCCAGTTTATTTCAGTGTTTAATTAATAGTTCATAGTATTTTGTTGTTTAATTCGTAAATAACTCTTGTATACATGTAACTCTCATCTAAATCAATTTGTTGAATTCTTTGTAAGTTTATGCATATGTATATACACTTTTTGCTGGTTGTGTGGAAGAGAAGGCCTTACGGCCTTAACTCTGCCAGCTAAAATAAATCATTATTATTATTATTATTATTATTATTATTATTATTATTATTATTATTATTATTATTCCCTTAAAACTCATTTACTACAAGAAGAATTTAGATATACAACACAAGTTTAGTAGATTATTTAGATCAAAGAGCGAATATTTTGAATGTAGTGGAAAGTAGCCATCAATGGACGAGCTACAATTTCTTATTTTATATAACAAAGGTAATGCTTTAAAATTCCGTTCATGGGATTGAACAATTACATTACTAATAAGTAATGATAAAATGAAGTTTCAGGGCTGCGTCCTATTTATATCTGTTTAAAGATTAGCTCATTTAAAATTAGGCTATTGGTTCAATGAAGGCGACAAGGTTCTATGAATAGACCATCATGTTCCCATGAATGGATCAAAAGAAAAATTAAAGAATATCCCAAAATAATGTCAACAAATGACAAATCATAAAAATGAAGAAACATAGATTCGATTAATGGATGTTGAAGTTGCATTTAATCCAATTGTAATCGTATTTTGAAACTGAAAATCGTGAAAAACACAGTTCTTGTCATTTCAGTGTTTTAAAGTTTTAGGCTATTTCAAATTAGCTAATACGGTAGTTAAAAATGTTAGCATACAACTCTAAATTACATTACAGCAACATAATGATGTGGTTGTACATATTAAATTATTTTCTGGAGTCTGAGATTAATCTTAAACTGTAGATAAAACAGTCTTCCTTTTCAAGACACACGTGCCACACGAAGTATTTCTTTAGACTCCTCCTAACATTTGCACAAGCTTCATCTACCTATTTCCTGCAAGACTTACACTGAATCATATTTTCCTCGATGGTTTCTTCATACATGAAACGAAACCAGGAGTCTTAATTTTGATTGTTTTCTGAAGGAAATTGGTTTCCATGAATGATCCATTTTAAAATGCAGACCATTCATGGGTCCATCCATAGCGACTTCGCCATTTTATAATCACACTTCAATAGCACTGAAGAGGTTATATAAAATTTATGATTATAAAACCAAAAAAGAAGCAGACAGAACACTGCTTTCAGCTATAAATATCATTTCATAATTTATTATCATTAAACCAATGTGCTATGTGCTTAAAGTTACTTTAAAATTATAGTAAAAATAAAAAAAAAATTATCTGAGCTTCTTGTTCAGCCCACGTGTTTACTGCCACCACCATATACAACTTAGGAGTGACATACATGGGAGGGAAGCCTTGAGGTGACGTTTCACGCATACGCAGTCAATATGACCAAGAATATGGCAATGGTCCATTGAAAGCAACGGTTCATCGATGGTTACTCTCCCCTAAGTGTTGGAAGACCTCAAGGAAATCACAATAAATGCAGCGAATCATATATGAGGAAAATAAATAAAACCATAAGAAAGGAAAGCTTAAAATTAATTGTGTAGAATATTGAAATAAAGAATATTGACGAAAAAAAAGAAGCGTATCAACAAAACTTACAGTCATAATCTGACCAAGATAAAATAATCTACAGCCAAAAGATTACTACTATAGTAAACAGAGAGGTGCGGAGATTAAACAGTGAAAAGGAGGGCAAGTATATTAGTTAAATAACTGAGTATGATATCCATGGGGCACAAAACAGTCAATATAATAGTTACTTACGGTAGGAATTCATAAAGGTTCTCTTTTTGTCACAAAAGATAGGTAAGATTAAAGAAAATTAGCACAAGCACTTAATGAGAATGTCAGACGAACGAATGTTTAGAACCCTCTACAACTATAAACCGAAAGCACGATGTAGGGGCAGACCGTTTATTAGATGGAGAGACGTAGTCAAACTGTGATGTTGATGATGATCACTATTTACTAAATTTATTTCATCTCGTCTGAACTTATTGGGCACATAAAATGGGCTGAATAAGAACGCTGGGGTGAATAGGAACGAGTTGTTACTATTTTTTTATTTCTGTGTGTCAAAGAGTAAATTGAGGTGCTGAGAAGGAAAGTCAGCATTCTCCAATTAATTTATTTAATGGCAGCACAAGATTCTTCTTCTTGGTATTTTCTCACGATATTCAAAGGTTATGTGAAGCAAATTCTGCTGTAAATGGTGAAAACAGGGGTTAGAAGCGAAGACTGTAATCTCCATGATCATTTTTTGCAATTTGAGAAGCAAAGACCACAATATCCACATTGCCCGATCAGAATGCAGTTCAGGAATGCAGTGTTATGAGGTTTTGGCAGCTTATAGCCACGGACAAGAATTTGTTGAAATTGATAGGCTGTTCGTTGTTATTATTTGTTTTTGAATACCTATTTAATTATCTGATACAGCGCTACATGTTTTCGGCAATGGAAAATTTATGTATTTACATGAGAAGTAGTTGTATAAGAATATCATCGTGCATAAGTGACCTGAATTTCTAACTACATGAAGATTGAATAGAAAGAGAATTTACGTCCATACTGAAAAAATTGATTTCCACAAAATCATACAATTCACTTATTCAACATCCTCAGTACCAAAAGAATATTTCATAATATGCCTCTCGTCTGTCCTGACGTTTATACACTATTAGAAAGATTCTGTACATATACAAGATGATTCACGAGGATTTACCGTTCTTTACGGAGCTTATTTCCGAAGACATTCTGAGCAAAAAAAGTCATATAAATATGGGTTCTATTCTCAATATTTACGGAGTTACGTTTCGTTGTTGGAACGCATTGCTGTGAACGCGTGATCTTGGTCAGCGTGCAGTCAGCAGCCAGCGCGAGCGCTACGGAAATCAAAGATAGTTGTATGCAGTTACGTAGAGCTACGAGTGCTGTTCACAAGCGTGCGGCCAAGTGTACTCAACGGACGGCGACATTTTTTAAAATGCATTGTAAACTCTTCAAGACTCTAAGTTAGGATGCAAAATTGAACTGCAAATAATTAAGTCGGTCGAAGTGGTGTGATTTGTAATAATTGCTGTGATAAGTGCGTAAGAATAATGTAATTTTCTAGTTAAAAATAGAAAAAGATGTCTGTACGAAGCAACTAAGGAGTTCACAGCACATTTTTAGCTTCATAATACTTGCCATTTAAAGAAATGATACTTCTGAAAGGTTCATTCTCTATTTATATTATTATTTTACTTTCAAACTAAAGAAAAAACGTATTTTACAAACAACTTTAAAATAGTGTAACTCTAAAAATATTGAGAATAGGAACAATGTTTGCAGGATATTTTTTGCTCAAAATGTCTTCACAAATAAGCTCGTAAAGGACGGTAAATCCTCATGAATCACTCTGTATATTGAGTCAATTAAGATACATATGTTTATTTTTACTGAAAATGAACAGGCCTTTGGGGAGAACTACATTGAAAAATGGTTATTTCTTTATTATACTCGTACATCAGCTCTAACCATCATACAGGGTACAATTAATATGATATTGAACTGCGTTTGTAATATTATTGTATCGTAAAACATACAAGCGCGTGTCACTGAAAGTCATTGCTTCCATGACTGTTGAGTCAGTCTATCAAACAGCGTCAGATTTTCTTTAACGATTGTACTCCTACGCATGATTTTGTGCAAACTTGATCATGGACATACTGCGATTTTTCCTGTAATCTCTCCATATACCTTTATGGCTGGTCTTCTTCTCTGGCTTTTAAGTGATGCATTTAGTATAGATTTCAGGTGTTTTCTAAGTTCTAGAAAACTTCTGCATTACTGTATTCCATATTGAGAGCAGTTTGAAAATTTATTGATTGCCTCTTGTCCTTTATAGCTCTTTATCAAGAAAAGATAAACTCGCATATAAATTGGTACAGGCAAAAAGTAGCGAAAAATATTTGCATTAGAGAATTAACTGCTATTTACACTATTTTTGTAAAACTAGAAAACACATTCAGAAAGAAATATGTCTTGAAAAGATCTATAACAACTGCTTTGTACAAATATGTTTCGGATTATAGGTCGAATATGATATGATATAAATGGCATAGAATAAAGGTTGGTTGTATTGTAATACGAGTAATGCTGTAATAATTCTTTTTGAGAATTTATTACAATTTTACTAAATGAGAGAAGGACCTGTTTTAGGCAGAAACTTGTCCAAAAGCATTCCCTTAATACGTTAAGGCAAAAACCGATCTTCCTACCGCTCAGTAAAATTGTAATAAATTCTCAAAAAGAACTATCACAATATTATTCATATTACAATATTATCAATTTTTACCCTATATTTACGTCAACAACGTTTCTTTACATATGGTGTAACTCACATTCCTCGTATATGGTACCACTATTAACACTTTCTTTGCAGTACATGTGTAGGCTACACAAATACTCGAATTTACAATATGTACCTTGTTATTACTCTATCTAACCTCCCATTCAATACTTACATCCTACATTTCATTTGCTATCATTTATTTGTTCACTAATTCTAACATTAACCCTTTATCAGTGTCATCTCTGTTATATACTACTTTGAACCCTTTTTCCCCTTAACTAATATTCACTAAAATCTCAATTTAGTTTTTCCCTGTACATTATCATATTTGATTATTTACCCCTTTTTGTTGGCCTTCTTTCCTATCTTTATCTTATGCTGATTTACTTGTCCAATTTTTGTACTATTTTGTTGTTATCACTTATTCAACATTCTTAACACTTTTTCTCTACCGGGCGACGTCTTATTTAATCTTAAAGAGGATTTACAAGATGTACGGAAAGTGAGATCAAGATTACGGGGTCTCGAATTCAAGAAATGTTGTGAACTACCCCAAAAAGGAAAGGGCGTTGAACTCTTCGCGTAACATCCTCCTGCTAATCGTTGTATAACTCATCATAAATGCCTAACATGAAGCGAATGGCGTGACACTTTGAAGTTGGCTGGTAACGTAGCAGCAGTTCGTGCCATACCTGGAAGGACCATGGACATCAACCGCTGCCGTCATTGCAGCAGCGACATAGAAACTCTCCCACACGTCCTCGGTTCTTGACTGCATGGCGAGGCTTTGCGCAATACCAGACACCACAAAGTAAGAAGCGCCACTGCTCAAGCACTAAGTAATACTGGGTTTACTATTTTCAAAGAGGTTCATGGTCTATCAACCACAGGCAGTACTCGTAGGATAGATATGATCGCTTACCAGGATCATAGGAGAGGTTTTATAATTGACCCTACAGTTCGTTTCGGGACTTGTAAGAACCAACCGCAAGATATCCATAAGGAAAACAATTCATCTATGAACCAACAATCCCGTATTATCAAGAGAAATATCAAGTACAACAGATAGAAGTAATAGGCTTGATGGTCGGAGCAAGAGGATCCATCCCAAAGCAGTTTGCTGATTTTTGCAAGGCTTTTCATTTGCCATCATCTATAATTACCAATGTTTGTTCACGTGCGTTGAAAGGTTCGATTGCATTGTTACGAAATCACTTCAGACAAGACATTGCACTGTAATGTATTTTTTTCTCTTTCTTGCATTGGTTTTATATTCATAGCAAATTATCCATGTAATATGTACTACTCAAAATTTTGTTTTATAAATGGTACACCTTGTCTTCTAGGCAATCCCTCTTTAGGAAAAGTCTTTGATAATAATATTCACTCTTCCTACTAGCACTCACTTTCACTTTCAACACTAATGCGCATCCAATAGTTCCTTCCTCATTGTAATTACTTTTATCTTTCTCTCCTCATTTGATTATTCTCTTCTTCTCTCTCTTATATTTTTCGAATTTTTTGCAATTCCACTTTAGTTATACTTCTTGAATGCATCCCCACACTTTTCAATCCCATCCAATACCTCCAAAATTGTAATTTCCAAATCATTAGCTGTCACAGGTTCCCATCTTTCTTCACTTTTCACCTCAGCCTTATTTCTTTCTTCCTATTTATTTCTTCTTTCCTTTGAATTTCATGATCTATAACACTCACTGGATCTATAAATGGGTTAGCTATGCTGGTACATTTTAAATAGTTTCTTCTCTTCCTCTTGTATTTCTCTCCCCCAAGCTTTAAGTTGCATGTACTAGATTTCCACTTAATAATCGAACCCTTATTCCTCTCACTTCGCCCTTTCCTATCACTTCCTGACACCTGGTTTATCTTTCTTTCCCCACTCGCCTTTTTTTTTTTTTTTTTTTTTTTTATATCCGTGTTCCTTGTCACATTCTTGTCCGCAATTCTGCTAGAGTGCTCTGTCCTTACTGCCGCTCTCCGTAGACTTGAATTTTCCTTACGAAGGATGATCACGTTACTTTTTTCTGTTTCATGTAATGTCATATTTACACTGAAATATATAAGTAGGTCGAATAAAATAAACATATTTTGTTCATTGGCCATATGTCGGAAGTGCATTTTCATGAGATTACATGTCGAACTGGGCCTTTTTTTAAATTTTCTAGGTCATCAGAAATGACAATTATATTCCTAATCATAGGAATACTGGTATGTAATTTACGATACACCAACTGTGAACGCAAAGGATTTTCCTATTGTTATTGCAGAAGCAGCATCACTGTCAAAATATGTTAGCATTATGTAGGCTTAATCTCGCTTTCAGGTATATTTCCCTGTGAAGCAGACTCGAATAATTTCAATGGAAAAATTTCCCTGGCTGGGTATCGATCCCGGGACCTTTCGCTTAGCTCACGAACGCTCTACCGACTGAGCTACCCAGGAACTACACCCGATACCGTCTCAATAGAAGTGACACAGTTTGTGTGCACTCAAAATTGAGTTTCTGGCGCTTTGTCAGCCCACTTTAGTTGTGTGGATACAAAGGGAAAAATTGAGACTTTGTCGGATGTAGTTCCTGAGTAGCTCAGTCGGTAGAGCGTTTGTGCGCTAAGCGAAAGGTCCTGGGGTCGATACCCAGCCCCGGAACAAATTTTTGCCTTGCAATTATTCCAAATAGCATTTTCTAGACAATGAGACAATCACTGCCGATTCGTTTGGAGTTTGGAATCGAACACTCCGGACGCATTCTCGAACATGTTGCTGCACTACATAATAAGAGAACAGAAAGAAAATACATTGCAATGATTCATCGGTTATTATAAATTATACTGTAGATTTTAATATATAAATTCTTTAAAGATTTTTATTGTCGCGAGGAAAATCTTCCGGCCTGGGGTTGCTTAAGGTGATAGCTCTGTTATGTTCAGTATAAAAATTAATGTCATAGCAGTTTCATTTCTTCTATACGAATTTGAGACTTGTATCATAAACAAATCAGACATATAAAAGTTTAATTATGTGAAGTGAAACGTCTGGGAAAGAAGCTAACAGGGATACTTTTTTATTGAACAAGAATAGAGGCTTTGTTTTCAAGAATGCAGGTTAACAAACTATTAGACAATAATTGACACTAAAAAACGGCAGTAGGGCTAGCCAAAGAGAATATGTACAGAATAACTCAATATTTATTTGGAGCTAGTGACGATGTTGATAATCATGATCACTATCACGATGATTACAGTCTTTTTTTGGAGCTATACAAAAATTACATTAAGCTTTTTGTACACATAAGTAGAGATAAATTTTTTGAAGCACCATATGGAGACCTAAATAAATGCAATGAAACTATAGACAAGACCGAGCAAGTAAGAGCAGAGAGAACGTGCAAAGAATGTGATGAAATTGTTCTGTATTACGTTGCTAGAAATGTAGGAACATTTGAAATAGCTCTCCAAACCAAATTGGCTGTTAACCGTTGACCTAAATGTGCAAGACTGCAGCGGGATATATTCAGCATCAGGTTCCAGCTCCTAGAACACAAAGGACGCTTCATCTATGAATATCTGCCAGTTAGACTAGACTTCCGTTTTCCTTCCTTTATGCATGCATAATGTTTTACTTCGTTACTTACGATTAAATAACAATTTTATGTAGCTTAAGAATGCCCATGAACATGCATCTTTCATGTATTTTAATTCATTTCTTCGTCGTAAGCTGTTTTAAGAACAAAGAATAATCTCTACATATATATGTATATATATATATATATATATATATATATATATGTAGGCATATACAGAGTCATTCAAAACATCACCGACAATGCTTACTATGTTTTTCGGGATGACAAACTAATCATTTTCCAGAGAGAGAGAGAGAGAGAGAGAGAGAGAGAGAGAGAGAGAGAGAGAGAGAGAGAGAGAGAGAGCTCATGTCCGCTAATACATATTTGGATTCTGTGGAGATTCAAAGTTTCTTTTGACTGTTTTTTATGTCCTAAAAGTTAGAGGAGACTATTGTACCTTTAAACATTTTTAATATATTTTATTCTTTTTTTTAATTTTTGGAAATTAATTTTTTAAAATGAAATAAATGCTTAAAATAATGATTGAAGATTCCTTTACAAATTCCTGTTTGTATTTTCCTGTTTATAGATCTATTAAGAATGGAAAAAGATAAAATGAAGGGATATGTAATGTGTTCAAAGGTACAACAGATACATGTACCTTGAAACATACCCTCCTGTAAGTTGGAAAACATGGAATTTAAGTGGGAATATAGCTGTAAAACCTGACAATCATATTTAAAATGTATTTGCCATCATAAACCAGAGCAGGCTTCTCTGATTGAGATTTTATTTCCTGGAGGAGCAATAACTGCTTCAACAGCTTTCTTCAAAAGGCATCCGGATCAATTGGGGGCCTCTTAACTCCAGAATTACTTCCTGACATGATCTTAAAATAAAAGAAAATAAAACCGATAGTATCGTTTACTTTGAAACATGTTCCACGGTACAAGATATTTTGTGTTCAAAGGTACAAGAGGGTGCACTTTTTAGCAAATATGGCTCCAAAAACTAGAGATTAGAATAAGTCATGGAAATTAAAATATGTTATTACTCACCAGATGATAGGGAACACAGTGTACTTGAAAGATATTAACAAATATATTCTAGTTTAGTGTTAGAAAACATATATCTATGAACGAAATGTTTACTTTTGGTACTAAATAAACTTCTTCTTTCCTCGAAACTAACACTTTGCAGTAAATCAAACTGAAACTACGACCAGAGCTACTTAGTAGCTTTCTCTAAAATCTACTTCAGTTTGAGTCCTCTAGGTAGCAGCAAAAATTAAGAAAAAATGTTCAAATGTACACTATGCTAAAGGTAAAACAGTCTCCCCTATGCCACCCATTAGCTATCAGTGTAAGGTGGATGTACGAACTGCTCCTAATAATTTTTCTATGCATGCGCTACATCCCTCCATAGTCGATGGTTCGCATCCTAATTGGGTAGACCGTGTTGTGTTTGTCAGGTAATTTGAATGCAACACAACGGAGCTCTAGCTCACTTTCATGCAAATGTGTACCTGAACACCACATATCCAAATCGATGGATTCGTAGAGGGGGGGCCTGTTCTATGGCCACCACGGTCACCAGATCTTACACATTCTATTTTCTGTGAGGTACTATGAAGAGTACGGTGTATGCTACTCCTGTAAGATCAGAGGAGGGCCTTATCGCACGAATCCACGCAGCGACTGAAATACTCAGCACACAACTGAACTTATGTGACCATGTGCGTGCAACTCTGCATCGCCGAAATAGGCTCTATAATCAAGTACGAGGAGAAAATTCTGAACCTTTTTTGTAATCTACTACACGATGTGATGCTCTTTTTGAATTTCTTGACGAAATCTGGAAGTCATACCCATCACCATATCCGAACCATTCTCAAATTTCGGCACCATACAACGTCTACACCATGCATTTCCCGACATGGATTCCCTCAACGTACTAAGGGTTTTTGATGTTGTTTTGAATCACCCTGTATATGTAGAGTTCGTCCAATAAATTACTTGCCAGCTTCTCACTAAAGCACAGAGTTCACAATATGCTTAGTCAATTTTAGCAGAGCAGTAGGCCTATGTTACGATAGTAAATGATTGAAATAATTTTAATTTTTTCTTTCAATATGCAGAAATTTGATCCGAAAAACTATTACATTTTAAATTCCTTTGCAGAACGAAAAGTTATATTTTTTCGGGTCAGATTTCTGCACATTTAAAGGAGAAAACTAAAATTCTTTCAGTAATGCATTATCATAATACACTACTCTCTGAAATTGACTGGGCATATTGCGGATTATATCGATGGCGTTCCCAAAACAGCCTATGAAATGTTTCATATAAAAGAATATTCATCTCGAAAAGGAAAAAGAAATGAGAAAAATTGCATTAAACTAATTTTGTTTGAAATGTCTCAAAGAATAACTCCCTGAAATTAGTGACATTACTTACAGTTCACTCTATATATCAAGCAGGGTGACTAAATAATTCAGAGAAGTGTAAAAGTTAACTCAACTACCTAATAGTTAAATAAAATATGCAGATACTAGAGGAATGCAATTTGTTTTGTCAGTTTTGTCATTTTCCTCATAACTTGTCATTTTGAGGCCACTTTAGAATCCACCTCTTCATATTGGTTTATATTGCGAAACGCGCTCCGAAAATATACTTCCAGAGCTTACAAATGAATGGACAATATTTTCAATATATATTTTTTGTTCCAAGAATATTGACACCACTACCTATTCCTCATCGTTCTCACCTATTCTCCCAAATCCACATTCCCGAATGGACGTTTTCCAGAAGCTACCTTTACCCGAAGGCTACTTTCCCGAAGCCACTGTCCCGAATTTCATTTACTATTCAGTTTCCTGAATATATTATGTGAGAAATTCTCGAACAGCAAAGATATGAACTGACAATCACTACATGTTGCCAGGAAAAAAAATATATTACAAAAACAACATTTAGGCAAATAAATTTATTAAATTTACATTGTGAGAAGCATGGCAGATGAAGCTACAATTATAGGGCCTAATTTAATCGCAAGGAGATTAAAAGCTTTTCCTGGAAGGTTACATGTATTTAAAGAGTAAGAGTGCGACTGGAGGAAAAATATACAGTGGCTTGTGCAAAAGTACGTTCCAAAGAATGTTCTGCGCGGCCGATTACTTCTGGACTGCCTAATAACCTGCAAGTACAGAAAGGGCTAGCCGCAGAGAGAGTGGCTACAACTTCAAACACGAACACGAGTTATCGTGCAGGATTATCACACCTATGCAGCCGATAACAGACACCTCGATTACCTGAGGACACTTGGACATTATTTCACTTTGCAGAGAGAAAGTGTAATTAATTATACTATAATATTTTTAAATACATATCTGTGGTAATATACAATATTATATTATCGGAAAAATGCAAATCAAAGAAATCGGGAATGTGGATTCGGGGATTTTGTATTGTATTCGGGAAAATGGAATTCCAGGACCATGCAAATCAAAGAAATCAGGAAAATATCTGTCGGAAATGTGGATTCGAGAATTTTGTATTCGGGAAAAACGCTATTCGGGAAAATGGATATTCGGGAATGCGGATTCGGAAAAATGTCAGGGAATCATTCCTCATATCTTAGTATGAAATTTGAATTTCCTCGTCGAAATAGTATGCTGATAGTACTCCAACATAGCACTTAACGTATTAATAAAACAAGAAATGCAAAGCTAATGTTGGTATTTTTAGAACTTTTAACAGGAAACAATTTTAATAGCAGTGACAACATGATGACGACCGCGAAGGAATGCCTCGGAACACTGTCTAGACGAGAGATACAGACGAATATGGATGTCAGATGTTTCCATGGAAGTAACGAATATGTGAAGAAATAATTGCCATTATGTGTAAAGTTAAGATCGTAAAATAATAAGGAAAATCGTGTCGTTTAAAACAAATCGAATACTGTACCGCCTTAATGAGATCGTAAAAGCACATCAATAAGCTTTGATTAAATTTCGAGCATGCCATATGTTTCTGACATATGCTTAACTAATATGAGATTCCTGTTTGCTATTTTAGGATACAATTTATCTGTAGTAATGTCACGAGAGGTCTGAGATTTATTAGGACTATTTCGTGAATAAAATAAAAATGTAAATTATATATCCCTAAAATTCTACCACAAAATGTTAATAATTGTATATTAACGAATACTTAAACTATTCAGGCATTGTGAAGTTGAAATATTCGTCGATGAATGTCGATTACTGCTGAAAAGAAATTCGATGTTATTATTCAGTACCGTAATGCCAGTTGCGAAAAGCGAAATACAGGTTTAACAATGTTAATTACATGTACTGCACTTTTCTCTTATTATTATAACATAAATACATTTATGCTCGACCATGCCGAAATGTAGTAATTATACACCTGGTAGAAGTCCATTAATTCATGTCATTAAAGTACACCTACTCATTAAACTACAGGTGTTCAGCCAATGACAACTCAGCTTACAGGTGTTCAGCCAATGACAAGTCAGCTTTGTACCGTTATAAAACCACAAGTATCGATTATTCTCGGATGCAATCGAAAGGGAATTAGCGAAAAGTCACGGAGGCTGGAAATCCAATACTGTCGCATAAGGTTATGTTCTGTTACTATAATAATTAGCGTTAGTTGTAAATAATATTCAAATAAATTCAATTTGTCATCTCGTTTTTCAATGTCTAATTTAATTTCAATGTTATATCAAAGTTAATATTTAGTTTACTCTATAGGTTCTTATAGGCTATCAAGATCAATGTGGACATCTGTTCCTCGGAAAAAATCAATAATTTCGCGTCTGCGCACATCTCATAATTTACGAGGTATTGCTCAAGGTCAGTTAGATACAAATAAAATGAATAATTTCAAGTTAGAAATATGGTCGAGCATAAAAAGTCGTATGAAACTCGCCTATTATGGTAATTAAGAAGATCGTATGAAAATTATGAAACGAGCTTGCGCTCGTTTCATAAACATCCATACTCGCTTCTTAATTACTATCAATATAGGCTCGTTGCATAATGCACTATTTCATTATCTGCCGAAATCATAATTCAATTTATCAGTAACAGTGGGGACAGCTATACCAATGCTTATGTATTCACAGCGAGAATTCTGCTACACAGTGAAGCTATCTCTGTATAGATAGGCCTAATTAAAACACGAATTATATTACGCCATACGGAAGGCAGTTTGATAAAAAAAAACCTTGTTTTTACTATGCAAGGTTTTTGGGTTTAATATGCGTTGATGTTACATAAATTTGAACATCTGACTTTCTATTAATTGTTTAATTTATTTCACAAAATACAAATTTTATAAGCTACAATTATAGGTTAAGTTACCTGTGGGAGCAGGACCAATGTCTGCTGTGCCTTATTTCGACCGTTACAATCAGTGCTACACAAAAACATTTTTTATAGCTCGACTATCGCATTCTCGCTGTAGTGTGTAACGGAACTAAAGCTGCATCTACACAGTTCAATATTCCAATCGCGTATGAGTGCAATCTGTGAAGAATATTGCAAGAATCAAGTTTAAAAGATACGATCAATTAAGATGCATGAAGATTTTGTATCTACATGGTGCACTGTTTTGAACGTCGTCTTCACTGCATAAATATAGACTATTAATTAATATTAAATATCAATCTTGCATTCATTGCTTTAAAGTTGAAAGAAAAGTTTAACCGTGTAGTTGCTTCTTAATGTATTTATGATCATCAATTTACGGGGAAACAGTTGGCGACAACGACTAAACAAAAGAATGACCATGCGACAAATTGATAGCGATAAATCTAGCTGCAAAAATTATCGCAAAGTGTGACTGTGATTGGATGGAATTCAAAATTTCATTACACTTCATTGGTCGAAAATGGAATGACGCCATATAAATGAAATAGTCATATCAAATTCTGCCTAGAAATATCATCTACTTCATTCCGTATTCGGTCTGTTAGCTATTTGTCCATTTCAATTAATAGGGCTAAGAATTGTATGCCGTTACATTGCGCTTCATTCGTGTTTCACTTTAGGTACCAATACGTAATTTCGTTGGGGTGGGGGATTTCAGTGTGTTTCGTTCAGCAGTGAACTTTAGTTGATCGATTACATTATGACCGAATACAGATATTCGTAACAAGCAACGTTCAACGTCTTGAAAAGAAGAATAATAGCAAGATGCTGAGGACGAAATTTGTTACTTAATTACAAATGAGGAAATTTGTAATAATTATACACATTTTGAGGTAAATAATGCTTGTGTAAAATATTTCAGATATGCCGCCATTGTTTCTGCAGAATTGGAACGAAGTTTCTCTAGATACAGTAGCGTGCAAATTAATCCGAACACGACATATTTTTACATTTTCTGTCATTGTTGGCCTCACAGCTGCTCATACCGCTTTAATTGACATCTGTAGTGCGTGTAATTCCATTGTTGAAGGTCTGTTGTTATTATTATTTTTTTAATAATATGTGACATTTTGTCTGTCGTTTTGTACTTATAAGCATTTCAGTTGTGTTGAGGACTTAATACTGCAATCCCGTGTACATTCTGTCGTCTTCACAAATGGATACAACTCCACGAAAACGGTCTAAAATTATAACATTAGCAGAGCATTCTTCTATGACACAGAGGCAAATTGCTGCAGAATGTCACATCGGTTTGGCTACTGTTAATTCGATCATAAAACGATACAGGGAGACTGGATCCATCACACCCCAGAAAAAAGGAAACTGTACCCGGAAAAGGAAGATTTCACCTGCAGATGATCGTTTAATTGTCAGGAAAAGTAAATTAAATCCTAGACTAACTGCTGTCGACTTAACCCGCGAGTTAATGGCTACCACTGGGGCGAATATTCACGTCACAACAGCGCGGCGTAGGCTTTTGGAAGCTGGACGAAGGGCTCGTAAGCCTATTAAGAAGCAACTGGTAACCCCTGTTATGTGCAAAAAACGCTTAATGTGGGCAAAATTACATCAACACTGGACAGTGAATGACTGGAAGAATGTACTTTTTTCCGATGAGTCTCATTTTGAGGTCCACGGCCACCGTGTTTCTTACGTACGGAAAGGATCCGAAAAAGTAATAGCAGATCATCTCCAACAAGCACCCCCCTAAAGTAATGTTTTGGGGTTGTTCTACACATGAAGAGCCTGGAGCATTAATACCTATCAAGGGAATGATGAATTCTGACAAATATATTCACTTATTGCAAACCAGAATCGTACCCCAGCTGCAAAAATCATTTCCGAATGGCAGAGGTGTGTTCCAACAAGACCTGGCACGTCTCGAAAAACTACAGAATTCTTCAACAAGAAGAATATTCAGGTACTCCCCTGGCCAGGCAACTCACCCGACATCAACCCCATTGAGAACTTGTGGTCAATTTGCAAAAGAAGAATGCAAAAAATGGATTGTTCTACAAAGGAGAAGATGATTTCTGCCCTCATTGGTGTATGATTTCGCGATGAAGAAATGAAGAATATTTGTGGAAAATTAGTGGAATCCATGCCAAATCGTCTCAGAGCTGTTATTAGGAACAAGGGAGGCCACATAGATTACTGAGGTATGTCTTAGATCATTTTTTTTATCCCGTTTGAGTGTTTTTACATAAGTAATTACGTTGTTCGGATTAATTTGCACGCTACTGTATATAATTGTGTTTTCTAGCAACAGGTAATCATTCTCCTTTGAAAATTTCAAAATGTGCTTAGTTATTCACTGCAACAATATATGAAATGAAAAATTATGTAAAACAAGAACATTAGCATAGTGAAATAATAAGGCCGATACGTCTTGTCAATAATAATTATATTATGTGTTTTCTACAGAGAGAAAATAACATGTAGTAAATGATATTGTGACGAAATTGAATAGTTGAAACACGAAATAGGAAAAAAATGTAGCAAACGGGATGAAAAAAAAATACTGGATAAACTTTATGGATATTTAGCTCTATGTAAAATTAGGGACAATTTCAAATAAGAAAATTTATAATAATGACACAGATTTTGAGATAGATAATGCTTGTGTAAAATATTTCAAATATGTCCTCATAGTTCCTGCAGAAGTGGAACGAAGTTTCTCTAGATATAAGGCTGTGTTTTCTAGCAACAGGCAATCATTCTCCTTTGAAAACTTGAAAATGTGCTTAGTTATTCACTGCAACAATATATGAAATGAAAAATTATGTCAAACAAGAACGTAATACATTATCATATTAACATAATAAAATAATAAAGCTGATATGTCTTGTCAATATTAATTATATTAGGTGTGTTTTCTGCAGAGAGAAAATAACATGTAGTTCATGATTTTGTGACGAAATTGAATAGTTGAAACACGAAATAGGAAAAATGTAGGAAACGGGAAGAAAAAAATACTGGATAAGCTTTATGGATATTTAGCTCTATGTAAAATTTGGGACAATTTCAAATAAGAAAACTTATAATAGTGATACAGATTTTGAGATAGATAATACTTGTGTAATATTTTCAAATATGTTCTCATTGTTTCTGCAGAAGTGGAACGAATTTTTTCTAGATGTAAGGCTGAGTTTTCTAGCAAGAGGCAGTCATTCTCCTTTAAAAATTTGAAAATGTGGTTTGTTATTCACTGCAGCAATATATGAAATGAAAAGTTGTGTAAAATAAATACGTAATAGGTACACCATCATATTAACATAGTGAAATAATAAGGCTGATACTTGTCATTGTTATATATTAGGTATATTTTCTAGACAGAAAATAAAATGTCTTTAAAACAGTGCAATTTTTCTTTAATAAAGAGAATGATGTCTTTAAATTTTTCTTTATCAGATAGTTGTGTTTCGAAGTCAAAGGAGTGGCTTTCAACCACCCAAATGCTGAGGACTAACTTACCGTGATGATAAGCATGAGTTCAAACGAACGAAAGACACAGCGTTAACTCTCCCCAACTCTGAGACGTACTCAAAGTTAGAGGCGCACGAAGCACACCAGTAGTACAACGGCATTTATTTCTCAGGCCTATTAATTACATTAGTGTATGTGTGTGATTATAATGTACATTTCAGCATGTTTTATCTATACACTTGTTAGGATTCTATTATTCCAGATACTATATGTCCATGTACGTACAATAAAAATGCTTCTGTTTGAAACAGCATTCCTGAGTCGTCTCACGAAAATCAACATTTGTTTAATTCTTGGCCTATTGCTTTTTTGTATGGAGCTTGTTACATGAACAAGCTCCCATATTTCTCGTGTGACGTCATGAAGTCTCCAGGCATCGGAATTCACCACTACACCAGCCAATCCAATAAGACGACCTCCTTTCTTCCTTCGAACAACGACGCAGACAATCAGCCAATAAAAAAGATCCTAATCCGAGCTGAATGTCCAAATAAGAAAGAAACCGATCTCGAGAGGGAAGCAGGCTCCCAATTCGTCCTTTCACACCTTCTTTCTTTCAGCATTATCTTCTTATACGATTCCGGCCTTCTTTTTCACAGACGAAAGAAACATTCCATGTGGCCAATACTACCAACAAAACATGGTTTTTATCCCTGGATGTGATAAAACGATACGTTTTTAGAAGCACAATAGCAATTTAATTGGTTAAATCCGTTTATTGTTAACTCTGGTCAGCATCTCGCCAACTTCAATGTTTGAGGGATTTTTAACACTTTTTCTGTAGGACGAATCAGATCATCATCTCGCACACAACAAAAGGATCCAGTTGTTAAATATCGGCCTCCTACAATGATTCACGTTGGAGATGGCGTTAGTTTTATGGTTTTCCTTATGCCACAAGCAACCTCTCCGCGGATTTGGAGCTGGACAGAGGACAGATGAAAGAAGGGTTTTCTAACCAGTAAAATAACACGTTATCGCCCGACCCACAGACGTCGTTACGGTTTATCCTTTCTTTTCATGCCATTGTAGAAAGTAGTTATATGCCTCTGTGTGAAATGGACACAAGAGACATTGTCGACAGCCATTTGTTCCTTTCTTTGAAATCAAAAGTGTTTTAACATTCTACGTGTTTCGAAATTCTCTTATTTAAGTGTTTCAATTAGAATCAGTATTTTAATATTATGTTAATATTAGTCTTTGCTATATTAGTAATTTATTTTATCTATTCCTTTATTAATATGTGTGTGCTGAACAACAGCCTGAGGCCAATTATAGTTCAGCACAATACACAAACAGAAGATAAAAAGGTGCAAAAATAAATTAATAATATCTTAAATAAACAAAAACATACATAAATAAAATTAGAACAAGAACAGTATATACTAATGATCTAAACTAAACTATACTTTAAAACGATCTAAATTGTGCCCATGCAAATTGGCATATTTTATGCATCTACAGACAGGAGAAAGTGATTTTGAATGTCTATTATAAATGTTTTTCAAATCTTGAACCCTTTGTAGGAATACGAAGGCTGGTATTGTTCATGATAGACTCACAATCAATATCACCCTTGATCACTTTGCAAAAAAATTTATAATCAAGATTTTGACGTTTAGAATAAAGCAACAGTTAAAATATTTACAGGTAATCTCATAATTGATGTCAGAGGAATTGGGTATAAATCGAAAAGCACATAAGGAAATAAATTTTCTTTGAATATTTTCCAATTTCACCGAATTAGTTGAAGTAATGGAATTCTAGGCTACAGATGCATATTTAAGTTTAGATCGAACCAAAGTAAAATATAGAATTAATAGAGACTCTGGAGTAGAAAAGGAGTAAGTTATAGATCTGATTAAACCAAGCATTCTTATTGAATGTTTATAAATATATTGAACATGATCATGAAAATATAATTCAGAATCAAGTAATACACCAAGATCTCTAATATAATTTTTCCTAATAATACAGACGTTATTAAGAAAATAATTAAATTTTATGGAAGTAGTTTTTCGTGAGTACGAAATGACAAAAGCTTTTGTTTCATTAATTTTCATTCGCTTATCGTCAGACCAAAGTTCAATAGAGTTAATATCATTTTGAAGAGCTTGACAATCGGCAGGACTATTTATTGAGCGAAAGATTTTGAGATCGTCAGCAAATAACAGGTAGTTTGAACTTATTCTTTTACATATGTCATCTATAAATATTATTGTTATTATTATTATTATTATTATTATTATTATTATTATTATTATTCAGGTTAAAATTTCGGTAATGTCAATATCCATCTTTGATAGCGAATTGAAGTTTTGTCTCCATTAAGGACTGGATATATCCCTTGTCTTGACAATCACATGCTCAGACAATGCCGCTGCTTCGAAATGCGCTGATACTTCATTTTTAACCATCATTTCCTTATAACAGTTTTTTTCTATTATTATTGCTGTAAAATATTATGTAACTGAAAACCTGATCATTGTAGAATTTCCTGATAGTTTGCCTACACAACGTAATCATCTACAAATATCGCTGTATTTTCACTGGCTGAGAAGAAACTGCCTACTGAAGGATGCACTGGAAGGAATAATGAATGGAAGAAGAGTTCGGGGCAGAAGAAAATATCAGATGATAGACAACATAATTATATGGATCATATGCGAAAACTAAGAAGGAAAAAAAAATGGGAAATATTGAAGAATGCTGTGTTTGCAGTGGAAGACCTGCTTCTCAGCAGAACACTATGTATGTATGTGTGTGTGTCCGTGCATGACTTCACTTTTCTGATCCGTGTATATGTTTCTCTGACTTCATATATTGTTACAGGTTTTAATATTTTGTTTATAATTTCCATATACATTTTAAATTCAATATTTACTGTAATATTAGTAGTATTAGTAGTATTTATTTATTTAACCTGGTAGAAATAAGGCCGTCAGGCCTTCTGTGCCCCTCTACTAGGAGATTCCAACTATAATATGAAGAATAAATTTGCAATTAGTATTAGATTTACAGTTACAATTACAAATAAAATTACAATATTATATTTACAATTACAGTTGCAATAAAAATCAAAGTACGAAAAGATTACCTGACTAATGAAAGCTAGATAAATATCATAGAAAAACAAAGAATATTTTATATTTACTGAATTACAAATTAAATCTAGAATAACAAAATTGGATAGTGATGAAATTATCGGATATTGAAATATTTTGTGCTAGATTAAGGAAACTATTTACAAGAAATCAATTACTGACCAAGTGCCTAGATAGTTTGCGTTTGAATTCAATTTTATTTCGACAGTCCCTATTATTAATACCATTAATTGTATCACCTATCGCGGTCTACGTGACGGTTAAGGAATGCAGCTTAGTCATTGTATGTTGACTATTAGAGGTAGGGAAAAATAACGTAACGGTTATTATGGAAAAGTTCCTTGCTTGGAACTGTTCCAGAAAGTAACAGCACCTTGGAATACTACGTTTCAAAATAACAGTGATGTTCTGAGCTAGTACGAGATGCTTGCCGTTACAAATTACTTGTTACTCTTTGGAACCACATTATGACAACGCCTGTTCCATAGAACGGAACATGCTTGGCACTTTTGGAAGCAGTGACGCCAACTTTTGGAAAGCAGTGGGTGGGCTCAAACATTTGAGGTATGAGTTAAATGGCTCGGACCCCACGAGCTCATATAAGTTGGCGCCTCTGTTTGAAACCAGAATTGAGAATCCTTTCGTTGCACTAAAAGAAATGTTGGAAACTAAAGTGAAAGATAAATGGTAAAGACACGAAGATCGTCTTTAAAAAATGTAGGCCTACACATTATCTTGGAACTGATGTTACTGAATATAGGATTCTATCAAACAATTATTAACATAATGCATTTATTAGAGTATAGTAATTACATTGTGAATTTTATCAAGGGAGATGAAAATATACACGAGAAGGTTATGTTTTGTTTACAAATACTTCACTTCTTTAGTTTCATTAGCAATTCTTGAAATTAAACTAAGTTCTGTTGAAACATGACTGGATTGTTGAAGTTCTTCTATTTAAAAAAAATTAAACGGTAAATTTTCCTATTTAATTACAATGAGATTATTACTCATCATGACGGTATTGATATGAATTTTAGCATGGCCGAAATGATTATAGTTTTTATTTATTAATTTTTGGGGAAATTGAACATTATTGTCACCTTCAGCTCAGCAGAAGAGAAAAAACAGGTTAGGTTTTATTTACCATTGGGAGCCACTTCGATTTTCTGACCAATTTACAAATAATTTAAAATTACATTACATTTCCTGCTTCGAACAAGCCTGATCTACGAATTCAGTTTAGCATTAGAAAAGATTTATTTTCTACGAATTCACATCTTGACTCATTATGACATCATACTGCATTACATGACATACAGGGAAGTATGTGATCATTTAGCGTCGTAAATACCACTGTTACATTACATACTAGTAGTACGTAACTGTTCCAAAATACTACTGTTCCATCAGATACTAGTCATACGTGCATGTGCACCTGTGTAGTTACATAAATTGTACTGTTATTTCTGAATTGTTATTTGGAACCTAGTATTTTCACGGAACTGAAACTGTTTGAACTGTTACGACAAAATAACAACTTTCCCCATTGTCGTAGATTGCAACTCCACTTATGGCAAGATCGTCTAATCAATGTGATGTCTTGGATTCTTGCGTTAGCTTAGACTTAGTTCAGGGCTCGGCAGCAGGAGCGGATTCTACTCCCTCGCGGGGAGCCATATGATTTCTCTTCATCCCCTTTCTTCCCCGCCGAACACCGCGCAGCGTTGATTCAGTCACGGATGAATATTAAGCGTCCCCGTTTAGAGTCTAGTTCCGCTCCCGATGCCCAGGCCTGGTTTAGGTGAATGTGAAACGTCGTCGTCCTGACGTCACGTTTTAACAGTAATGCCATTTGTCTGTCTTCCTATAATTTAAGTGAGAAAACGAGACTTCAAAGCAGGGTGTGGATTGGATATTTTCTCCATTAAAATTTAAAAAGAATTTAGTATTCGTCATTATTTCTTTATTCTTGTCCATGCAGTTTTCCACGTCCAATAAAACTGTGTAGGAAGGACGAGGCTTGCAGCCTTTAACCATATGAACATTTAAATTGTAACTACTAAAGAACGGGTTTTAAAACTGATTGTCAATAACAATTCTTTTATTTATAATTTTCAGTGTTGGCCGACTCGTATTGTTATCGCGCTCAACTTATATAAAAAAGAAATAAAAACCTTTGTTTTATAATACATTAGTAACATTTTATCTGAAGTCTTTTTAGTGTAATATATGTAGCCAGTCGGCGATGTATGCAATTGGGGGCAGGGGGAGGAGCTGGTCACCCTATCGCATTATCCTAAAACATAGTTGCCTCATATATTTTGCCTTTTCCGTATTATTTGTGAGGTTCAGACCAATCTCCGGTCAGTTGACTAAATAAGTAACGTATTATGAAACACGGAAACTATAAGTTGGGCACACGAAGGGAAGGTAAGCACGTCAAATCCTACCATGTTTAAAAGTGAAAAGTAAAAGATATAACACAAGTACTAATATACATTAGTATTGCACTGCTCAGTCCATTTAGTAGAATTCATTTTAATCTAAAGGAAGCAGAAAACAGTAGACTACAACGCGGTCTTTTGTTGTGGCGAGAATCCAAGCCCCCGCATACCGGTATGGCATCGTGTAACAAATATTTTCAAGTCTGATTATTTCTGAGAAAGTAAATATTCAGCGCCTTGAAGACGGCACAGATGTAAAGGATATTGCTGGAGATAGTAGTCACGTAATATTTATTTATTTATTTATTTACTTCTTCATTCATTAATTAATTAATTCCTTCTTTCCTTCACTCACTCACTCACTCACTCACTCCTTTCTTTTTTTCTTTACATATTTACTTGTTTATTTATTGGTTTATTTATAAATATTTATTTAATTATTCATGCATTCATTCCTTTTTTCCTTCACTCACCCACTTATTCACTCACTCACTCACTCACTCACTCACTTCTTTCTTATTTTCGTTTACATATTTACTTGTGTATTTATTGGTTTATGTATGTATGTATATATATTTATTCATTCATTTGTTATTATGTTTTCTTTATATATATTTATTCTGGAAAATTAGAATAATTTAAATAGATTCGCTTTTGATAATTAATTAACAACACACATTCCCGTATGATCGAGTTTTACTATCCATAATATTCTTTAAATTTCTTGCTCTATCTCAATGGTATCCCCAAACTGCATTGAAATTACATAAGAATTAACAAAAGACTATGATTGATGTTGTACCGTATTAATTATTATAATTATTATGTCGGAAGGAAGTGAAATAGAGAGAGGAGTACGTCAAGGATGTCCTTTATCACCTACGCTGTTCAACATCTACTTGGAAGATTTAGTAAAGAACTGTTTCAGAACATGGGAGGAGTGATAGTAAGAGGAAGAAGAATAAATTGCATAAGATTTGCGATGATATGACGTTGTTAGCAAAAGAGGAAATTATACTAAAGGATATGCTACTAGAGCTGAATGACAACTGTGAACAGTATGGAATGAAGATAAATGCAAACAAGACGAAGACCATGGTCATAGGAAGAATAATACAGAAGATAAACTTGGAAATTATAAATGAGGCAGTAGAGCAAGTGGACAGCTTCAAACACTTGGAGTGTACTATAAGCAGCAACATGATCTGCTGCCAGGAAGTCAAAAGGAGGATAACAATGGCCAAGGAACCTTTTAATAGAAAATGGAGCATCTTCTGCGGACCTCTGGAAAAAGAACTTGGGAAGAGACTAGTGAAGTGCTTAGTATGGAATGTGGCATTGTATGGTGGATGAACATGTGCATTACGACGACGTGAAGAGAAGCGAATAGAAGCATTTGAAATGTGGGTATGGAGAAGAATGGAGCGTGTGAAGTGGACAGACAGAATAAGAAATGAAGCTGTGTTGGAAAGAGTGGGTGAAGAAAGAATGATGCTGAAATTGATCAGGAAGGGGAAAAGAATTGGTTGGGTAACTGGCTGAGAAGAAACTGCCTACTGAAGGATGCACTGGAAGGAATGGTGAACGAGAGAAGAGTTCGGGATAGAAGATAACAGATGATAACTTAGACGACATTAAGATATGGATCTTATGAGGAAACAAAGAGGAAGGGAGAAAATGGGAAAGACTGGAGAAAGCTAGGTTTGCAGTGAAAGACCTGCCCTTGGGCAGAACACACACTAAATGAATGAGTTATTATTATTATTATTATTATTATTATTATTATTATTATTATTATTATTATTATTATTATTGATTTTCTTTATCCTATGCCACTAGGTTCTCATTTGACATTTCTGGTCTCCCCTGGCAATGACGTATTTGTAACCTACTTCTGATGTGTGAAAGCCTGGAAGACGGAGTTACTGATGATATTATGATAGGATGATTATGAAGTGCCAGGAGAGGTCTTAAACCTAAACCTAACCTAATTTCCAAACTATGGACGAACACAGGAACATCCCCCTTTAAGGAGAATTCTTGTGTTCTTACCGGGAATCGAACCCGGGACCTCATGAACTGTAGTCAGAAGCTCTGACCACTCGCCCATGAGGCTGGTATTATTATTATTATTATTATTATTATTATTATTATTATTCTCATTATTATTATTATTATTATTATTATTATTATTATTATTATTATTATTATTATACAGTAGTTATTGATGCAATAATAATAATATTGATTTACGTAAAATGGTATTCAAGCAAGGAAAACCAAGGGTTGAGTTGATATTGCAAAAGAAACTATAATATAATGCAATAATTCAATAAGTATAATGAAATAAATAGGCTATGTCAGCACTTTTACATACGTATTCAGTGGGAAGCGGATCCCTTGAGACAGCCCTGCGTACCATTGAAGATTTGCGTACCATAGATTGAACACCATTGCTCTATCTAAAGATGATGCTTACCGATTGCAGGGGACTTGGTCCGCGTGTCATGTCTGAGTCGGTTAACATTGAGTTTCTACTAAATCTACGGAGCAGTGCAATGTAAATTATAAACATATTATTAAAAAAAGTAATCGAAGTATTACAACAAATCTGAAAAGTTTTCTGATCTATATGATTAGCGAAGCTGAACTAACAGTTTCCAGTGAATTCTTTTTGAACGTCTTTTACCTTAATTAATATTTACGTTGAGTAAACCTTCGAGGCACAATTTCTTTACGTGTATATTTGTATACATTTCAAGAATAACTTCATTTCTACTGTTCAAACACACGATATCTGAAAAATATTCATATTTCATGCTATAGGCCTACAGCCCATCTTTCATCTTCTATTGATGTTTGAATCATGTAAAGCATTGGAAAACAGTTTTTTGAAGGTAGTAGAAAAGTAATAGATAACATAAAGGAAAGACATCGGAATAAAAACTTTTAGTAACAAAATTCTATTTATCCGATACTTTCCTGTCTCTCGACAGCCATAAGGAAAGAGTAGCGATGGTTCGGAAGGCCGTGAGTCGCAAATAAACTTTGGTGCTGCCCTCATGGCCCAAGAAATGAAGTAAAAAGTGTGAACTTTCTTCTTTTTTTTATTTCCCTCTTCGAGGAAGTTAGAAGAGAACAGAACCAGACCATATCATATCATATTTTCACTTCTTGAACGATGAAATTAAATTTTGTTGGGGACGATTGAATAAAGCTACTCCTTCGATCGTTAATAAGTCACAGAGAACGAAGGAAAAGTGTGGATGGAAACGTGTGGTCTCAGATAAATTCTTATATGAATTTCTGCAATATGTGTACCATTATGTGACACATTGATCCCTTTACAAAGTATAAATTGCATTAAATTTTCCTTCCGTTTAATTATATTATGAATAATGTTCTTATGAAATTTATCTTTATCATCATCGTCGTCCTCCTTCTCTTTCTCCTCCTCCTCCGCCTCCTGATCATCATCATCATCATCATCATCATCGTCATCATCACCATCATCAACATCATCATCATCATCCTGTGAAGACGTAGGCCATATTTAACCTCCTGTTTAGACCTCTTATTGTCTTAAATAAAAAGTCTATTAGCCGGTTTACACCAAGCTTCACTACGTTTTTAATGATCCATTAATTTATTTACTGGTTAATTAAATTATTTTTATAGCTGACCAGCATCTTTAGCCTTAACGAATTAGTAAAGCTATCATTAGTTTAGTGATAGAAATTTCAGTCTTCAAATTTTTAACGGTTCTCTAGTTGCAATACAAAATGGCGGAACGTTTCGACGCGGAATTGTTACATATAGAACTGTTCGAAAATCAAGATCTATATGGAAACAATGTTAGCTATGTAAAAAAACGAACATTTTAAAAATCTGAATCAGACAAAATTTCACGAAAAATATCGCGTCACTCAAAATTTGAGAAGAAACTGACCATAGGTTAGAACACCATCAGAATGGCTTAGATAAAGCTGAAATTATGTCGACTAAGTGTTATACAATTTAGTTTTCTTTTAACACATGAAACTGGTTATTATAACTATATACTTAAGAAATAATAGTTAATTAATACACACTGCACATTAAAAAATAACAAAACTTATTGGTATATTAACTTCCATTAAATTTACTCACACATTCAAGATCTAATCTTGAAAATAGTTATGTAACACCGCAAGTTTCTACTTTTTTTCAGCTCTGCAACTATACTTCACAGTACAGTAAATTCGTAAGTCTTTAATTTTTTTCATTTTTGATAATAGATTTCAAGAATATTATCCATAACTAAATTGCAGTTATTGTATAATATATATCATTCCCCTTAAAATGAGGTCACTGCTGGACTCAGGAATGCAATAATGTAACAGCTATAATTATGGCGAAGAAAATAATAATAGTAGTACTTTTTCCTCCATTTATTATATTTCATAACCCTGTTGCTTCATTATTGGCCCTCATGCAAATGATATAGCAGGTACACGATTTTCAATGTAAGTAGACTGCACATCGGACTTGTAAAATAAAACCATCTGCCCTTCAATAAGGGTGACCACAAGGATCCAGAAAACAAATACACATATAAAAGCTTACAATGCAAATCCATATAATAAATTTCAAAAGAAAATTAAAGTGATTCATACTACTTGAATTGGAGATGAAATTGAAAAATTTGAATTGAGTCCTTTAGAATTTCTCTAAGGATTTTCTCAACGTTGTAAAATGTGAATCCCTTTGATTTTAAAAGGTTATAGGTGTATTTGGAGATGGTACCATGAACTCCAAAAGGAAGTCCGTGTACTGACCAACGATTAGCCATGATGCTGTGAGTCGCTGTGCACTCTGACTATGAGATCACTCACTACTGGTCTGTCACCTCGCGCCACAGTTCAGCTGTCGTGTGACTCCTGACGCACATGTCATTCAAATTCTTTGTCAAAGATCGGAAACAATCCTGTATTACTTAAGAGATACAAAATTATATAATTACAATGGATTGAAAATTTAGAATGTATGGATATCGATCATACATGAAAACACAAAAGGAACATTTGGGAACAATGAAAAAACTGTGCGATATTGAACTGGAATAGGTGACAGGGCCTAATTTGTCAATATCAAAGTTATTTTGAAAATTTGAATACATAATTGTAAAGACTACACTCAGAATAAATTATGATATTCGGCTAAATTATTTTCAAAATTTGAAGCATTATGCATTTATTTTTCTTGGATTACTTTAATGGAAATTAAAAAAAATACTAAAGACCTATGAGTGTCATGGCTTACGAGAGGAATAATGCATGTGAAAACCAGTGTCGTCGAATTACCTTTAAGAGAGGAATTTCTCGTTGCTTTTAGTTCTGAATATTAAAGTGAAATACTGGATGATCTCTCTGTAACAAACTTTAGACTGGGAGAGCCCGTAGTCAAGCACTGATGAAGGCGAAATATTTCATTTCCTCATAGCTACCTTTCAGAACAACTCCCCTGCCAGTGTGCCGAATTTGGCAGAACTTGTTACTGACTGCAACACATTTGTGATCCGTGGTCAAGAACGCACATTGAGGTGTATTCAGACACTTTTAATTTTGTGATTCAAAATATTCTATGTAGAAAATATTAAACAAGAATTAGAAATCCCAAAGCTGGCGGAGAATCTGATATTAGTAGAAACCCACTTAACAAACAATAAATAGAACATAACTTATATTTAGATAAATACTTAAAAAAATCGGATGCTGAAAAATCAATGATGAGAACTTTAGCACTTGAGACCATCACTTCAAAATATCCACATGCAAAATGGCTGCTCATCTTTAAAAATGGATCACTCAGATCACCTAAAGAAGGTGCTGGAGCTGAAGTTACATGCCCTCTACCTTCAGTTTACCTAGTGTTGGTCCATATTCGAACATTTTGACGGAGAAATAACAGCTATCTACATAATTTTACAGGATCTGTTACACAGAATAAATAAATTTCAGAAAGTTGTAATTTTTCCAGATTCGCGAGACGCCATACAAGCAATAGTTAGGTCATTAATATCAAAGGGATAAAAATCAAGAAATTTAGAAAAGCCATAAATGATTAGATCAATTTAAAAAAATCATTAATTTACAATGCGTACCCGCATTTTGCAATGTATATAGAAATGAAATAGGCTAGCAGAGATATCTTGGAAAAAAGAAGTACAACAATAATATAGAAGGGACGGCAACTGTTTCTTTTCATGCTGTGAAAACAAATCATCCAGAACAAGTTAAATGTAATCCTGATAAAATAAGTAGAAGAAAAAAATTGAAAGCAAATCTTGGGAAATAATATTAAGAAATCCTGAATAAATTCCACTAACATCACGGAAATCTTATCTAAACAGAATACGAGAATTCAGTACACCTTTCTGTATTCTATGCAACACCAATGAAGGAATGAATATGGAACATTTTAAAAGATGAGCAACTGTATAGAAAGAAGATGACTTGGTGCAAAAGTATTGGAGTCCAAGAATGTTACTAATGGCTTAGTTGCCAAAGTCTAGGCATTGCACACACACAAACACAGACACACACATATATACACACATTCTACTTCTGAACCTCAATGAAGATTTTCGTTATTTATATATCGTCCCAAAATAGGTATAAGGACAACGTAGCAATTTGTTGATTTTACAGGAGAGAGAAAAACATTTTAAAGAATTACCACTTTAATAATATATTTAATAACTACCTAAAATGCTGGTACAACTCTATATTTCAAAGTGTTGTAATGGTTTCAAAATAGATAAAGGAGTTTATTTTTAACTGCCAAGTTAATGTAAAAACTGAGACGTTTGCCCTTCTGGTAGAATGCCGCCATTCTGCAGTTCACAACTCTGAACTAATTATAATAAGATATTAGAAATTGAAGATTTTAATGAGCTCCAGAAATGTTCATATTAATACCTTTCGCAAAATAATGTTCGAAAAACCTTAAACTTTATTCTAAAATGGTAAGTTCGACGACCTTAACGTCATTTTTGAAACCATAACAATTGAGAATGACATTCAAACGTACCTGTTATTCTTGTACATTGCACACGTCATCCAGTGGTGATAAATAATATTTATATTGCAATTTATTGGATAACTGACAAAGTAACAACAATTCTATTAGCGAAATTCGTTAATCAAACAAGTAGGATAACCAACTATCGCAGATTAAAGAAATTAATTGAAACAAAAAGTATCGCAAAATACAACATTTTAAAGGAAGAACTATGTTTTTGGAAGCTATTTTTTTGTTTTTATTGCCTCTCTATGATTTTTAAAAGGAATAATCAGTAAGTATTTATGGCATCATAACAACATCGCTTATTTACTGTAAACGTAGGACATTGGCAATTTAGGTAGTCATGTCTCATTAACATCGGCCCTCAAAAACCAACATTATTATCTCATTTACGGCCAAAATATTGCGAGAAAAAGTCAGTTCTTTTGCATGTTGATGAAAAAATGGTATAGAATTACATAGACAATATAACTCATATTATGAAAAAGTGTTACATTGACCCTTATGCCTATAATGGAACGATATGGTTCATTAATGTTAAATTATTACTTCTTTCACTGTGTATGTTTCTAATATCAGGTAACTATTCAGCGATGAATTACTCTATCACTATAGACATATTCACTATAGAGATTATAAACAAATTCTCGGCTTAATTAGCATACCTGTATTCTACTGAATTCAAACATTTGTCTTTGACATGGAAATGCACAAGAAAAAATCCTCATGATGGATGGTACTATGGTAGATACTGATACGAGACCGAAATACCCGGTGGAATAAGATACATTGAATAATACAAATGTTCACCTACATTTTTGCTGCATTCTATGATTGAGCTTCTATATTGAATTATGTTTCAAAATATATAATTATATATTTTTATTTTTTTTTTTTACTAATGGCTAGTACTTGACTGTACGATGATATGAAATCACGATGGAGATTTGTTGGGATGCCACAGGTAACCGGAGCTCCCGGAGAAAACCGCTGTGTTACGTGAACCACGGGCTTTCTCAAAACGTTATAAATTGGGCATACGCCAGAATCGAACTCGAGTCCTCATGATTATTAGTCCAGCGCTCTAGCCACTAGACCACCATTGTGGATGTTTCTAGATATTACGTTTATGATAACTCTTAAAACGAAAAGAGTCTGTGACACGGACATGAGAAATATTTTCTTATTATGCCTATTTTTTCCCGCTTTGGGCAGCGATATTGCTTTTTTCTCATGTAGGGAATGGCATGTCGTCCATAGTTTATTTTTTAAACAATATTTCGAAACTCATTATTTGATGTAATCATTTATAACAAACAAGTTAGGAAAAAATCCTTCAGTTTCTGGATTGAACAGAAAAGAGATTGTTTTAATTATAAAATATTGCCTCGTAAGCACTGAACATGAACAAAATTATCCAATCACAGAGTAAAATTTTTTAACTTTTTTGCGCTGGTCATGTGATAGGCCTATAATATGTTTTCTATATAATTTGAGCCTCCTGAATACGAATATGACAATAAAAAACAGTTATTGGTTACGGTTTTTGAGAAATTTTCGAATTTATATCGAGTCAAAATGCTGCTTTATATACTATTAAACAATACATTATTCAAAAAACAAGTGCTTGAACTGTTTTTAAAATTATAATCATGTAAATTCTTATCGTTTCTTTATTTTTTTGTGTCACCTTAACAATATTGTATTCTTAACTTAGTGTGTTTATGTATACTGTAGGCTATGGTTCCGTTGGTTTGTTTGTTTGCTTGTTTTTGTTTTTATTCTTATTCTTTTTAAACTTTATGTGTAATTACATTTAACAGTTTAATCACAGTTATGATGATGATGATGATTATTATTATTAGGATATTATTATTATTATTATTATTATTATTATTATTATTGTTATTATTATTATCCTACTATTTCATTTATTTTTTTGTTCTATCCAGTTTTCATTAGTGGTCACACCCGACCTCAAGCATCTTGCTTTTTCATGTGTGACCCAGTTACATTGTATTTATACAATAAATTGTAATATGTAGGCTATTTTACTATGAGATTGTTAATGAGTTTCGAATTTTGAAGAATATTCATATACGAGTATTACAATAATATTGTAAAATATTTGTTATTGCATGTAATTTTTGCTTGCAATAAATTAAAAATTATCAATTTAAAAAAATATAATGAAAATAAGTTTAAATATTCACTGTTCAGAAGATTACAGCTTTCTTTTTCTGAATTTTCTTTGATACTGCGCATCAGGTACATCACGAGCCTAAGTTAAACAATAGTCTGTTAGCATATTGGTATTCCACTGTCTTTTTTATCTTTTTTCCATAGTTGAAATTTCTTGATGAAAGCGCTCATCATGATCATCACTGAAATCGCCACAATTCTCTGGTAAAAAGTCAAGATGGGAGTGAAAGAAGTGAATTTTCAGAGACATGTTGCAACCGAGAGTTTCATACGCCAACAGTAAATTTTGCACTAGTTCTTCATAATTCTCAATTCTATGGTTACTCAGAGAATTTAATACAACCTCCTTGAATTCAATTCAGGCGACTTTCTCTTTTTCTTCCAACAAAGATTCCAAGTGATTGTCCTTCATTATTTCTGTAATTTGTGGTCCATTGAAAACTGTCTCTTTTATTTTCGAATCACTAATAGCAGGAAATCTTTCCTGGGTATGTTTAAATGTTTCAGTTTTATGATTCATCCCTTTAACAAAATTCTTCATTAAACCTAACTTGATATGTAAAGGGTTAGAAATACTTTACGTTGAGGTACACGGGGTTAATGTACAATATTTTTCTTCCTCAGCTCTAGTGATTAGTCATATTTTTATCTTATAATGCTTATCTCGAGCGCGACTGTCCCATTCGCACAGAAAGCAACAAAAGTTTGTGTAGCCTAATTGCATTCCAAGAAGCAATGCTACAACCTTCAAATCCGCACATATAAACCATTCGGTCTTTGAATAGGCCTATTATCATTAAAGTACACTTTAAAGAAATACACTTCTTACACAGAATTCTAACACCACGAAAATCTTCTGGTAAACTGAAGCGATTTCATACGGTAAAGCTATTTCTCCCCCTCAAAATGGAACCGAAAAGGGCAATAAAACAATTTCCGCTTCTAGAAGTCGTTTTGAAACATTGGTATATTGCGAAATATAAACTACAGTAAACTAATTAAACCTCACAGTGAAAGAAATGCATAACTCAAGCAAAATTAGGTAAACTCAAGTGAATTCATACCGCGAACCTGTTTCACCCCCTCCAAATAGACTTGTAAAATGACATTAAAATTATTTCCATTCCTACAAGTGCTTCTAACATGGTGGCCCACTTATACTAATATTGTTTTCAGATTAGCCTATGGGTCGTCACATTTGTGAAACAAAATAGTTACACACGAAATGTAGTGATGTTTTTAATACATGAATTTTATATTGTGCATCTCGAAAACCCGAACTGATGGAAAATATTACTTGTTATTTTTTAATTCAGGAGGTCGATATTAATAAGAATATCTTAGTTTTATGTCTGGCGCAAAATGATGGTTGACCAGAGTTATTTATTTAGGAGAAATCGCTGTATAGAATGACTGAGACAGATAGACGACATACATATCTAAAACAACTTCTGCGTATCATAGGAGTGATATCTATACCGAAGTTCATTTAATTGTACCATATTACGTAGCCTATTTTATATACTTCTCACAATGAGAAAGTGAAGATTGATTAAAATTCAGACCATGATTTGAAATGTTAATTATATCATATCGTGTAATAATTTTCCTTTTTTATGTCCACGGTGTCCAGAAATCATTTTACATCTTCAACTTTAAGTAACAAAGTAATGGAGCGAGGTATCATAGTTATGTTTTTTTTTTTTTTTTTTTTTTTTTTTTTTTTTTTTTTTTTTTTTTTTGTAAGTGAATCTCTCAAAGTTTTGTTTGCGTTGGTTTCTAGTTGTGCTGAATAAGTATTGAATAAGTGAAGTCAAATCTCCACAAAATACCTACTTCATAGGAGAAGACAAAGTTTGTTTCCTGGTTCATAGAACCAAGATCATATTTACGTACAGATCCAACGAAATTTCATGACTAGAGCCTGGTTGTTTTTCAAAATGCCTTTTTTTACTGGCTGGAAGTAAATCATTATTTGCATAGATATAAATGTGATTTCGAGTGAATCAAAGTGATAGGGCCAATTTTTATTTTGCCTGTTTTGCATTTTTTAGGTGTTTCTTACTAATAAATGCCTTTTTTTCATTTCAAAGCAATATTTCTTGTTTATTTGCAATTTTCTAGTTAATTGTAATGTAATGTGTATGAAATTTAAATATTTGAAACAATGACTACCTTTACTAACAATAGTAAATGAAAGTAATTTATTTCAATGCGTAATCTGTTAATAATCGTGCTTCAGTGATATTGGTGTAATATGAATAATGATCGGCAATCCACAGTTACAAATATAATATTTTCATGTCTTCACGATACCAACAATCTGCTTCATAATTTTAAATATTAAACCCGTTCTCATAGAAGTTGTCTGGTAGCATTTTCAGTTGTTCGCTTAGGCTTCCGCGGCTGGTATAAATGGTTTGTGGATAAGCTTCGGGGCTTATACCGCGTTGTCTCGGTGTTGGTGGCTGACGTTTCGACCACTGTGTTGTGGTCATCTTCAGAGCTGAGCAAATCGGATAAAGAAATAGTGTGCGACCTTGTATACGTGTATATATAGGAGTCTGAATGAGGGAGGACTTTCGGTGATAGGTCGCAGGTTCTCCTTCTGGCATCTGATTGGTTCTTCGTTGTCCAATCCGGTTGAGGCGAGTGAGGAACAGTCAGTTATTGTCGGGTGACAGAAGGTATAAGTTCGGTTAGCTAGAATGCCTAAATTCAGTAAACCATTGAAAAGTAAACTTCATGCTTACGTTGGTGAATTTGATGCCCATGTGTTTTCAACCGACGGAACAGTTTTATTATGTAAGGTTTGTGAAAAGACAGTTAATCACGAAAAAAAGTATTTTCTAATTCAACATGTTTCAACTAGGAAGTAATAATGTGAGTTATGTTGATATAATTTAAATTTATTGCTAAATGTTTTTTTATTATGTATAATGCCTTTTCAAAATTTGCTGCGCCTTTTTTACGTTTTTTTTGCCTTTTTTTGCTTGCCTATTTTAAATCTTATAAATACTTAAACATCCGGGATGTATTCATGAATAAGTATGGAAGAGTACAACCATCAAGACCAACAGTCCGTGAATGTACAGAAAGTTTATGGAAAATAGTAGTGTCCTGCAACACAAGAGCGCCAGCCAACCAAGCACAAATGAAGAGGATGTTGAACATGTTCTTGAAGCTTTTGTTCGTATCCCTACGAAATCAGTTCGTAACGCAGCCAGACAGTGAGTTCCACGTAACCGCACACAAAGTGCTGTGTAAGCATTTGTAACCGAATGCTTACAAAGTACAGTTACTGCAGGCCATTAAGCCACAGAATAAACATCACGATCACCCGACATAATCCCTCTGGACTTCATTTTATGGGATTATGTTAAGGATATTGCATATCGAAGAAAGTTCTCAATATTCCTACGAGAAAGAATTACAGCAGGCATCGCAACAGTTAAGAGATACTGGAGCGGATATGGTAGTAAATCGATTTTCGTCTTGAGGGGCACACTTAGAGGTGCATTGAGGTGGTAAACAAAATTTTGAGATTGTCTTTTAAGTGAAAAATACAAAAACAACTGTGATATCTCGCTCCATTATTGTGTTTTTTAGAATTGCATTTGTAAATATATTTTGTGGACAACTTGTATATTTTAATTACCAGTATATAAGTGGCAAGTTTAAGTCTGTTCGGCTCAGAACTACATAGATTCATTAATTAGCTTTCATTTCATATGTAAGAGAATCTTGTTAATTGAATTCAGTGTGTGCTTTTATTTTCTGAAAGACATTTCCATGGTACTGTTTTGAAAGAAAATCTTTTTGTTTTTTTTTTTTTTCTCTATGAGACCGAGAGAGGAACATCCCAATGCATCGCGACCTCAGGTCTATTGTTCGGCCCTGGGATGACTTGTATCTCAACGACCGCACCCACGCCGAATCGACCTAACCCCAACACCCTAACGACCAGTCCCGCCATCTCTCTAAGTCCGTGTACTATTCCACCCCAACAGTCCCCCCCACATTACTCCCTCAAACGGTCTGAGGTGTACGCCACCCCTCTCGTCTGGTCAACAGTCTGAGGTGTAGGTCACCCCTCCCGTCGGGAGGGAGTGGGTTCCGCTGCTGGATCACCAACTACCATGCTTTGACATATCCATGGAGGCCAGCCGAGAGCGTCAGGAGTATCGGAGGGCCGCCGCAGGCGCGATCTGAAAATCAAGAAAGACAACCGGATTGATGAGGAAAGGATGATGAGGGAGGAAAGGAAGTGGCGAGAATGTATGTGGTTCTATACGCCTGTTAAAGTTACTTGATATTCATCCATAGAAGTGAGAGAAAAACCCCGAAAAATCTCACCCAGGTAACTCGTTCCAAGCGAGGAATCGAACCCCGGCCCTCTGGGTTCAGGAACGAACACGCTACCACGAGAACCACAGCGGTGGACAAAATCTTTTCGTTAGAAGAATTCTTTGGAAAAAATGAAGTGCTCTGAAAATATAATATAGCCTATATGCTTTTCTAAACCTAAAGTAACACAAACTTAGCTTAAATTGTGTTAAATAATATATATTTATAGTAGGTTATTTTACGACGCTTTATCAACATCTTAGGTTATTTAGCGTCTGAATGAGATAATGCCAGTGAAATGAGTCCGGGGTCCAGCACCGAAATTTACCGGCATTTTCTCATATTCGGTTGAGGGAAATCCTCGGAAAAACCTCAACCAGGTAACTTGCTACAACCGGGAATCGAACCCAGACCACCTGGTTTCGCGGCCAGGCGCGCTAACCGTTACTTCACAGGTGCGGACTTAAATAATATAAGGATTCATAATTTATATTACGGTTTTAGAAAATATAATTTAATAATTCCAAAATTTCAAACTCCTCCATGCTAAAACAATATATTTTAACTTGATGCCTTGCCCCGACCTAAACCTAGGTAATTATTTCACATTTCCATTCCCTGCATTCAAATTATGAGTGAAAAGTATCCCATTATCTACCATTTTTGTGGAAATGTGATTGCGTTTATTAATTTGTGAAATGATTAATATTTTCCCTTCCGCAAAGAAAACTTCGTGAAATAAGCAATATAAATGACTAATTTTAGTTATGGAAGACGTACGGAAAACAAATATGAATTGACAACTGCAGACACTGAAGATACTTGATGCTGCATACATGTAATTAAGGAAGTTATAAATATACCTGCAATTTTTAAATTATATTTTGGAATTGAAAAAAAACAGCTATAGTCAGAAACGATCATAGAAGAACATATTCATGAATACCACCTTTTCATTTTTATATAGTCCTGTTTGAACCTCCGCTTGCACATCTGTTAACGAAAGAAATCAAGATGAAATTGCAGAAAATAAATTTAATTTTAAATATATATTGCAACATAGACTGTTAAGCACTTTCCACCAGCTCGATAGAGTTATCTGCTCTAAAAATTCTATGGAAATTTGTGAAGTCAAATTTGACTGACTTTTGAAAGCATATTCAGTAATGGGGCAATAATGAGAATCGTAAAACAAAATTAACTGTAACCCAATCATAAAATTGAGAAGTGCAGTCGTTTTTATCTAAGATTACAACACAATTTGCTCGGCAAATACTCTCTGGTGCAGCCGTTATCGTAAAAAGGGATTCCATTGTTTAAGGGGTTTCATACAATAGCGGTTGCACTTTTTACAAAATATTAAATAACTTCACTGCCACTTCATGTATTTACTTAAAATTTTGCACACTTATTCTACATGATTTTACCTTCAAATTGATATATAATATATCTAGTAACTATGAATATGTCTGAAAGTTTGAATTAAAAAAAAATATGTCTTACAAAAACATGATTTCTACTAAACTGATAAAATAACAGCCATTTATTAATTTTCTCCTTAAATCTGAGATCATAATCTAAAGATTTGTCCTCAATGAGCATCACAGTTGATTTCATACTAATATGTATAGATTTTAAAAATTGCATTAAAAAGATTGTTTCTTTTTCAATGTATTTTTACTAGAAAATTATTAATTTTTCATTCAAATTTAATCATTGTGGTCCAACTTCTATAGATTATTACTAGGCAGCGCATTTTCGTTCCCAAACGTACTGCGGATCGAATAGTTTCTTGTGGTAGCTACAACTATTACGCCATTTCGATGCATACGCAAGATCGAATTGCAAGCAGGTACGCATGGGGTCATTAAATAATAATTATGTAATGTAATATAAATATGCCCCTGTAACATCATTATGACGTAGAAAGAACATTCTCTAAGTTTAAACAAATTTTATGTGATGTTCGTAAAAGATTTGAATTCCAAAACCTCAGAATATAGCCTATGTTTTCGTTAACTGCAATGGGATAGGTTTGATAAACGAATTATTTATATATATTCTATAAAATGTAAATATAGATTATAATTTGTATATTGATTTCTGTTATTATTATTTTATCCCTGTAACGTCATGTGACGTAAAAAGAACATTTTTCTTAGCTTAAATAAATGTTTACTGACAGTTACAGTAAAAGACATGAATTTCATAATCTCAGAATATATGTTTCAGTTCACAGTAAGCTGTGTTGATTTCGTTAAATGAATTATTGTATATATTATATACAGTATAGAGTATTTACAGATAATGTGACTCATGTTTACTATTATTTTCTCTAATATAATATACTAGTTCAGTATTATTAGCGATCTAATAATATATTCTATAATATGTAGCACTAATATTTTGTACAGAGCTAGTATCGCAGTTTATTGCGTTTATATGGTCAAAAAGTAGCGTGACAGACCATTTCAATTTAGTAGCAATCCCACTTACAGTCGTCATCCTCCATTATTATTATTATTATTATTATTATTATTATTATTATTATTATTATTATTATTATTATTATTTACCGAAGCTACGTTGTACCTGCTGCCAGACGTAAGCGTTTAGAGTCAAAGTTTGAACTCTAAAACTCCAGGATATACTAACCGATAACTTTGCTAACTTGTTTGGGAACGAAAATGCGCTGACTGATTATTACCAAGGACAAGTGTACATAATTTGAATGAAATCAGACAAACGGTTCTTGTGATACCAGGTGTTTTGTATCGAAAAATGTAATTATCGGTAAAATGAGTCTAAAGTTGGGACATGCTTGTACTTGTATTGTGCACTAAAAAGCACCTGCTGCATATATTACACCCTCCCTGTCTTCATATATCTGAAAAGGTGGAAATATATACAGAAAAGTATAGGCCTACTCTATCGAATGAGACAATAAAATAATTTTCACATTTTTTTCACGATTCTTACTGTTTAAGCCCCTTTGAAGAACCTTATGTTATACAGGAAAAAGAAAGTTATTTTAGTAAAACCATGAAAACATGAGTGGAACATGGCTATGACTTGTGGAAAATATCTTGTTGTGAACTCATGTTTTTGATCAAAACTGCCATTTAAGCGGGTGCGAATTAAGATTTCAAATGAGGGGTGGGGATAGAATCCTAGATAGAGAAATAACATACCGGTACATAAAATTATTATTAAACTTATCCTCATTCGATACAGCTCAACGCATGGTTGCACTGAGTTTCTTCTCTTGTATTTTGATCATAATAATAATAATAATAATAATAATAATAATAATAATAATAATAATAATAATAATAATAATCAAGAGCAGGCTTCAAAGAAGACGTATAATTCCTAAGTTATTGATTGTTGTCAGCTTGTCGGTGATGATAATACGACAATATTATTTGCTTTGCTTACTTTATACTGTACTTTATAAAGTATACTCGTATTAAAACAATTATATTCTGTGAGGGGGGGATAGAGTTATCCCTGGCAGGGATGTAACTACACAAGATGTCCCATTTATCTTCTGCACCTATTATACATTTTTTGTTTGGGTATATATTGGAATTTTTGTTTTTGTGAGTCATATTAGAACGAGGGCCTAACATGAGTGTAGAGATTTGGTGTGATACAAGATACACGTGAGTCATCAATTTTTCAAATAGCACTACATATATGAATCATGTTACAATGATTACACACATTAAGATGAGTTCAAAAATGTATCAAAATATCACTTTCCCAATCAATAGCAACAACAAATGCAAAATGAATGCCATCAGTATGTGCCGTTTGTTGTGATCCCCCATTCATCTTGTACAGTAACTTACACAAAACGAAAGACGACTGACGTCCGTACACGTGTGTTGTATATTTGCGTCTTAACATGTAAACAAACCACAAGAATTGTCGATGCCACAATCCACGTACAGTGGACAGCACGTTCTCCGGACCTGTTGCCACTCTACTTCTTCCTGTGGGGAACTGTAAAGGACCAGAACATTCTAACAACACCAGACGACATGCAGCAATGCATTCGACAGGCTTGTGTGTCCATTCAGCCAGCAACATGCCGCGCAGTCATACGGTCTTTCAGGGAACGCCTTCGAATGTGCATTAATGTAAATGGTCACCATTTGGAACATCATCTGTGACTCTCAAAGCATAACATTATCACATTGGACGTACGATTTTGTTTCATTTTGTTATTGTTATTGATTAGGAAGGAGACATTGTGATACATTTTTGAACTCATCTTAATGTTTGTAATCAATGTAATATGATTAAAGTATGTAGTGCTATTTAAAAAATTGATGACGTCACGTGTATCTTGTACCGTAATGTAGTTACATGCACCAAATCGCCACACTCATGTTAGCCCCCGTTGTAACATAACGCTCAAAAACAAAAATTCCAATACCTGTCCAAACAATAAAGTTATAAAAGGTGCACAAGATAAATGGGACACCCTGTATATTTATGAGAGGGAGATGACTTTCCAACAGGGAGGGGGAAATCCCCCCTATCCCCCTCCGTTAATTCGCACCCTGCATTTAAGATCCTCTGAATATATTCAGCATTTCACATAATTTATTTGATCTGCTAGCATTCAATCTTCTCTCAGGTTTAGCAAATTAATTTATTAGTAGGCCTAACTAAATACTAAGAGATGACGGGTTTTCGTGAGTCCTACTGTCATAAAAAGGGATAAATGGGAAGTAAGGTACGTTAAATAAGAGCAAAGCCTTAATAAGAGCAGGACGCTTGTCCGTTGCAAAGCAACCCCAGCAATATTGCTCTGTATCCATCCAGACAGCCTGTATCTGGGGATTACTCCATCACTATCACTCTTAATGAAAATAATATGACACCTTTGGAAGCCGCTTGGAGACGCAAGATGATAATATCACCATTCTAGCTATATCAGAGAGAAACCTTACTGTCCACAGGAACGAAAAAGAATTGCTTTCAAGGCAAGGATTACTGGAATGTCAGGTGGTACAAGTCTTGGGTCTTAAAAAAGGCTAGGTTATATGAGGAGTGAAACTATCGCGCTGGCTGAGTGTGGTGTAGAAGGGGAAAAAAATTAAGTTTCTGCTTTCCCATGGTCGCGGGTTCAAATACCTAGAAGGGAGCGAATGTAATATCGATATAAGTGTTATGTCGCATGTTGCTTTTCGTGAAGACCTACTGGCGTTTTGATCGAAGTGAGGTGAGTTCATCACGGGTATAGCGCGTAGGGTTGAAATGCCTAAACAGGAAAAGAGAAAGAGCATTAGTAAGAGTGGTAGTGAAAGTAATTTAATAGTGATATTAGATAGATAGATAGATAGATAGATAGATAGATAGATAGATAGATAGATAGATAGATAGATAGATAGATAGATAGATAGATAGATAGATAGATAGATAGATAGATAGATAGATAGATAGATAGATAGATAGATGGATAGATGGATAGATGGATAGATGGATCGATGGATCGATGGATGGATGGATGGATGGATGGATGGATGGATGGATGGATGGATGGATGGATGGATGGATGGATGGATGGATGGATGGATGGATGGATGGATGGATGGATGGATGGATGGATGGATGGATGGATGGATGGATGGATAGATAGATGGATAGATAGATAGATAGATAGATAGATAGATAGATAGATAGATAGATAGATAGATAGATAGATAGATAGATAGATAGATAGATAGATAGATAGATAGATAGATAGATAGATAGATAGATAGATAGATAGATAGATAGATAGATAGATAGATAGATAGATAGATAGATAGATAGATAGATAGATAGATAGATAGATAGATAGATAGGTTAGGTAGACAGACAGACAGACGGATGGAGTAATATTATACATACAGATTTTATATTATCTTAATTTTCTCTAAAATCCAATGCACGGGTCTTCTGATCGTACGTGCGTTGTACATAAAACAAGTCCTACTTTGTAGGTTTAAGCCCCTTCCCTCAACTATGATTATATCCAACTACTCTCTAAAAGAATATACATATTACAATGAAAATGGCACAACAAAACGCATTATATAATATATCCTGAGCTAAAAGTAATGGGGCGTCCAGCATACAAACATTCCATTTCATAATTTTACATCATAGAATACAGGATATAAAAGTGAAATAACCACGCAAATTTTCAGAGCTAATTCCTCATATTCTATACAACAATAAAGTATAATACCACAGTCTAGTATATACAGTCGCGAAGCTCAATACGTAGTAAATATGCAAACATTAGGTAATTTCTCACCACTAGGATCGCTAACATCGCCTCATTACAGGAAATGCAAAATAGTACCGTCACAGTCTATTGTTTATAGCACCCTCAAAACTCAAGCTTCGTGACTGTATATAGTAGGCTGTGATAATACCATATTGGTACTTTTCACAAAAAAAAAAAAATAATAATAATAATAATAATAATAATTTTTCCAAGCGTTTAATACCCTCCAATTCGATAACTATTGCGAGTAGGATCGTGATTTTTGTCCTTGTGGATAGAAAATTTAATTATACATTATATCCCCTTGTCTATATGGACGGTTATTGCATAAATTTGATTTAAAAAAGGCACATTTGAATGTAGTCTATAATGCAAAGAGATTGCAACATTGCAGTCAGAGAGGGAGTGGGAGAGGAGCTTACCATATTGTCTGACAGACCAGAGTTCGTTTTCCTCCTTGCAGAAGTATTACTAGGACAACCAGTGCAGTGTGTGTTAGTGTCTTGGCAGCCTACATACCGATTACACTGCTCAACAGTCATTTTGTGTCAGACATAAAACTAACAAATTCTTACTAATCTCAAACTCCTGAACTCAAAATTGAAAAGCAACATGTTCCATCAGATCGGGTTTTCGAGATGCACAATATAATTCATTTTCTACGCATTTTAGTAAAAAAAATTACTTTATTTCGTGTGTAACTATTTTGTTTTACAAATGTGACGACGCATTATGTGAAAACAATATTAGGCCTAGTATCAGTAGATTTAAGAGACATGATGGGACCGATAAGCTAATACATTGAATAGGGATGAGCAGGGTCCGTCTATGCTTATCTACTTAACAAATATTAAATATTGAAATACTTGTCACATTTTATTAACTTGAATGTTTTCGGCTTGAATAAGCCATCTTCAGAAGATTATGCATGAGAATACATATAAAAGTAGACTGGTACATGCGTGTTATGTAGTACAATGTGAACAATGAATTAATTATGAGTCTCTACCATAAACAGTTGTGGACTCAAATTAATTAAAAAGTGGATAAAATAAAAAGGTATATAAGCTGTGGTCAATAAAATATTAAAATGTTAAAATATTAAAGTACAATTGACCACAGCTTATATAGCTTTTTTTTTTCCACATTTAATTAATTTGAGTCCACAACTGTTTATGGTAGAGGCTCATAATTAAATCATTGATCACATTGTACCACACAACACGCATGTACCAGTCTACTTTTATATGTATTCTCAGGCATAATCTTCTGAAGAGTCGACCTGGTTGGCGAGTTGGTATAGCGCTGGCCTTCTATGCTCAAGGTTGCGGGTTCGATCCCGAGCCAGATCGATGGCATTTAAGTGTGCTTAAATGCGACAGGCTCATGTCAGTAGATTTACTGGCATGTAAAAGAACTTCGGCGGGACAAAATTCCGGCACATCCGGCGACGCTGATATAACCTCTGCAGTTGCGAGCGTCGTTAAATAAAAATAACATCTTCTGAAGATGGCTTATTCAAGCCGAAACCATTCAAGTTAATAAAATGTGACAAGTATTTTAATGTGTAATATTTGTTAAGTAGATAAGCATAGACGGATCCTGCTCATCCCTATTCAATTCTAGTATAAGTAGGCCAACGTGTTAGAAGCACATGTAGAAACGGAAATTGTTTTGTTGCTCTTTTAAGAGTCTATTTGGAGGTGGTTATACAGGTTCGCAGTATAAATTCACTTGGATTTACCTGATTTTACTTAAAATGTCTCGAAAAAGCAATCGATACTGGTCGCTTAAGTCACATATCTGAAGCTTTATTCCAGGTCACCAGTAACCGAGTTCAGCTCTGTCAGCCCAAATTGGAAGGAATTTATGTGAAGGTTAAGTGTAGCTTAAGATGAGTTGGTGGTGGGTCAGGGTCGGAAGTACAGTCCGCATTTCACGAGAAGATCCGAGCAAGAAATGCGATTTTTCCCCCACTCTTATAACCTATCCCTTACACGAAACCGGCCCACCATTGACTGAGTCTTGTTTGTCCCAGCCGGCCAAGGACACCACTGCCATCCACCTGCTCCTTCAAGAACGCTGAGTTACTGGCTTACTCTCTCCTCTTACCCCGCAAAAACCATACTCACCTTGCAGGGATCCTCTCGTGAAATTTGGACTATGCAGGGTGTTTAAAAATACGGGGCATAATTTCAGGTATGTATTTCCCACATGTAGACAATCAAAATAGTTCATTACAACATGTGTCCGGAAATGCTTCATTTCCGAGTTATGGCCTTCACAACATTGAAATTCACCTGAACGTTTTTCTTTCCGCAGGTCGTTGTCATTACAGAAGATGTTCAAAATGTCCACCTCCTGCTTGAATACAGACCTCACATCGATGTCTCATTGACCTGCGAACACGATCCCAAACTCCCGGAGTATTGCGTATGTCCTCAGAACATGCTACAATTCGATTCCGAAGGGATTCCAAATCAGGCACCGGAGACGAATAAACCAATGATTTTAAATGGCCCCACAAGTAGAAATCGAGAGGGTTCAGATCAGGTGAGCGTGGAGGCCAATCAACTGGGCCACCTCTACTTAGCCATCGATCAGGAAACCTTCGATCCAAGTACCGGCGAGCCGTACGACTGAAGTGTGCAGGAGTGCCAACATGCAAGAAGTGAATGTGTTGACGATTGATCAGTGGAGTGAGTGTCTTCTAAAACATGAGGTATGGTGTTTTCCAGGAAGTTTGTGTACGCCTGCCCCGTAAGTCTGTTTACAAGTATACTCATCGGGAAAAAGAATGGGCCGGCCGACAAATTCTAAGTTCCAGAGATATACATCGCGCATGCTCGTCTCGTCAACGCCGTAGTTCGCTAGGTAACACATAATTAAAAAATTTTAATTTGCTGTATTTTGTTTAAGAGGCTAAAATATGTAATACAATCGAATGGCGGATTGATTCTAGATACATCAGGGCCCTTGAAGAGTGAAATATTAATAAAATTGATAAATATAAAATCGACCAGAGCGAATATGAACAGGAAAACCATGTATTATGCCGAACTGATATAAACAGTTGCAGTAGCGTAAGTTGTTACGGCATTGGCATATTGAACAAGTTAGTAGTAATAGTAGCTCAAGGTTCGAATCTCCCCCAATCTTCTTTTTTTTTTTTATTATTACAAATTTGCCATCTCATGTGTCTCGCAAAGCTATAATTATGTGGCGATATATCTTAGAATATGCCCTAACTATAATAATAATAAACCTCCCTCTTTCTTTCAAGCAATACTGCTATCTGTCAATATAACGTTCTGTCTCGTCATTACGCTTGAAGATGGCACAGAAACAATAACTCATTGCTCTGGTTCGCATAGGTTATTCTGCGTATGCTACTCTCCGACAGGACTTCGATTGGAGAAATGTCATTTTCTCCGACCAGGTAATTGTCTCCAGTAACATTCTGTGTATGCTACTCTCCGACAGGACTTTGATTGGAGAAATGTCATTTTATCCGACGAGGTAATTGTCTCCAATAGCAATGATAGTATTGCCCTAGTTGATTGTATGAATGACCACCGATACGCTTCGCGTGAGGGTCGCGTGTTGGGGGTGGATGTCATACGATGGGGCAGGACTTCTGGAACGCATCCACGGTCTGTTTACGGCAGAAGTCTACGAACACATTTTGACAAATGTAATGATCCCTTCCGCCCGAAAACGATATCCAGAAGGAACACTTTTCATCCAGCAGGATAATCATCCGATACACACCGCCAACCGGATTCAAAGATGGTTTACGAGGAGGCGTGATGTCGACCCAGTCGATTGGCCTCCAAATTCACCAGATATGAACCCGTTTCAAAATTTGTGGGCTGCAGTCAAAAGGATCCTACGCTCTAATTGGGCAGAACAACCACTCGTTCGGACACCTGAGGAATTGTGGGACAGAGTTCTAGATGCAAGGGAGAAGATGGCCAAGAATTTAGACCTGTTCCATAATCTTGTGGACTCCATGCCGCGCAGAATGAGGGCAGATGTTGACGCAGGTGGTTTGTGGACGAGATGCTAGTCCCCACCACAGCCTTGTTTTGTTAATATATTAACAAATTGTTTGTTTTTGTTAATTTAATTATTTATTTGTGTTTGATATGCATCCGTTTTTTTAGGATGTGAAACAAGTATTTTTGTTTATGCAGGCCAGGTCTCACCTATTGATAGCACACAGGTGATGGGCAATAATAATTTTTTACAAGGCAGGCATAACGAAGTTTGTTAACAAATGCCATTTCACAGTTAAACTAATAAATTAAGTAAAAGTTAAAATAAAAAAAAAATAATTTTACCGTGCCAGGAGGCGAACTCACAACCTCCGGCACGGATGTCAGACTTCTTACCACTGGGCCAAACACTGCTCGTAAAGTTTATTACATTATAGACGGACGACTTTCAATGAAGAGACACCGCAGCAATGCCTTGCACTGGGTTGCGTTTACACGAGTGAACCGCGCGATAGAACTTAGCATTTCTGTCGACCAAGAGTCGGCCCATTCTTTTTGCCGCTAAGTGTACATGGGGTCCAACTAATCGATCACCAATGATACCGGCCCACATGTTGAGGGAGAACCGCACCTGGTGATGAGATGGAACAGTTGCACGTGGGTTTTCATACGCCCATACATGCTGATTGTGGAAATTTGTTATGCCATCTCGTGTGAACTGTGCTTCATCTGTAAATAATACTAAGGCAGGAAAGTTCGTATTTACACCACACTGCTGCAAGAACCACTGACAGAACCTAACTCGTGCAGGGTAATCTGCTGGTGACTGGGCCTGTACACGTTGCAAATGATAAGGATACAATTGATACTCTTTCAACAGTCTCCAGACAGTCGTATGAGGAACATTGACTTGCAACGCTACCCTTCGTGTGCTGATAGGAGTCATATTCACAGCCTCCAGAATCTAATCATGTACTTCTGGAGTTGTAGATCTTGGTCGTCCCCTTCCCTTCCCAAACCAGGAGAGTTAAATTTTCCATACTCGCACACACGGTAATGGAGACGTACAAATGTCTTCCGATCTGAACATTGTCGCTGTGGGTACCTCTCCTGGTACAAACGACGAGCCAGCGCAGCATTGCCGTCCGCCTTACCGTACATGAAGTGTATCTCTGCCAGTTCTTGATTTGAATACATGTCGCACAGTCTATCGCAGAGCTGGACACATTACGTGATTCTGAGAAATGAGCGTTGTGTGCTTTAAAGAGCGGGTCTCGCAAGCGGTGTAACGTATGCATACTGTACGTCATTCAGTGTCGGTGCAGTGGTGACTGTGCAGTATGACGGCGAACTTTGAAGACGAAGCTTCCGCTCATACACTAAAGCGTCCCGCTACTCCCAATGGTTTTAATGTATCATGGGAGGAGGAGTTCTTTTTGGTAGAGAGCAGTGGATTAGCAAAGTGTTTAATTTGGCATAAAACACTCCAACTGATTAGGAAGTTCAATATCCTACGACATTATTCTTTACAACATGCTACTTAATATGACAAATATGTTGGTAATGAACGCCATAAATTAATACAACTAAAAAAAAGTTTCTCAGGTACATTATATTAGAGTATCTACTTGATATTTACATTGCATTATAAGTTATAATACATTTAGTAACATATAATTTTAAATTATACAAGTATTATGACATATATACTATACTATGATATATCATAATATTTGTATAATAAAATTATATATTACTAAATGTACTATAATAACTAATAATGCAATATAAATATGGAATAGATACTCTAATATAATGTACCTGATAAACTTTTTCTTTAAGTTGTATTAATTTATGGTCATATCATATCTTATATCGTATCATATCATATCATATCATATCATATCATATCATATCATATCATATCATATCATATCATATCATATCATATCATATCATATCATATCATATGATATATCGCATCGCATTATATTATATTATATTATATTATATTATATTATATTATATTATATTATATTATATTATATTATATTATATTATATTATATTATATTATATATTAATAAGATAACAATAATCGGCTATGAGAATTAGCTACAAAATTTTCCACGAAATTGCAAAGGAATTGAAACATTCAAAGAAGGTGAATTCATCAAGCGATGTTTAATTATACTGGCAGATGAACTCTGTCCACAGCAAGTAGGGGAAGTGGAAGCCATATGCCTGTCTCGTAGAACCGTGGTGAGGAGGTTGCAGTATGTGCGTATGGGTTATGTAAATAAGCCTAATAATTTGTGTGTGTATGCATAGAGCGAAGTTTATTTCATTAAATTAATAAGAGTGTTATAAATTCTGTAATGTACAATGGATTGGTGTAATATCCTTATAAACTATTATGTACTGACAGACTGAATGACTAGAACAACCGTGGCTCTTATTACATTAATGCAGGGAAGGTAGCTGTAATGCGAGTCCGCCACTGCGTGAGCGTTCTGCTCTGGCTTGGAATTGAAGTGCCTTTCGGAGCGAGAGCAGCTCTGGCCGACTAGACTGAGCCGCTCTTATGCCCGGCCCTGGTCTAACGCCTACACAACACTGAATGTAACCTTCGCCTCGGAATGAACTGTCAGAGTGCCCTCTTAATGTCTCCTTTGACAGCAATGACCTGCGGAAAGAAAAACGTTCCGGTGAATTTCAATGTTGTGAAGGCCACAACTCGGAAATAAAGCATTTCCGGACACATGTTGTAATGAACTATTTTGATTGTCTACATGTGGGAAATACATACCTGAAATTATGCCCCGTATTTTTTAAACATTCTGTATATTTCATATAATGTGTGCAAGTTGCTGCCTTCGCCGTTGCCAATGCTTTATGCCGGACTTCCAGGGTCGACTGTAGCTCCGTCAACTCAAATTAGATGGTAAAGATTAAAACTTAGAAACATACGAAGGAATGTCTCGGAGCATAATAATATAATATTTGTAGAAATTACTATATCGTAAAAAGACGTAACCAAATACATAAAGAATATTGGAATGGTAATTTACGTTCACATAAACGTGCAACAAATTGGACTCGCAATAGAATTCATCTGTCGGCAGGGAAAATGTGTATATATATATATATATATATATATATATATATATATATATATATGTACACAGTTTATACATATTTCAGGTTTTATGTATAATTTTATTAACCATTATTTACCTTCAACGATTGATATATATATGTATATATATATATATATATATATATATATATATATATATATATATATATATATATATCTTGGCCACGTACTGGGGTTCTGTATAAAGGGAGAGCTACTGCGTAACAACAGACACCATCGTGCCCGTATAGCAATTGCCAACTGCTAAGAAACAGAGGATAGGAAGTACATGAGGAGATTCCTTGTGTGTGTGAAGATGATTCTTATAGAAGAGTCGATATAATTGCCATCAATAGAAGAACCCAGAAAGCGATGGTCTTAAACCCTACGATTTGCTTTGAACGAGACACAAATCAAGTACTGCAGATAAATGATGACAAGCGAGCTAAATATCTACCTTGTCTTCCATACCTCAGTGAAAAATATGGCATTTCGCTTTACGACTGGTATGTTACAGGCTTACTATTTGGAGCGAGGGGTTGTTTACGAATATTTACATGTAATATCCTTAAATCCTTTAAAATTACCTTTTATGAGGCTCAGAAGATTGTAATGGAAATTCTGAAGGCCTCTCTTCAAATTCTACGGTATCATCTATATGTTAACACGTAAATTTTGTTTTGATGTAGAAATCGAATCATTATTTTGCTCGTTTCATTTCCCTTTATCTTTTATGTTTGTTAATTCCGGATCCCAGTGGTCATCCTCACTCGAGGACGGATGTTTTGTAATGAATCTTAGTAGTATATTACTTTATATATTATTTTAATTTACCGAAGTACATATGAAGTTTCCACGCAGGTAATCTACGTCATCGTACGATGACGCAGAATATCTGTATGGAAACTTCACATGTACTTCGGTACATTAAAATAATATATATGATATGCGTAAACCACTTTGTAATTTAAGACGGCGCTTACTCCGTCGGATCCCGGCCAATCAGTCACTCATAATATGAGTGCAGTAGTGCACCTCCTCACATAAGTGGAGACTGTCCTACGTTCATAGACATCTATGACGTACAGATGCCTCAAACTAGCAAGCTGTCTCGTTCGCGCAGGCGCATAGAGCACTTCTCCCCTACCACTGTCCGCTTACTGCTGTGCACTGTGGACTAGAACGGTACAGCTCTGTTCTAATAACAGTTGAGAAGGCTGCATAGGGAGGGTACATCTTGGATACATTTTCAAGAGGTCAACTTTTCAGATAATATGACTATACCTGGGTATCGGAGCCTCCGTTAGCTCTACTACTTCCCCTATCCAGGCAGCTTCCTAGTTTGAGGCCTCTGTAGTGCAGAGGGCAGGCCACTAGAGGGAACCCAAGAGGTGCAACTTAAACTGAGATGATTCGATCCGACACCGGGATGGGAAGCCGGTGTGGCTTAGTGGATAAAGCATCAGCACGTAGAGCTGAAAGCCCGGGTTCAAATCTCGGTGCCGGAGAGAATTTTTCTCCGTTCCACTACTCTTTCATCGTTCAACGGTTGAGCCGTTTGACTTGCTTGGTCTTGAATTTTGTAAGCACTATAAATCAACACTATAATACACATTCGCAAGTAGCTGGGTTCCCTATCCACCGGGTCAGCATATCACAGCACAAGCAACAAAAGCAGTTGGTATGAAAATGATATAAATTATCACTTCCATCCCGATAATGCGTAATGAAGGTAACCATAATAATGTATGTATTTTTATTGTATTATTATTATTATTATTATTATTATTATTATTATTATTATTATTATTATTATTATTATAACTTTTATTATTATTTTAGTTGGTTATTTAAAGACGCTGTATCAACTACTCGATTATTTAGCGTCAATGGGATTAGTGATAGCGAGATGGTATTTGGAGAAATAAGGCCGAGGATTCGCCATAGATTACCTGGCAATCGTCTTACGGTTGGAGAAAACATCAGAAAAACCCAGCCAGGTAGTCAGGCCAAGTGGGAATCAAACCCGCGCCGAGCGTCACTCCGGATAGTCAGGGAGCGCCATAGCCGATTCTTATTTTTAATAAATGCGCATCGCTATTACAAACATAATTCTGATGATTATACTGCTATTTGATTCTGCCTGCTGCGTTTCACTGATTTCGAACCACAAAAACAATTAATCAACTTATTACAGTAGCCCCGGTTTGTTATTGGTAAGACATTAACCTATCTCTTACGTACACTTTTCATACATGATAATATTTCGTCGGTTTACAAGCAAAACACAGTTAGTAAAAAATATTACTTTTAAGAAAAAGGCGTAACTTATAGGCCTATAATATTTAGAATTGGAAAAATAAATACAAGTATAGAGAAACAATTTACTAAAAATAATAACATTTTGAGGATTCTTCCTTTCTTTACTTATTTATCTAACAACGCTGAATCAACTACTAGGTTATACAGGGACATCATTTTATTTTTACTTCAATTCTTATTGTACTTGAGATTTTTTAATGTACTTCACTCCCATCCCTTCTACTAGTGAACTTCCACCCATTTTCCGGACAGAACCAAGGCCGCATATGCAAAGTCGTCTTACGGTCACAGTAAACAGTACTGAGTGAGTGAGTATAGTACGTTCCAGAAAAATGGTCGCGTTTTTCAGTGAAAAGAGCATTCATTATTTAATCATATTTTCGTACAGGTGCTGTGCGTCCTTTTGGTTATGATCGTATCCCGATTTTCCTCACCCGCTTCTGCTGGGCTGTCCTAGTCCTGGTTTGAAAATATTTCCTGTTAGGAATTGGAGGTCTACGTAATATTATACAACTGTTTAAAATAACTTAAATAAAAGGCCTTGTTAAATAATTAACTGTCACATCAATTTCCCCTTTCTACGACCCTTCGACATGACCATTGGACGGACAGTAGATAACATGTCTGGGTAAATCTTTCTGTGAGGATCGAGCAGAAGTGAAGATTGAATTTACAGTAAGTAAGGTATTCTGTTATACAGTAGAGTACGTACAGACTTATTACAACATGAGTTACTGGTACGAAGGATGAAACTGGAAATTGGAATTAAGTACAATAGGCTATAGTGCGATAATACTTATACACAAAAGAACTGAAGCCTCTATCGAAATGAACAGCCACCATTTTTAACAAATTGTTTAAATATCTAGACTTAGATTATTTTTAAAATTTTAATGCATTCTCTATAATGTATGCTAATGTGCTACAAGACAGTATAATATACAGTACATTGCATAATGAATACGTCCGCTTGGATAGCTCTGTTCGTAACTAAAAACACGTATTGTTAATACTGTATTGTATTTTTATGAAATAAAAACCTAACGAAAATTATCAAACTCAAAAACGTAATATTTCCAAGTTTAGGTATGTAAATGGATGCACTAATTTTCTTCCTTCCTATACCTAGTAAAGTGATTTGTTTGTGTTTTACAGCAGTATCATCAAACTCCGATCGTTGAAGGGTGTAATAAACAGTGTTTCCGGTTCTCAACCGTTAATCCAAAGGTATAGTCAGATTAATATTAGAAATGTTAGTAGAAACAAAATGATGTTCCTGTATTTATCGTCGATGGGATTGGTGATAGCGAGGTGATATTTGGCGGGATGAGACCGAGAATTAGCCATAGATTACCTGGCATTCACCTTACGGTTGGGAAAGACCTCGGAAAAAACCCAACCAGGTAATCAGCCCAAGCGGGAATAGAACCCGCGCTCGACCGCAACTTCCGATCGGTAGGCAAGCGCCTTAGCCAACTGAGATACGTCGATGGCTTATTTTGAGGATTCAGTTTTGTCAGAAGAAAAAGGCCTTTTTTCTGCAGTACTAATTTTGGCTTAACGTGTTTTTCTTAACAACCGACGATTTAATTAATGTAAGAAATTAAATAAGAAGATCTTAACAAAAAAATTCTATTAATACACAAACAACTACGACACAAGAATAATTAAGAGGTCAATAGTAGCTGCAGTTGAAGGCCGAGTAATATGCAATGGATGAAGCGGCCAACTTCATTCACAGCTGTGGGTTCGAATTCCGCCTAAGGCTTGGGTGTTTACTCAAAGTCCTTTGTCGCTTTGCTGGTGATCCACATCAGCAACTCCGTGAGTTTGATTAAAGTGGACCCAACACGAGCATCGACCAACTCTGAATGCATGCTTGCACGTAACACTCATATTCGTTAATAGCGTGTAAAGTAAGTACAGATGTATACAGAGTGTTAAATATTCCATATTTTGAGAGACGGTAGTATGCACCAAAACAAGAAAAAAAAGTTTAGCAAACATGAGTCGAAAACTCATACATTTAGAGCTATGACTACTTGTTCGCCATCGCTACTGTGAAATGCAAAGATGTTTACAGATGAGGCTAGTTTCACGAAAGATGGGACTGTTAATTTTCATAACAAACATGGAAATTTTCTCGCAGTTGAAGAAGCAAGACATCACTACTACTATGAATTAATGTACGAGCAGGAATTATTGGATAGGCTAATAGGACCTTGCATTCTGTCAAAGAAATTGAATGGTGCAATATATCATCATTTCATAGCAAACTAATTGCCTGTCTAGCTGGAGGAAGTGTCATACCTTTAAAAGCTAGAGTTGTGGCCCATGTATGATAGCACAGGCCCATTTTCACCGAAATATCCGAGAATATCTAACACAGACATTCAATGGACAATGTATTGGTCGGAGAGGTCCAGTATGTAGGCCTGCTCGTTCCCCTGACCTTAATTACTTCAATTTTTGAGGACACTCAATAGCTTTTGGTGTATATAACACTCATAAATGATGTACCAGCAGTACAGGAGCGCGCAATCAATGCCTGCCAACATATCCGAGATCAACCAGAAGTATTTCAAAGAGCGCGTGACTCCCTAAGACGTAGGGCAGAAGGATGCATTACTGTGAACGGACATCACATTGAGTGAACAAGTGCTCATAGATCTTAAGGTATGAGTTTTAGGATCCATGATTGTTAGACTGTTTTTCTTCGTTTGGTGCATACTACCTTCTCTCAAAATATAAAATACTTTTTCCAAGACACTGTATACCGGTACATTATAGGTATGTAGGATATTTAAACATATATAGACACACACAATACATACGGCATATATACGTGCATGCATACGTAGTACGTACATACATACATTCGTACATTCATGCATACATGCATGCATGCATACATACATACATACATACATACATACATACATACATACATACATACATACATACATACATACATACATGAGCGTGTGATACTGATCGACAAATTGTAGAACACTGCTGTCGAACGCATGCGTGTCAGTGTATGTGCATGATGCCAGCAAACATGGTGGACGATTTGGATGATTGCGTCGAGAATGCTCTCAAAACACTGTTGAATGTGACGGAAGTAAGCAAGAACTTGCGTCAGGATCTTAAACAAGATATTGTACATTCGGTAAGTGACTTACGGAAAGCAATTTCACTCTTAAAAAGTGAACTCACAGACAAGGACAATGAGCTGAATGATTTACGAGTGAAGTGTAAGAACGCCCAAGACCAGCTCCGCGTGAAAAATCACAGAGTTGCATCACAGTGGACATCTGCCGCTTCATCACTTGCTGGACATCTACAACCATTGGAGCCCGCATCACAGAGGATACCTGCCGCATCATCTCTTGCCGGACAGCAGCAACCCCTGCATTTCGCGGGGAACTCGCAATGGGAGACATCGTCAGCACAGCGGAGAAGTTATGCAGCTGTTGCAAGAGGACCTCAGCAGGTAATTCAAGCAAAGACATTCAAACTTTTCGTTAAAACTAAGACCAATCATAGTACTGAGCACATGAAAGCTATCGTTAAAAATAATGTGAACCCAATTGAAATGAAGGTAGGCATCAATTCATTCAAGGGACTACACAATGGGCAGTTACTAATAGAGTCAGGAAATGAAACGGACATTGATACAATTTGTAAAACTATCAATGAAAAGTGTGGAGAAGAGCTTGAAGCAAGGGCATCAAAACTAAGGAATCCCAGAATAATTATCTTCAACGTACCAGATGAAATTACTACCGACAACATAGTAGGCGCCATTACAACACAGAACCCGGAGTTGGGACAATACGAAAAAGAAGTGCAGCCAAAGTTTAGTTTTGAAGACCGAAAGAAAAACACAAACATAGTTATTGAAGTAAGTGCAGAAGCACGAAAACAAATTATAGGGCGAAAGTTGAAAATTGGCTGGAATATGTGTAACTGGGATGACTATATAAGAATAAGCCGTTGCTTCAAATGCTGCAAATATAACCATAGGGCTCAAGAATGCAAAGGAAATCAAACATGTCCAAATTGCACCCAAACTCATGCACTGAAGGACTGCAAAGTGAACAAAGTAGACTACAAATGTATCAATTGCGTAAACTATAATAAGCATAATAAAGAGAATGTAGTTAACGTCAATCACTCCACGCTCGATTCAAACTGTCCTTGCCATCAGGCCGCAATATTAAGGTATCAACAAAGCATTGGCTACTAACATGGCTCATAGGAATAACCATAGGATAAATTGCTTCCAGCTCAATTTACAGCATTCACGAGCAGCCACTAGCAATCTTGTGCAACTTCTAAATGAACACAGAGTCGATATAGCCTGTATACAGGAGCCATACACACTGAACAATAAACCTGCAGGATTACCAAAATCCTTAAAAGTGTACGTCTGTGGAAATGGAAGGAAGAGATCAGCTATTATTATAAACAATGCCCAGATAGATGCCACATTAATCACACAATTGTCCAGCGAGGACTGTGTCGTCGTCGAAGTAACGACGGGAGCGATCAAGTTCTGTGCTGTTAGCATGTATTTCGATTGCAGAAGAGACATAGAAGAAGATATTCGGGAACTGGAAAAAATAATAGACTACGCTAAGGGAAACGGTTTGCTCATAGCCATGGACAGTAATTCTAGAAGCAGAATGTGGCATGACACTGTAACCAACCAACGCGGACAAAATCTGGAAGAATTTTTTATTTGTAACAACCTCTATGTTATGAATGAAAGTACCGATGCTGCAACTTTCCAATCCAGTAGAGGAAGTAGTCGCGTTGACTTAACAATAACTAATAACAAATTGCTTCGTTATTTTTCTGAGTGGCAGTGCGGGGAGGAAGAAAGTTGCTCGGACCACAACATCATAAAATTCAGAATTGAAAGTTCTAACATTGGAGAATGCAAGACGAGCTACTTGGGAGTACGTTACATCACTAAGCAGGAGAATTATAAGAAGTTTCAAACTAGTCTGGCCAACAATTTCATCTCTACCTTTAACTGCTCCAACGAACTAGAAGTAACGAAGCTCGACAAGGAATTACGAGAAAAAACTAAACAGTACAACGCTGAAGCATTAATACAGGACTGTTTCTCGTGTATAACAGCAGCATGCAATACAGCTTTTAGAATCTCAAGAAGTAAAAAGCAAATAACAGGTAGAACTGTTCCATGGTGGTCCACAGAACTACAAATACTACGGAAAAAAACAAATGCACTACGTCGAAGATACCAACGAACTCGGAACAATGAAGACCTAAGGAGCGAGCGGAAAACACAGTACATGGAAGGAAAAAGGTTATACCAATCCAGAATAGAGGAAGAAAAATTTAAATCCTGGCAAAAACACTGCTCCTCAATTGAAGGGAACAATCCATGGGATACAATTTATAAAATCGCGTCTGGAAAAGCAAGAACCATGACCTGCCTCTCAACTCTTCAAACATCAGATGGAACCTTCACCGATAATGCAGAAAGCACGATTAGTCATATGTTAGATGCTTTCGCCCCCAAGGACGAAGAGATCAACGATAGTGCAAGTCATAAGCGAATTAGAGAGCTAACAACGGAGGCCATACATACTGAAGATGATAAACTCTTCACTCGTGAAGAAATTTTATATACGATAAAACAATTCAATCCTAAGAAAGCACCCGGGGAAGATGGACTGACAAGCGAGATACTGCTTCAAGTTTTCAAAGCTTTTCCAGCATTTATGACTGAGATATACAATAAATGTCTCAAAGAAAGCTGTTTCCCTCAACAATGGAAGAAATCTAACATAGTGACGATAATTAAACCTGGCAAAGAAGAGGTTAAGGACGTGTCAAAATATCGACCTATCAGCTTGCTAAACGTGGCGGGTAAAGTCCTAGACAAATTAATGATTAACAGAATCCTGCATCATGTGCATACTAATACTGCTGGTTTGAACAGGAATCAATATGGTTTCATGCCCCAAAAAGGAACAGTGGACGCATTGATGGCGGCTAAGGAGATCATTGAAGAAAACTTAAGTGAAAATAACTGTATTGCAGTAGTTAGCTTGGACGTCCGAGGAGCATTTGATGCGGCTTGGTGGCCAGGCATTCTTTACAATCTTAGAGAATTGAAATGTCCTAAGAATCTCTTTAATCTTGCAAGAAGTTATTTCAGCAATAGAATTGCTGCTCTAGGGACTAATACTTTTAAAATAGAGAGACCTGTGACTATGGGATGTCCACAAGGTTCTTGCAGCGGTCCTGGGTTCTGGAATATACTGTATAATTCGCTGCTCAATTTGGACTTCACTCATCGTACGAGGGTCATTGCTTTCGCGGACGACTTAATGGTTCTAACGCAAGGAAAAACCACTACGGATGCAGAGAATTATGCCAACCTAGATTTGAAGAAAATTGAAAAATGGGCGAGAGAAAACAAAATGCACTTCAATGAAAAGAAGTCCAAAACATTATTAATATCAAGGAAAAGATCAGGAGACGACAAAACACTGAACATCTACTTAAACAATAAACGTCTGGAGCAAGTATCCGAACTAAAGTACTTGGGTATCTATCTCGATAACAGATTTAATTTTGACAAACATGTAGATTACATTACAGAGAAATGCACTCCGATAATAAACATGCTAGCAAGAGTAGCTAAACTCAAATGGGGTCTAGAACATCGGGCACTAAAAACCATATACATGGGTGCAATTGAACCAGTACTAACATATGGCGCACCGATATGGGAGAAGGCCTTAACAAAACAAAACAACTTAAGGAAATATCAACGTGTTCAAAGACTAATGAACATAAAAATAGCGAAGGCATTTAGAACACTTTCATATGACGCCTCATGTGTAATAACAGGAGTTCTTCCAATTCGTCTAGTCATAGAAGAAAAGGTCAGAATTTATAGAGCCACCCACAAAAACATGGAGTACGATGCACCTCTGGAAGTGATTCACTGGCCACACCCAGCTGAAGAACCACTCATAAGAGCGCCTATGGAGGATACGGCAAACAAAATAGATATATACACGGATGGAAGTAAAATCGGAGGAAAAGTTGGAGCTGCTGCGGTCATAATCCAAAACGACATGGTCATCCACCGATCCAAATACAAACTGCATGAAAAATGTTCTAACAATCAGGCAGAACAAATAGCAATCTTGAAGGTACTACAACACATTGAGAATGTAGAAATAACAGAAGAAACAGAGAATATTGCAGTAGTTAACACAGACAGCAAAGTGACACTGGACACTTTACAGAACAAGAATAAACATAATCCAATAATTGAAAATATAAAGAGAGAATTGAAAAAATTGGAGAGACAGCAATGGACAGTTCTCTTTAGGTGGGTGAAGGCCCATGTCGGAATAGTAGGGAATGAGATAGCTGACCGTCTTGCCAAACAAGCCGCCATAGAAGATGAAGGGGAAATAGCTTATAACAAAATACCGAGAGATACCATAGTAACAGAAGAGAGAGAAAAGACCTTAAGAAAATGGCAAGAGCAGTGGACTATCTCAACTAAGGGCGCAATAACGAAATCATTCTTCCCATCAATTAAAGATAGATTGAAGATAAATTTACCTGTCGGGGCAGAATTTACTTCTATTGTGACAGGTCACGGCTTCACAAGATCGTACCTTCACAGATTCAAGATTATTCCAACTCCAACGTGCCCTTGCAGACTAAAAGAAGAACAGACAGTCAACCATATACTACTAAGATGTGCCACACTGATAAAAGAAAGAAGAATCCTACGAGCTAGTATAATACGCACAGGTCAAACCTGGCCTCCACCTTTTGATCAGTTCACAACAGCATACCTCAAAAGCTTCAGAAAATTTATAAAATCCATAGAATTTGGCAAAATGTAACAGAATTGAAATTAGAAATAATATTAACAATGATGGTAACCTAAAATATAAGAAGTACAATTAGGCAACACTTGTATCTATAAGAATTTCAAGATCGCAATCAAAATTGTAAATATCTTGTTCTCATAAATTATGTAACTAATTATTGTAATATTTTATGTAAAGCATGTAGTATTACTCCAATGTAATGGAGCATGCTGATATACAAAAAAAAAAAAAAAAAAAAAAAAAAAAAAAAAAAAATACATACATACATACATACATACATACATACATTAAAAAGCGTTCAACTAAGAATCTTACGAACAATATACTAAAATATTTCTTTCGAATTGATTATGAACAGTGCTGCAGTTCTGGGGACATTCCAGAACTTGAGAATTTCTTTTTACGTCTGCATAATTGAACTTTTCGTGGTGTGCACTGATGTAACCACCGTAAAAGACGTCTGGCAGCGCATGCCCATTTTCACCTATCCTCTACTCTGGCCGCAATCCTACCCTAAAATGCACATATATGCAAAATGTTATCAGTAGTGTATTGCTAGATTTGGTCTTGGTTTGTGTGCATTTTCTTTTATCAATTTTGAAAATAGGAATATGCAAGGTATAAATTTTGAATTGATGAGTAGGCCTATGGTAACACGACACAAAGAACTATTTCAAAACAACGACAAAGACAACAATGACTATGATAAGGACCACAAGGACAATAACAAAGACAACGATAGGGATTACGACAAGATTGTGATCACGATAAGTACAACGATAAAGATCACGATAAGAACCACGACAAGAATAACGATAAGAATCACGGCATGGACCACGAAAAGCACCATGGTTCATGTCATGATCATTATCATGATAGCTATCATAGTCTTTATCGTGGTCCTTGTTGTCTTTGTCGTAATCCTTATTGTCTTTCCCATGTCATTCAATTTGTAATTTCTAGATAGACTAATGTTGTTATTTCATTTTTATAATGACTTTTCTGTCACACGGTAATAAATCTAGTCTTCATCGCAAGGTTTTAGAAAGCAGGACGGCAGTCTGATCGTTCAGAGTTACCCAGTCTCTCGTACATCGAGAGCAATGAAATGTGTGAGGTGATTCTCACGTGCTAAAGTCTTCTCGGGAAAGAAACGTCAGCACTCTCACTCTCACATATCAGCGCTCTCACTTGCACGATTCCTCTGTAGGTACGTCTTCTTAAACGGCTCGGACTGTACTACCGTATAAATGTAAGCGATGCCAAATTTTTCTACTTCCATTCGTTCTAAGGAGATAATACCTTAAGAATGATTATCTTATATTGATAACGTTACGACCAGCCAAAATAATGGTATTATGAACGATTATTTTTTATCATGAACTCTATAAGTTGCAGACCGTAAATGTAAGTGAATGTGGAATAATTAACATTTATGTGTATTTACGAAATAACAAATTGTGTTCAAAGTAAATTTCAAGTCTATGTAAGAAACATAAGAGATACGAGTATGAATAATAATGATCGGAGATAGTATTAGTTGGTGTTCAAGACCTTGATTTATTTGACGAATTCGCAAGACCCCTTCGGGAAAATTATGAAAGAATTTATATCCATCCATGTACCAGGTCTGCGCTAACATGTTCCGATTTTATTGAAGATATCAATAATGCTGCATTACCCGATACATGGCATAATGTTAATGTAATGGACTAATGGTTATGTCCACAACGGAACTGTTTCCCCAATTACGATTGCATAATTTCTTCATTAAGTTATGAATAGCATCGACCCATGATACTTGGGGAACGTACTGTAATGCACCGTGGGCAAGATCTAATACGGAAGAATGCTCAACAGTGTCTGGCTTAGGGGTTAGTGAGTTTAACTCCGAACCCAGCGGTCCCGGGTTTGATTCGCGGTCAGGACGATTTGCCTGGATGAGGTTTTTCGAGGTTTTTCCTCACTCCTATGGATGAATATTAGGTAACTTTATCAGGCGATTGGAACCCCACTCATCTTCGCCACTTCCTTTCCTCCTCCATCGTCCTTTCCTCATCATCCCGTTTCTGGTTTTCAGATTACTCTACAGGCGGCCTTCCGAAGCTGCTGACTCTCTTGACCAGCCTCCGTGGAATGTAGTTCAGCGACGTTGGTTGGCTTCTACAATGGCATCCGAGGTGGACCTACTCGGGGGAGGAGTTTCGCCTCAGACCGACAGGGGGGTCTTGGAGGAATTTGCCGAAGCAGAAATGGTATATGGATTTCTGTCGGTGTAGGGACCGCTCGTTAAGGGATTCATGTGGTTAGGGCGGTGCGCGTAGGGAATCTGTGGCATGCAACTCATTCCATATCGAGTGTTAGCGCAATAGATCTCAATAGGTCGCAGTGATGGGCCATCCGTGCCACCCTCAGTTAAATTCCATTCCATTTCATGCTCAATAGTCTGTTGAAGAAGGCGCTTAGAAGGTGGTTATAAGAATTATTACTGATCTGTCAAAGTCCTTCAAGTATTTCTCGCAAAACACTTCCTATTAAATAACACTAAAAGTGACGATTTTCTAATAGAATTTATTGAAAATTCTTTAAATTAGACATTGCAGAAACTAAATTTTTTGTGTACAGTTTAACGATTCATGAATTAATCATTTACCAAATTGGAGGTGAAATCATTGTACACATCTTATTTCTTCTAAAACTTCTCAATTTACATCAAAATTCGATATCGTTTCCAACAGCAGATTATAAAAAAATCTCTGAAGCTCTGAAATAATATAATTTTTAAGAAATAAATCTTCTAGCTCAGAGTAATCTTAGAACTGATAATCTTACATAGATATTCATAAAGATATATCTTAAAGATACAGTGAAGGGTTCAGAACCATAGTGGGCCAAGCGCCATTTGCTAAAACCGTAGAAAACAAGGGTTAAAATGAAGTTATTACCATAATTCAATGGAAACATACAGCAAGTAGTCAACACCTGTGGAGTAACGGTTAGCGCGTCTAGCCGCGAAACCAGGTGGTCCGGGTTCGATTCCCGGTCGGGACAAGTTTCCTGGTTGAGGTTTTTCCGGGGTTTTCTCTCAACACAATATGAGCAAATGTTGGATAACTTTCGGTGTTGGATCTTGGACTCATTTCACCGGCATTATCACCTTCACCTCATTCAGACACTAAATAACCTAAGCTGTTGATAAAGTGTCGTAAAGTAACCTACTAAATATATAGCAACTAATATAAAGTATACATATTCAAACTAAATGATATGTCATTTTCATTAAACTATGATATTCACTTAACTTTAACCTTTGCTTTCTCCGTTTTTAGTAAATGACACTTGGCCCATTATGGCTCTGAACCCTTCATATATTGCATATAATTTTCACATTATTATTCTTGGAATAGAATTCTAGATGTCTGCTCTGTCGTTACACGAACTGCAATCAATAAAATGTAGCTTTCTAATCAGTCAGTCTTATTCATTTAAATGTGAATGTATGTCATGTAGTTACGCCATGAAAAAAGTATATGCCTGAACGTATTTGAAATTCACCTAACGCAGTAAAAATAAAACATAATACCATGTCTTAGCTTTATTCTTCGAGAATGAATACTCGAAAAAAAAAAATTGTTTTTTTTTTTTTTTTTTGCTATAAAATGTTACAGCTAGCTACTTCAACTATTACGCAATAATAAAGACAATAGAAGATCTCTATTCTACAGCCAAAGACCCCTCAGTTTTCCCTTTTCGTTTCCATACTCAAGCATAAACGGAAAGAGCTGGTGGAGCTTTTGAACACAATATAACAATGGAACACACCCGGTCATCTTTACGAGCAGCGGAGGTGCAGCCATCTAACGGGAAACACGGAACACTAATAGCAACCGACTAAAAAGAGAGCCTCGCACGAGTTTTTGGTGGTAGATGCTGGACAAAAGAGGGGCGGGGGGGGGGATACAGCGACCATGCATACAAGACGGGAAAACCGTGTAATAAATATTTTTTTATAACTAAATATATTGCATTGTGAGGGGGATTGTCTCGTTACTCCAGAGAAAGGAGGAGGCGTGAGCCATGACGTCATGAAGGAATTTTGTTTTACAGCCAACTTTTGCCTAAGCCTGCGTTTTTCTGTAATGGAATTCGCAGATAATGTATTCTGAACTGCCGCGCTTTCACATATCGCTTCTTTAAAACAGGAGAATAGCTTGTTTCTTCATTGGCATTGCAGTCCCAAAGAGCTGCCAGAATTTGTATTTTGCAGAATATGAGGAAAATGGCTCTAGAGATTTTTCTCTGATTCCAAATAAAAATATTTATATATTTTCGCATAAAAGATAAAAACTCGTGGTATATCGTTATCAGAACTGTATGTTTCTCCGTGAAAGTGTTAGGATCAAACCCCCGCAAGATCAGGTACCTACTAGAGATGAACAAAACTAACTGCCGCTCTCGCTCGCTGTGTTCGTTGAATTTGTCTTTCGAGTCTCGTCTCGTCATTCTCGTGCGCTTCGAGTCTCGCTCATCATATTCGTAATAGCATTTGGTTGGCGTGGAAAGATTTCGTAACTTTGAATAACATACATAATTGAAATAAATAACATTATAAATGTTTAAATGAGACAAAAGACCAAACACAACAGTATCTTAGATACCAAAATGTTCTGTTTCTATTATACAGGGACATCTTTTTATTTTTACTTCAATTTTTATTGTACCTGAGTTTTTGAATGTACTTCACTCCCACTCCTCCTACTGTTTCAACTGTTCTCCAGACAGAATCAAGGCCGCATATAGTAAACAGCACTGAGTTATTGAGTATAGTGCGTTCCAGAAATATGTTCGCGTTTTCCAGTGACAAAAGAACTTTCAATATTGAATCACATTTTCGCACAGATACAGTCCATTTGCCCACGTCGCATCCCGATTTCCCCCGCCTGCTTCTGCACGCCCCTCTGTAAAAGCAGGGCAGTCTTAGCTGTTTTCTGAAAACATTAATTTCTGTTAGGAATTGGACGTTTACGTAATATTATACAACTGTTTAAAATAACTTAAATAAAAGGGCCTCGTTAAGTAATTAACTGTCACGTGAGTTCCCCCTTTCTACGATCCTGCGGCATAACCACTTGGACGGACAGTAGATAGCATGTCTGAGTAATTTTATCTGTGAGGGGTCGGGCAGAAGTGAAGATGGAATTTACATTACATAAGGTACTCTTTTCTAGAGTAGGTACAGAATTATTTCACCATGAGTTACTAGTACGAAGGACGAAACTGGCAATTGGAATTAGATGCAATAGTCTATAGTGCGATATTATGCACAAAAGAACTGAAGCCTGTATTGAAATGAACGGCCACGATTTTCAAAAATATGTTTAAATATCCATATTATGATTATTTTTCAATTCAACTTCATTCTCTATATTGTACGTTAATGTGCTGTAGACAGTATAATATACACTGCATAATGAATACGTTCGCATGAATAGCTCAGTTCGTGAGTAAAAACACTTATTATTAATACAGTACTGCATTTTGATTAAACAAAAACCTAATGAAAATTATCGAACTCAAAATCGCGATATTTCCTAGTTTACGTAAATGGATGAAGTACTTTTCTTCCCTCCTATACCTAGTAAAGTGATTTGTTTGTGTTTTACGCCGGTAACATCGAACTTCAGTCGTGGAAGGAGGTAGCGAACGGTGTTTCCGGTTCTCTAAAGGTATAGACAGGTTAATATTAAAAATGTTAGTAAAAATAAAATGATGTCCCTGTATGATATTACCTATGGTTATATAAATAGAAAAAGAAACAATTCTCAAATAAATCTGCATTTCTAAGAAACATAAAAAATAACGTTCATATATTTTTTTTTTAGATTGCACACTTGATCTGAAACATATGAAAAGAAAATTCTTAGCCTTTTAATAAGGACTTAGTAATTAAATAAAGACTGGGCAACGGATTATTATACACTTAAAGATAGAGATGGTGTTTCAAATAGGCTACTTGATTGTTTATACATAAGCTTAAATAACAGTTGTCAAAGTAGATGAAAGTTCAGTCAGTTATGAACAACTGTGGCGATTCAAGGCTGCTTGGCGTTCGGGACTTCGGGTGTGATCAATTTCGACGTCTCGAAACACGTACAAGCAATCTTTACGTAATTGCCGCGACGTAGACAGCATTGTCGTGCGGGTTTTCTGCTTTGCGGGAGCTGTTATTTCGCTTTCTCGATCGTTGTTCAACTCTAGTACGTATATTATATTGATTACGTTTATAAACTGAGGTGTAATATAACTTACAATGCGTTAGGTTCCAATTAGTGGTGGGGTGTGATCTGCAGACCTATGACTTTGTCGCTGTGACAGGTTTGTCACTTGTTTCGACTGTGACTATAATTAAAAAATCAAGAAGTTTCGGAATTCTTTCACATTTACCCACAATTCTCTTTGAAATGTATTTATAATCTCGCGCACATAACAACATGCAGAAGAAGCAAATCTGGAGTTTCCATGAAATCTGCAGGTTTATCTATGGATTATTGCTACACCATTTCTAAATAATAATACTTTAGCAAGAACTTATAAAATAATCATAAATTGTACTGGTGTGGGAAAATGTACTATGATTATTTGAACACATTTTGTCTAAACTGTCCACACCACCTTCATTGTAGTTGTAGAAATGAAAGGTTTAATGGCTAGTTCACAATAAACCAGGAACGGAAACGAGAACGGATATATTGTTAAGATAAATGTATTTAAATATGAGCATTCATATCGTAATGTCCCTAGCAGGGTTGTCAGGCGACCCGATTTTAAGGGACAGCCTCTTAATTGAGTAAAATGTCCCGTGTCCCGTAACATTCTTTCCCGGGATGTCAAACTATTTCAAAACTACATCTTTTCTTCGACGGTTTCCAAGTTTTAAAGTGGTCTCTTCACCGCGGAAATGAGGAGTCAACTTTTCACAGTTATGCAAACTATTACGTTGTCTAGACATGCAGAAAACTCATCCCTTAAGTTCAGTGAGAGGTCTTTTTTTTAATAAATGTAGTTATATATTATATCCCTGTCAGAACAAAATGATGTATTTTGTTATTAATCTTATTATGGGACCGGTTAAGTTCCGGTTCCGCTTCTCTTCATCTTCCGCATTCTTTCCATTTTCTTCTTAGCGAGTGTGGTATGTGATGTGTGGTTGTGCTGTTGTAAGTTGGACTCAAGATGAGTAGCCTACTTTACATAAGATGGTATATTTTGATAATAAGAATTCTAAAAGAATTTGTGTATTTCGCAAATCGTAGTTGGAAGATGAAAATATTCGCCGATGCCTTAAGAACAATACAAATAAATACAAAACATGTTGCAAATACTATAACAAAGAATTTTCGATAGAACATGGAGGTCACAGCGATGTACTACTGACAGCAACGGGCGATGTGTACTTAGTTTAAATTACATTTAAATCCAATTTTATAATAAAATTGCAACTATTAATACAATAATAAGTATAAATGTAATCCGTTTTCACCAAAACATAAACTGCGCATGCTCGAGGGGTGGAGCATAGGAAGAATAAGGTACCTACATCTACTGCTACTTTATCTACTGCATCAGTAAGTAGTTTCTCCGTAAGGAAAACACATCTCAAGATGAAAAGTTAGTAGAAATGTTTGTTAAGGCTACAGGGTTGTTTCCCATCTCTGATAACGAATTTGAATGACATAATGTACATCAGGAGTCACACGACAGCAGAACTGTGGCGCGAGGTGACAGACCAGTAGTGAGTGATCTCATAGTTAGAGAGCACGGCGACTCTCAACAGAAATTCCCAAGAAAATCGAGCCTTTTTGGGAGGGGTACATTACGACCCTTTCCAATGCCAAGTACAGTTAAGTGAAAATAAAAGAATCCTGCAATAAACGAGGTTTCGTTATTTCCAACAAAGGCATCTTCTGTGTACTTAATCAGATTGGTAAATCTCGAATGGAATTAATCTGTATCATCTCGTGGGGTGCGGCGACTTGTGACGGGGGGTGGATTTGCTTGCTTTTTCCACTCTGGAATTAATCCCATCCGAGCTTTGCCAGTATTAATAGGTACACATAAGACGCCTTTCTTGGAAATAACGAAACCACGTATTCTGCAGGCTCCTATGATTTTTACGTAACTGTACTTGGCATCGGAAAGGGTTGTTACGTACCTTTCCCGAAAAGGCTCGATTTTCTTGGGCATTGCTACTGTGATACACCGTGCACTCTGATTATGAAATCACTCATTACTGGTCTGTCACCTCTCGCCGCAATTCAGCTGTAGGTGTGATTCCTGACACAAATGACGTCATTCAAATTTGTTATCAGAGATCAGAAGCAACTCTGCATATACTGTATTTTTGTGCCTCTTAACTGAAACTATTAAGTGTGAAAGAATTTACATAGTCATGGCAATTTAGTAAACTTCAATTACTGTAATTGTTGCGTGAATGATTACAGTTACCAACTCCTAAATATATATATTTTTTTTCATTTTAGATTGACTTGACAGAGTTGATTCAAGTGATTCCCTTCATGAAGTATAACCAGTCATACTGTGGTAACAAGCTTGCACACTACCTGTTCGAGGACTTTAAAATAGCATCCAAAATGGCATGTGGTTGAACAAAAGCAGAGTTAAATGGTAAAGGATGTGTTACGATCTTCTGTAGTTATTGATATGTCATTGACCTTAAAAAAAGTGAAGATTTTCTCTGTTTCTACTGACACCTGGAACAAAGGAAAAAGAAAGTTCCATCCAGGTTGTGTACAGTATTTTACACCAAAAAAAGATGTTAGTGTGAAAATGTTAGATGTTATGGAATAATCCAACGAATCTGCCAGAGATATATGTGATTGTATTAAATAAAATTGTCATTAGCTAAGCATTATCTGTCTTTTTGTAAAGTTTCTGCATTCTGTGCTGATAACACAAATTCTAATTTTGGGCGGAAACTTTATGCTTTTACGTCATTGAAGGATAATAATAAAAAGTTAATAAAGGTAGGTTGTCCAGCACACATGCTAAATAACATGCTCTTCCCCATGCTTTAGATAGTTTAGGTGTAGATGTAGAAAGCTCTGTCTTGAAAAAATATTCATATTTTTTTTCTAATTCTACTGTTAGCAGAGAAGAGTTGAAAGAAGTATTTTCATTCGTTGATTTAAAGTAGCAAGAACTTATCAAATACGCAACACCAAATGGTTAACTTTAGATCCAGCTATAGATAGACCGATTAGTTCTTGGCCAGCTATTATTTCATATTTCCTCAGTTCTTTGTCTCGCTGTCCAAAGCCAATTCAGACACTTTTACAAATCAGTAACAATAATGACAGTGACATAAAAGACCATGAATATAGTGATGTAATTATTATTATCTGATTTTAAGTAAAATAGAAACAGGTCCAAATTTGCTATTCACTTAATATTGAAGAAGGCCAAAAACTTAATAGTATTAAAGACATATTACAAACAGTTAAAATCTTAAATAATAGTAACACGGCAAACATCGCTGAAGAATACTATATCGCGAAGGCTTACAATCAAGGAACCATTCTTTTAAATGAACAAATTACCAATATATCAAACTCTCTATATAATTTATGTAAAATAATTACAACATCAAAATTTACATTTGATGCCACACCTCACCCCCTCTACAAAACAAATTACGTACGTCAAGATAATATATAAGACTGTAAACACAGAACGATTGTCAGTACAATCTTAACGCACACACAGCACAGAGCTCTTCCTGATTTTGTTCGTGTTTATATATCAATTGCTTTCTTTAAATGTTTTAATGTGTAATTAACATATATTTACTCTATCAGTCATATTTATATACGCGCGTCACACTATGTATTCATAATCATATATTATTATTTGATACGTGTTCTGAAGATGGCAGCTTATGCCGAAAACGGTTAACACTATGAAATAATATTGTAAATATTTAAATATTTTGTAAATAATAACATTATAATATTTGTAAGCAAATTGATGAACATATTTGTTTAATTAATACAAAAGAGCTTATCGGACCAACACATCATGTTAATGAAACCCTTCTATTTGTTAGCAACATATGTAAAGTTTTTCAAAATGTTCGTAAGCAGCTATAAAACAATTCCACTACTGGTATTCAGTTGTATGGAATAATAGGTGGTCTAGTAAAACAGCTATAAGGTAGAGTTAAAGATATTTTTTTTTTATCTTTTGCCCTAAAAGCATTTTTAATACCATCACAATCAAAATCAAAACTCACTGAAATTTCTTCAATTTTCTGACTAATGCAGTAAAATATATTGAAAAAGGTTTGCTTTTTCAGGCAAAAATCCTTTTTTTCAGGATGTCAATGTCAGATTTAAAAAGACGTTCTACTTTTAATGCAATAACCGAATTATTCTTAAGTATAGATCTAAACTTTTAATCTGAAATTGATATTGATGAGTTTTATGATGAATTCTTCATTCTCAAGGATTTATTGGCCATTATAAGCAATAATGATCAATTAAGTGTTAGTAAAAATGGATTTATGTTTTCAAAACTAAAGATGGTAGCGTACCGATTTTTTCTAAATATGGTTAGCTTTTATTGAGCATAACTAGTGCAAATAGTTTTGTAGAAAGAGTGTTCTCAGAAATGAACTTGAAGTAGCCTGATGTGGAAAATATGTCTTCGCAACGTAATAAGAGCTGACAATGAGTTGCTAATTTCAATGAACTGTGCAACAGTTTCTTACAAAGAATTTTACGATGAAGTAAAAAAACGGAAAACTAATTAAAGCAGTTAGTAGCATCGATTTAGTAAAAACATAACTGTACAAAATCGTAAACAATGTAAAATTTTATGTCACATAAAGCAGATCATTTTAAATGAATAATTATACAGATTTCTGAGCCTTAACTTGAATTTCATTATCAGCAATTCAGTGACCTTAAACACTATCTTCAATAAAATATAAACATCATTGTTTCTTTGCATTGCACCTTACGATGGCAATTTTTGAGTTTCTAAAATTTTGACTCTTATTTTCACCCTGAACATCTGGTTACCTGGTCCCTAGAAGTGTTAAAATTTAAAATACATTTTCTTGTAAACTACTACAAAAATAATCCACTTTTCAGTTCTTTCAATGACTTCACAAGGTAGATGATATCTTCCTTATACCTGCCTAACTGTTGCAATGTACCCAATTGTGTTGGACGGTTGCCATCTGTGAAACCCCTACATACAAATTAGGGATCAGTGCCTTCCCCGGTTCTTACGAACTGCGAGCCATACTAGATTAGGATAACCAAGGTCTGACAGAAAGGACGATACTTTACAGTTAGATATTATTTCAGTATTGACAATACTCTTTCTGAGGGTGCTAGAGAGTTTTTATATAAAAAATCAATGTGTCTTTGTTCTGGCAATAAAGTATTATTATTATTATTATTATTATTATTATTATTATTATTATTATTATTCATGGAATTACTTGCTAATCACTAAACTTGCCGAGTTACACAACTTAGACTTAAGCCATAAAATATATATATATATATATATATATATATATATATATATATATATAAATTACTAACGTATCAATCATATTATCAGTTTTACCCTTATCGTGTAATGTATTATTATTATTATTATTATTATTATTATTATTATTATTATTATTATTGTTATTATTATCATTTCCTCTTTCTTTCTTTTTATTTGATGTGTATTATATTCCCTCTTTAGAGTTCCCTTGTGATCCTGTTTATCCTTTATTGTAATTTAATGTAATGTTCGTTATTTAGTATCACTGTTTGTACTTGTCTTTGTATGCGCTATCTGTAGAATAGAAGAGAAGGCCCTATGGCCTTAATCCAGTCAGTTTACATGAATAAATAAATAAATAGATAAATAAATAGATAAATAAATAAATACATCAATAAATGAATAAATATATATGTAAATAAGTAAATAAATAAATAAATAAATAATTAAATAAGTAAATATTTAAATAACAAGAAGAAAGTGTGAGTATTCACCAGAGTTGTTTTTCTCCTACATTGTCATTCATTTTTACTTCTATTTCTTATTTATTTCTTCTCTCTGCATTTGTTTTTTTGTATATGCCTGTTTGTATTCTGGTTTTGAGGCAGGGAAAGCCTGATGACCTTAATTCCGTCAGATTAAAAAATATAAATAAAGCAATATTTTCTCCTTTCTTTTAAATTTATTTAACTTGTGACAAACCAAGTATTAAAAATAATTTGAGAAAACCTGAGAGTAGAAAGGACTTACTTCGTCCCAGTTATTTTGTCTAAAGTATCATTATTATTTAATTTTTTTATTATTATTTTAGTGTATAATGTTAAATAGTGCATAGTTCGAAAAGAGAAATAAGTGGAAATCGCCATACATAACACTAACATTTGTGAATGCGCTATAAGATAGCACGTGCCAATTATTGGATTAGCACATTTCGATTTTATATGGCCTCGAGTATCGAGAAATAGTACATATCGATAAACCATATGAATATAACAATCCAATTATATAAAGTAATTGGCACAATTGTAAGGGTTCATATTGCTGGTAGCAACTTTAGACAAGCTGCCATTGGGGACACGAGATAGCAATACTAACCAGGCTATTTTACATTAGTTAATTAGTACAAAACACTGGGTCATTCTGTGGTCTTCGTTTAACATTGCGGATGAGTAACGCAGTCAAATAGCGGGGAGTTTGTAAAAGTGGTCCTCAGAGGACATTTTGTGATGCACTTTGCGTATATAAATTATATAACCTGCGATTTATTCTGCAGTTAATATCATACATCAACGAGATTGCTGATGGCAGTGTTGTGGTTGCAGGTGTCTGGCATACGAAGCCACTCTGTGTTTCCGAGGGTCTTTTTGCATTAGAAAAGCTCAAAAAATCATTATATATATTTCTTGGCAATTGTCTTTATGTTGAAACGGCCATAAATAATTATTTCAATACATTACGAACTTTTTGTCGTCGTTTGTGGTTTAGTGCTCACGATGGTAGCTGTTTGAAGCGGATTCAAACCCAAACGAGAGCGATGGATTTTAAAGATGAAATTCTTAGCTTGGCTTCCTCCGAAAGGGAAATAAAGCTATGGCTTCTGTGTCTGGCTTTACGGCACTTAGAAAAACCCTATCTCTCAAACACGACCTCAGGAAAAATTTGTTTAATATTTTTCGTGCACGTTGAAGTTTAATTTCAAAAGTGATAACGTCTGTAAACGAAAGTGTCGTTAAATGAAATATTACTGGTACTACTACCACTACTAGCCTGATACTGAATATATTTTCTATCTAGTGATATTTTCATTTATTTTAATTTTATAAAATCCACAAATTTCAATATGACTCTACTTTTGCGTAAAACAACTTGATATGCTTGTTATCAGATTTTATATTTTATAGATTTATATAAATATATAGACTCATACGCAATGTTGCTACCGGTTTGGTTTACCGATGTACCGGCACGCGGGTCCTCGGCGATGACTACGGTTGCGGCCGCCAGAATTAGTACCGTAACACCGCACTTTATAGATAACAAGATAACAATACACGTAACTCATACTCGATGCTTCAAATGGGTGCTCTTGCCCATACAAGTGAATCGGTTTTTTGAGAAACCCCTTCAAGTTACGAAATACAATCCCTTTAAGCTAGGAAATACAACGTTTTGGGATACACAAAAAACTGTTTAAAAGAAATGATGACTTGAGAATTGGAATATTTGAAATGGAAAATATTGGTAAAAATATAATGGATATTTCTGTAGGCAAATAAGATTTTAAAATACAATATGACTCAATATTCATATTTGAAAGTGTTTGACTTCTGTGGTTTCTCAAACTATGGTAAATATTTGACAAAACAATCGCTTTATTTAATGAAAAATTGAATATTTGATTATAAATAATAAGAATTTGATTCTTAAAACCATTATTTAGAAACTGACTTCATAATTTTGCTTCATGTAAACACATTTTACTCTAACATTTATGAAATGTCACTAAAGACATAAAAAATGAAGTTCTACATGGAATAATCTAATACAATAATACATGACACGAAAGACAACATTATTATAACAAGTCGAAAATTCAGACACAAAAAAATTATTTATCTAACGCAAACAGCTTAGACTATAGTTTTGTTCATCCTGTGTCAGCCTTGGCTTTGACTTATGGACTTTCTCCACGAAACCTGATTTTCAAGCACACATGTCACAAAATAAATATCATTTGACTTGTAATGTTTGTCAACAAAATAATATATCTATCCCTACAGAACAAGAATTAGGAATAAATTCAATTTTGTTAAAATTTGACTTATGGACATGTGGGGTTTCTCAAAAAACCGATTGAAGTGAAATATTGTTTAAATATGCTCTCGTTCACTCTTTCCAGTTCTTTCACTGAAAATCATATAATTGTATTTTCAATTTTGTAACATCAGAGACAGTCACGTTTTCATTCAATCCTAATAGCAAATGTTAAATTAATTACTAAAATATACATATATAAGTTAATTTTTTGAAGAAAGTATTTTAGGAAAGTTCATCTACTTAACAACAGTAACATAACAGAAAAAAACTAGAATAGCTACAAGGATCAACTCTTTTGGCTCCAACAAATAGTTAGAAAGTTCTGTAGATGGATGAAGTGTGAATTAGTAGTGGCTGGTGAATGCTTCCCGCCATTGAAAATTAATGGACAATGAAATACAGCTTCTCTATAACTTAATAGCAACAAATGTAAGTTACTTTGTAAACTTTTGCATGTGTATGTTTGGAAAATTTCTAAACGAGGATGTGAGATTTTCAGAGGTAATGATTTCTTTATTAATGACCCCATTATTAGTTACTGAAAATGAATTGTGCGATATACTAGGTGAACGGTATTGAGCAGAACAGATTTCAGGACTCGCGCGACCTTGAGTCCTCCACCTCCGCGCGCATAGCCGGCCGGCCAGCCGTGAAACCTGTTCTGCTCTATACTGTTCATCCAGTAATATTGGCAATAATCAAAGCAACAGTTGTCTTTAAAATATATCTAAGATATTGTGGTTTTTGTTTCAGGTAAGAGAAGTCGAGTAATATAAGCAGTTATTGGTGAGTAAACATTTAATCTAAATATTACAACTTACCACATATCATGTTTACACTTTGTTGAAGTTTAGATATTTATATTTGGTAGTTTCTTCTAATATGGATTCGCACTGTTCTTGTTAATCGAACACTTAGCTCTCTTTAATAATATTCTATCCTGGATTATAAGACACTGAAATTACAAAATATAACTTATGGAAATTCCCTTATAGCCTACAATCTGAATTTAAATTTTCTTATAGATTCAAGTAACAGATATTCAAATCGTAGCAGTTAGATAGTTATTCATTCACTGCTCAACAAAATTAAACATATTTTTTGTTAAAAAATAAAGAATGGGTGATTCGTGTGGCATTTTTCGTACTGATTTCAAATCTGTTTTCAAAATGTTTCTATCACCCAGGGTTTTGAGTAATTATATGAAATGTACTTCAGACCTTTCTAGTATTGATACCTTGTAACATTTTACCTAAAATCATATTTATTTGTCTAAAATGTGTGTGAAATAGATTTTAGGCTATACGTCACTTGAGAAACATCTCTTTTGAGTGTACAGCAGTAGTCTGACAGGATATTTGGGCTCAATTTTTCCTGGTAACGACTTTCCATATCAGAAAAATCTTGGTGAAAACGCTCCCCATGTTCGTCGCTCACTACCCGAAGGTTTTTAGGAAAAAAAAATATATATATAAGAATCCAAAAAGTTGTTTTAAGAGATATGACACCCCATCATGTTATAATTATGTATCAGCTCGCTGACAAGTTCTCTGTAAATTTCTGATGTGGTTCCTAGCAAATAACAGTCTTTTGAATGATCCTTTTAGCCAAGCAGTTAATAGAATCACATGGAGCACAACACAAACGAAACTTCAACGTGCTCATAATTTGTGTGTACGTTTTGTAAGAAATGTTCTTAAATATGATCATATTACCCCATCCCTGGAAGCAATAGGTTGGCTTAAACTAGATAAGAAAAGAAATTTACATTCACTCCTCTTTCTCTTCGAAATCTTGAACTCTTCTATTCCTTCGTACCTGTCGTCTCGCTTCACTTACCTTTCTTCCCACCATAATCTGAACATACGCTCTCGTCATAAAACAATACTAACAATACCATCCCATCGCACCTCCTCATACTCATCCTCTTTCACCATAGCCCTGCCAAGACTCTGGAATTTGCTACCTGCTAGCATCAGGGACTGTCGAAATAAAATTAAATTTAAACGCAAACTTACTAGGCACTTGGTCAGTAATTGATTTCTTGTAAATAGTTTCCTTAATCTATCACAAAATATTTCAATATCCAGTAATTTCATCACTATACAATTTTGTTATTCTAGGTTTAATTTGTAATTCAGTAAATATAAAATATTCTTTGTTTTTCTATGATAAATTATCTAGCTTTAATTAGTGAGGTAATCTTTTCGTACTTTGATTTTTATTGTAATTGTAATTGTAAATTTAATACTAATTGTAATTTTATGTCTAATTGTAATTATAAATTTAATACTAATTGTAATTTTATTGTTCATATTATAGTTGGAATCTCCTGGTAGAGGGGCAGAGAAGGCCTGACGGTCTTATCTCTACCAGGTTAAATAAATAAATACTACTACTAATACTACTAATTTTGGAGGTCCACTTCATGTCCTGATCTTATTTTGCAATCAAAACAACATTCTTTTAACTAGTGTAGTAAAATTCAAAGTTAACTAATCACAAACGTAACAAAAAATTGTTTATGTTATTTATACAGTATTTCGAGTTATGTTTCACATTACATAAGATAATTTTACTACACTTAAAATTAGGACAAAGAAAACACAGGTTATGAAACTTGTTTCATGAATGTCAGTTCCAACTCAACTGCGAATTATTACTAACGCTCACAGTCTAATGAGGAAAAAAAATATATATATTTTTATGAATACTGACTTCACAGGCAGCAATGATCTAAAGTTATAGTCAATCGTTAAAGCCATAAAATGAAATAGTTGAAATATTTTCTTCCCATTAGCATGATAATGACTGTGTATAGCAATAAAAATAAATCAATTCTTCTAAAATTACCAAAACGTGGTGGGTGGTAGAAAATTCTGACTTCAATTTTGGAATCCGCAGATGAAATTACATAAGAAACCGCAGAAATTGTACATTTAACAAAATCATTGTTGACCAGTGTAATGTAGTGACCGAAGCAATTCTGCTACAGTAATTTTGAATACATTTACTTTTGAAAATAAATAAGCGAGAAATCTTTTAAAATCTGTATTAACTATGAATTCTTTATTGTAGCACCATCGGGAAATAAAAATCCCTATAATTATTTTAAATTTAACCTCAATTAATTATTAACTTATGTAATTTTAAGCTTAATACTAGGCGAAATAAACAAGAGAAACTCTGATAAGGTTGAAATATTTCTCACGGTGTACTCTGATATCCAAGATATTCAACACTTTCTTTAGTATAAGATTTTTAGCTTCTCCTATATAAATTTTAATTTTTTATTATAATTTCTTTTCCCACTTGTTTCCAATTTTTCTCGCTACGAGCAGTGAGAAGGTTAAGATCAGATTTTTTTCTCTCTTTTCGTTCTTAAGTTTTGTTTCCGGCGAAGGCCAGCTTCTATGTTTTTAAGGTCTCCTCGGACCACGTATTAATTTCATAACTTTTCTGTCGAGATTAGACTTTCAGATTGAGTTCATTCATCAACAGGGAAAGTAGACGTAACTAGGAGTTGGGCGAGGGTGAATAGAATGAGATATGACTTAGACAGAGAAAGAACAGGGGACAGACAAGAGGGTTTGAGAAATTTTCCCCTCGAGATTTGTTCTTATTCTTTTCTTCCCCATTTTTTCCTTCTCTTGAACAAAGAAATGGAAATGTCAACTTTTTAATTCTTTAGATTTTTATTGCATCTCTTATCTCCGCACAGGACGATAGAGAGAGATATGAGTCTTCCGTAATGAGAGCTGGTTAGTGCTGCTGGCCTCTCAGGACGACAAGCAAGTGTCATCTCCGATTTTGTAATCACATGTTCCTTGTAGTTCCGTGAATTATAAAACATAGTATCGAAATTTCAAGTTTAATTAAGTTTCCTACATATTCTGGTAGTACCAGTTGAAACTATTTATTTCGCGTTATATTTCACTTAGGCCTACATATATTTCATAGATAAAAGTGAATGCAAAATAAAGTGCTACAAGCATTACTTTTATCTATTATTATCTCGCAGATTCTAAAATACATAATAAGAAAGTATAATTTTATTATAATTGAAGACGTTCCCGGAAAAGGGACGTAAAATCATTTTTTTAATATGTGATGTATCTGGAAAAAGTAATTTTAAAGCATTTATTTATAACAATAAATTATTGAATTGAATGTATATATCTTGATTACACAACTTTTAACACTGCATCACTTCTGAATATATATGATATGACTTTCTTGTGTTAAATTTTAACGTACCTTGTTTACATGTTTCGACCTATTTATGGGTCATCTTCAGAACTGGTCGTTGTTGGTCTTGGCGCCTCTTGTTGTTTCCTGTGAGGGTGGGTTCGTAGTGTAGAGTCAAAGAGTGTATGTGTTTTGAAATTGAGTTGTGTGTTGAGACACACGAAAACACACCCCAACGATATTCTCAACACACAACTCAATTTCAAAACACATACACTCTTTGACTCTACACTACGAACGCACCCTCACAGGAAACAGCAAGAGGCGCCAAGACCAACAACGACAAGTTCTGAAGATGACCCATAAATAGGTCGAAACATGTAAACAAGGTACGTTAAAATTTAACACAAGAAAGTCTTATCATACATATTCTGAATTGAATGGTTGAATAAACTTTATTCTTGTATAGTCATATGGTTGTGATAGTAAATATAGGCCTAATGAAATATGCCCTCCCAAATTATTTTCTTTTCACCTGAAACATGAATGACAGTTTTGTTGGATACATCCTTATTCGGGGAAGGTCATCAATTTGATTTATAAAATGGGAGACTTACTAGTGTTAATTATATAAGCACGTGTGGTTTACAGCTGTTTCGGTGCATACTGTACACCATCATCAGAGCCTACTAGATCTTGGCGTCAACTTGATATCGCTGCCTGTTGTAGGGATGTGTTTGCGTGTAGAAAAGCGGAGTCAAATAGTGAGTGTGTATACACCGAAACAGCTGTAAGACACACGTGCTTATATAATTAACACCAGTAAGTCTGCCATTTTATCAATCATTTGTATTTAAGTGTTAAAAGTAGTGTACGCAAGATTCAAGATCGGGTCATCCTTATGCTTCATAAGTAGGCTACCGTCTTCAGTTGAAAATGATAAACGTTATGTGAATTATTTATCTCTAATGTTTTCCGTTGAGCGAAAGTAACACTATAACAACCAACTTATCGGCTTCCAATTGACTCAGTAATCACCCGTGTAGAGGGAGCACTTACGAATTACCAGTTTTAATTCTTCATCCACGATTAGAATCTGTAGCTTTAAAGATACTTATAATTTACAATTTTGACATGATAGTCTCTATTGGTTGTCTATATCTAATGAAGAACATTGTAATTAAAAGCAGAAATGAATCGTCCAGAAGAGTTTTTATGCCGTTTATTATAAAGAAAGCTAAAGAGATGTATAATCGTACGAAGACGACTATCTAATAAAGAAACTTAAACAGGTGTATAATTATAAGTATCAGCAGATCGTCCCTGAAGATTATTTAGGCTATATTTTATGAGGAACATTGAAGTGCTGTATAATCACGAGTCGGTCATCCTTGAAGAGTGTCTGTATCTTATGAAGAATATTAAACATTTTTATAAGTACAAGTATCAGCCGATCTTCCTTAAAGAACGTGAACATTTTCTGAGGATCTTAAAAGGAATGTATAATTATAATTAGATCTATTTTCTGATGGTACTAATAGAGTGTTTGTATCTGAAGAAGAACGTTAAAATATATGTAATTATAATTATGAGCCGGCAGTCCCTGAATAATGTCCATATCTTACGAAGAACATTAAACGAATATATAATTACAATTATGAGTTAGCAGTCCCAGAATAGTGTCCACATCTTACGAAGAACATTAAACGAATATATAATTACAATTATGAACCAGCAGTCCCTGAAGAGTGTCCATATCTTACGAAGAATATTGAAGGAATATATAATTACAATTATGAGCTGTCAGTCCCTCAATAGTGTCCATATCTTACGAAGAATATTGAAGGAATATATAATTACAATTATGAGCTGACAGTCCCTGAATAGTGTCCATATCTTACGAAGAATATTGAAGGAATATATGCAATTAGAATAATAAGCTGGCAGTCCCTGAATAGTGTCCATATCTTACGAAGACCATTAAAGAAGTATGTGAAATTATAATTATGAGCTGGCAGTTCCGGAATAGTGTCCATATTTTACGAAGAACATTAAAGGAGTATGTGTAATTATAATTATGAGCTGGCAGTCCCTGAATAGTGTCCATATCTTACGAAGAACATTGAAGGGATATATGTGATTATAATTATGAGCTGGCAGTCCCTGAATAGTGTCCATATCTTACGAAGAACAATGAAGGGATATATGTAATTATAATTATGAGCTGGCAGTCCCTGAATAGTGTCCATATCTTACGAAGAACATTGAAGGGATATATGTAATTATAATTATGAGCTGGCAGTCCCTGAATAGTGTCCATATGTTACGAAGAACATTAAAGGAGTATGTGTAATTATAATTATGAGCTGGCTGTCCCTGAATAGTGTCCATATATCACGAAGAACATTGAAGGGATATATGTGATTATAATTATGAGCTGGCAGTCCCTGAATAGTGTCCATATCTTACGAAGAACAATGAAGGGATATATGTAATTATAATTATGAGCTGGCAGTCCCTGAATAGTCTCCATGTCTTACGAAGAACATTAAAGGAGTACGTGTAATTATAATTATGAGCTGGCAGTCCCTGAATAGTGTCCATATCTTACGAAGAACATTAGAGTATGTGTAATTATAATTATGAGCTGGTAGTCCCTGAAGTGTTCCGATATATTATTAAGAATATTGAAGAGAATGTAATTGCAGTTAGGGGCCGATAGTCCCTGAAAAGTTTCTGTATCTTTAAATTCAATAAATATTGTCCTGCTGTTTTTGGATGGTCTATTTAATTTAAGAGATATATCAAATAAAATTTATAATAATAATTCTGGTGCTACACCTGAAATGTTTTTTAAATTTAAAGGATTAAGTTAAAATTGAGAGTTATTATAATATAGCAACATTCAACTTAATATTGTTACGTTATTTTAAATGAACAATAAGTACTAATATTAAGTACTCTATTAATATGATCTCCGAAAAAGTGTATAATTTAACATTTATGTTAAGTATAAACTGCTTCACTTTTACCCTTTTTCAGAATTTTGAGAGTTAAAATCATACCCCCGAAGACTTAAACTACGCCTAATATCTTTATTTAAGCATATTCATCTATAATGTCTTGTCGAGACCTCTCTGGTGACTGCACATTCGATCTAACAGATATGGTAACTAAAACAACACGATATATGTTGCTCTGGGCCTTGGATGGCGCATCCTTTGTTTGCTAACGCAGAAGATCCGATAGGGCTGCCGAGTCAGAGAGTCAGAGCCCCTGAATTCTTGCAACCTCACGCTCTCAAGATTTTAGAACACGTCATTCACTCACACTCTCGCTCTACTTCACCCATATTCCTTTCCTGACTTTCAGCAGATAGTTTGGTTTAAATCAAATATCCTTTTATTTACTTACTTGCCAGTATATATGTACTCTACGAGCTTCAGTAGCTCTGTTGGTAGAAAAATGGATCACGGACTGAAAGATCCCTGGTTCGAGCAGGAGTATGAGAGGGTTTTTTATTTTCACTATAATTGAACCAATTATTTTTTAAAGGTCTCATGTCCACTTTTGTCAATGTTACAGGAGAAGCAAAAAACTGTTTATTTTGCTAATGATACTTTGTAGTGTAGTCAGGTATTTTTCATTCGACAAGGTGTACAGTAGTGGCAAAGAAAAAAGGACCGGCCCTTGTAGCTGATTTCAGAGCATTGTTCACTCCAGAGCACGATAGACTGGTAACTAAGACTTTCGTGGTTCGAATCCTGCCTAGATAGGAAACTTTTTTTTATTCCTTATTCAAATTTATTCCCAATACTTTTCGATTGCTGGTAAAATTAATGTTCTGGGAATAATAATTTAATTAAGCAGTAAAATATCGCTGCAATCGAAAAGTATTTGGAATAAATTTTAATAAGGAACAAAAAAAGTTTCCTTCTCAGACAGGACTCGAACCATGAAAGTCTTAGTTACCAGTCTATCATGCTCTGGAGTGAACAACATTCTGAAATCAGCTACAATATTCGGTGCGGTTTTTTTTGCCACTACTGTACATTTACATTTTCATGCATAAATTAACGGTAACATTACATTAATATTAAAAAAATAATGTTTATGATGTACTTGTGCCCTTTTAATAATAAACAGTAAGTAAAACATAACGAAATAAATTTTTATGTTATTAAATGTGTTTAGCTATTATTTACTAACAAGTACTTAGGAATTTAACTGTTAAGAACAATATTTTGCTAAGGCAATATCTCTAATTTTTGAAAATAAAAGCATAAAAGCTTTTAGGTATCTTCTTTAAACACTAATATATCATATGCGAAAAGTAATCACTCAACGTGATTTAAGACGGCGCTTATTCCGTCGGACCTCGGCCGCTTAGTCACTCATAACGAGTGCACCTCTGCACATGTGTGTACCTTGTACCACTGTCACACATCTGTGACGCAGTGCATGAGGGTTGGCCACTAGAGGGAACCTAAGAGTTGGAACTTAAACTGAGAGGATTCTGTCCGGCATCGGAATGGGAATCCGGTGTTGCTTAGTGGATAGAGCGTCAGCACGTAGAGCTGAAAACCCGGGTTCAAATCCCGGTGCCGGAGAGAATTTTTCTCCTTTCCACTCATTGTTCATCATACGAACCTATTGTTGTTTAGTCAACCGTCCGAAGGCAGGTTTGAACCTCATAAGAGACACCAATAAGGCATCACTCATGAGGCAATTAAGCCAGGAGATAACGGGGTAGGGTAGCGAGATCCTTTCCCCTCCATTGCATACATCGTCGACTAGCTACATATTAAACTAGTCAGACTTCAGATGCATACAAACAAAATTGTTCTTCCTCTGACACATATCGTCCAGTGAGATGAAGCCTACTGTCTGATAATAGATTTACATATCAGACAGAATCTCAATCAGAGGTATCATCATACATTTTCATCATCTGGTAATGTCCCTCTTCTGTTGACGGTGTTTTCGAATTGTTCGGGGGTAATTAGCACGCCGGGAAACAATCTCGGATTTATCAGCAATAAGTTTTTCTTGACACCATTTGAGGCCTAATTATAGAATAAGTTTCCTCAGGTAATCCCTGTTGCATTTTAAACTTTCACACTTCTGTAAAACAGCATTCAGTGTTGCCAAAGTTGGCACACTTTTCTTTATAGCGTAATACTTGTGTCTTTTCTTTCAAACAACCTTCTCAGCAAAGTAATCGATCTCCACTTTTTTTCTGTCTTTCTTCAGAATTCCCCTTTGGAATTGAAATTTTGATCTTACCAGTGGTTCCTTTAATATTCTCTTCAAGTAGCTTATACTAACTCCCGAATCGTCACTTGTCGATTGAATAGTATATTTCAAATGGAAAACTTTCATTTTTTTAATATTTCGAAATAGTATAAATAACTGTCCTAGTGTCGTTTTTTCAATAGTCTGCCAGCAAGTCAACCTGGGTGACGCAGTCCGTATAATGCTGGCCGTCTGAACCCGAGGTTGAGGGTTCGATCCTGGCCCAAATCGGTGACATTTAAGTGTGCTTAAATGCTACAGGTTCATATCAGTAAATTGACTGGCATGTAAAAGAACTCCTGCGGGACAAAATTCCGGCTCACCGGCGACGCTTTTATATATTTTTAGTAGGTTATTTTACGACGCTGTATCAACATCTCAGGTTATTTAGCGTCTGAATAAGATGAAAGTGATAATACCGGTGAAATGAGTCCAGGTCCAGCACCGATAGTTACCCAGTATTTGCTCTTATTGAGTTGTGAGAAAACCCCGAAAAAAAACCTCAACCAGGTAACTTGACCCATCCGGGATTCGAACCCGGGCCACCTGGCTTCGCGGCCAGACGCGATAACTGTTACTCCACAGGTATGTACACGCTGAAATAACTTCGGCAGTTGCGAGCGTCGTTAAATAAAACATAATTGAAATCTGCCAGCAATACTTGGCTTACGGCTTAATTGAGATTCAATTACAAATAAGGAAGTATTAAGTAGGCTATATAAAAAGAGATAATACATTTTAAGAACTTAAGTTTTGAAAGGCGTTAAAAGGAAATTTTGAACAAGTTGGAGGAAATTAGTTATTGCAAGGAAACAGGATTTAAGATCAAGACGTCCAAAGGATATAGGACATTGTTAGTGTCCTAGTTCAATTAGTGCCGGAGGATTTTGTTGATAGAAGGAGTGTTGTGTAAATTGAGAACACCATATATGTTGAATGCTCTAAAGCAGGCCTGCATAAGGTTTGCGCTCTCCGAGCCGGCTCACAGCTCATGAGCGGAATGCAGATATTAGCTGCGCTGTGTATAAAGGTGGACTGGTAGAAGGGGTGATCTCGTACAAAATGTACACAAAAGGAAGTACTATTACGAGTGTTTATGAAATGAATTCCCGTTCAGTGTTTGCAAAACAATCTTGGACTTATTAATTAATACAGAAATATTTATTTTACAGAAATAATAGAAATTTTATACCTACTTAAATGTACAATATCATTTTATTATATTTTTATTTATCAGTAGGCCTACATGAAAAGGAGGTTTTACGCTGTTGGCAGCTGAAAGGAACAGTAGCCTACAGATCGTAATGAAACATCATTTACAGATTTTCGTTGCCTGCCTTTAGTAATGTTCATTATAGAAAGCAGTTGCTCACAAATATAAATGTTGAGCCAAACATAGCAATCATTTTATCAGCCAGCCTGTGTAGTCGTGGATATTATTGCTAATGTTAAGTCTTGTAAAACTCAACGAGGCTAGTACTGTTATTCATACGATCTTTAGCCCTTAAGTCACATTGAAGATGAATAAGTCCGAGCTGCAAATCGTTAAATGTTATGTTTTATTTAACGACGCTCGCAACTGCCGAGGTTATATCAGCGTCGCCCGTGTGCCAGAATTTTGTCCCGCAGGAGTTCTTTTACATGCCAGTAAATCTACTGACATGAGCCTGTCGTATTTAAGCACACTTAAATGCAATCGACCTGGCCCGGAATCGAATCCGCAACCTCGGGCAAAGAAGGCCAGCGCTATACCAACTGCGCCAACCAGGCCCACCTGTAACTTATATGACACTGTTTCAAATGGTGTTGAAGGAATTTATTATGATAACTTCAAACTTCTTTCCAATTAAACAATTTTTTTAGTGGTTTATTTTACGACGCTTTATCAACAGCTTATGTTATTTAGCGTCTGAATGAGAAGAAGGTGATAATGCCGATGAAATGAGTCCGGGGTCCAACACCGAAAGGTACTCAGCATTTGCTCATACTGGGTTGAGGGAAAATCCCGGAAAAAACTTCAACCAGGTAACTTGCCCCGACCGGGAATCGAACCCGGGCCACCTGGTTTCGCGGCTAGACGTGCTAACCGTTACTCCACAAGTATGGATCTTAATACAAGATCTTGGAATCTAGAATTAAATTCATTTTGAATTTCAGTTAATATGTGTATATAATCGTTTAACATGGGTTTATCACGAGCAGTTTGTATCGTTCGAAAGTAAGCCATATTACCTTCCCGAAACTGACTTACGAAAAGTTAAGTTTACGACTGAAATCCCGTAATTTATTCAACATATCAACACTGAGCTGGCCTTTTCCCTGAAGAGAGATTTTTAAATTGTTGAAGATTAATATCTTTAGTATCTTTATGTCTGGACTCGTAATGACGCATTATGTTATGTTTCTTTCTACCTTTCAAAATGTTGTGGCAGATAAAGCACTGAGTATTTACTCCAGCAGCTATGTTAAAAATTAGCATTTTCCCATGCAACATTGAAAGAATTTGCCTGATTACCACTTTTCCGTCTTTTAGATTCGTCCAGACTCTACTGTAGTGAGCGCGCTCGTTGAGCGCTGTTTGTGCAGGTATGCTCTCAAGGGTGTTTCACGAGGATTTACCGTCCCTTACGGAGCTTATTTCCGAAGACATACTGCAAAAAATGGCATATAAACATTTCTCCCAATCTCAATCTATTTGGCTTCTCATTTTCAAACTTTATCCGCATATCATCAGCTAAGTACAAGCTCTCATCATAACAATTTACTCATTATACCCTACCAAAAGACATCTTTACATTCTTCATCTTATACAGTTTCAGTTGCTAGTAATTGGAACTCGCTTCCGAGTGATGTAAGGGGTTGTTGGACAATAACTTCATTTAGGTCAAAATTACATAAATTTTTACTTAAAAAAATTAATTGCTGATTAATATTTATTACATATAATGAAACTAACATCTGTCCATTCTTATTATTATCATTAATTTCTCTAAATAGATTTACAAAACCTCTAATGGCAATTACATTAATATTCTCATTATAGAAATATATTTTAGATTTATATAGTCTATATTTTTCTTTTCTCCCTGTAACATAATTCTAGTAAGCATATATTAAATTAATTTTCAATATTTTACTAGCTATCTCTAATCTCAAATTAATTATAATTGATTGAATTAAATTAGCTCATAAATTAAGTTACTATTTTACCTTATAGGTTTATCTAAATGTAAATAAATATGTAGTCTACTAGTCGTTAAAACTTAACTGAAGAATATTGCTGGAGAACCTTTTAAGTGTAGTGTAAACATTCGTAATTTAAATATGTATTTTATTGATTAATGCTGGTTGGGTGGAAGAGAAGGCCTTATGGCCTTAACTCTGCCAGCGAAAATAAAAAATTATTATTATTATTATTATTATTATTATTATTATTATTATTATTATTATATCGACCATATTTCTAACTTGAAATTATTCATAAGTATTCCAGTTATTCTTATCTGACTGGGAAGCGGAACTGACCTTGTGTAATATCTCGTAAATTGTGAGATGTGCGCAGACGCGAAAGTATTGATTTTTTCCGAGAAACAAATCTCATTGACCTTGATAAATTCTAGAGAGTAAAATAAACATTAACCTTGATATAACCTTGAAATTGATTTAGACATTGAAAAACGAGATGACAAATTGAATTTATTTGAATATTATTTATAATTAGCGCTACTTATTATAGTTACAGAACATAACCTTCTGCGACAATATTGGATTTCCAGCCTCCGTGATGTTTCGCTAGTTGTATTTCGATTGCATATCCGAAAATAATCGATACTTGCGCTTTCAAATTGCTACAATGGTGTTTTCTGATTGGTGGTACACCTGAATTGTAATGACTAGGTGTACTTTAATGAGGTCCATTAAAGGGCTGCTACCAGGTGTATAATTACTACATTTCGGCATGGTCGAGCATAAATCTTTTTAAGATACGTATAAAGATTACGAAACATAAATATTGCAACTTCAATCATATGGAATGGAAACCGACTTAAGCCCTAAGTTTATAGGAACCGCCACTGGAGTTAATTTCACACATAATTAAATTATTTCGTACATAGAGCCAGTGATATAAGAAATAAATATATAAGCATCATGACACGAATTCCAATTGTATGTAAGAAATGTATTGTAAAAATTTGGAAATACACATGATCTCTATCAGTTAACAGGGAATCTGTTTAAAGTTACCGGTAATAGAATGCTATTATATCAGTTAACTTCGTAATTGACGGGCATTAATACAAAACCGATTAATCAGAGAACACCACATTACATTTGACCTTATTTTATGTGATATAATTGCATTTCCCCAACAGCATTTGATGAAAGCAGAGACTGGAAAAAGGGCTGTAATACCAATAAGCAGTATTAGTTTATAACCCAGCCTAAGGGAATGCGCTGCCCATATCCCAGGGGGTCGTGCAAGTTGGTTAGTGCTAGTAATTGCGAAAGCTGGTGCCATTGTCGTTCGTTGCGAGTGTATCAACACACTAGAGTAAAATGTTGTGTTTACGACCATTAATGCACGCAGTCGTTGTTGTAGCCAGCCAAGTTCGTGAGTTTGAAGTAGCATTTAGATCGGAACTAAATTAAAATCCATAATTTTACTGTTAAGACTTCCATGCGCTCCCGTGCCTTGCTCATATTCAATCCAATAACCAGTATCATATAATCTTAATCATATTGTTCCTTTTTCTTCATACAGTATACATCCTTTGTGCCTGTTTCCATTCCACAAAGAGTAATAACTATGTTGTCCACCGCTGTTGTCTCGTGGTAGCGTCTTCGCTTCTGAACTCAGCAGGCCGGGGTTTGATTCCCTGCTTCGGACGAGTTGCCTGGGTGAAGTTTTTTCGGGATTTTTCCCTCACTTCTATCGATGAATATCAGGTAACTTTATCAGGCGTATGGAAACCCACTCATTCTCGCCACTTCCTTTTCTCCCTCATCATCCTTTCCTCATTATTATGGTTGTCTATTGGTTTTTAGATCGCGCCTGTGGCGGCCCTCCTAAGCCGCTCACTCTCTCGGCTGGCCTCCCTGGATATGTGAAGCGTGTTAGCTGCTGGCCAGCAGCGGAACCCACTCCTCTCTTGACGGGAGAGGTGGTCTACACCTCAGACTGTTGAGGAGACGGGAGAGGTGGCTTACACCTCAGACCGTCTGAGGGAGAAATGTGGGGGAACTGATGGGGTAGAATGGTACGCGGATTTGGAAGGATGGCGGGACTGGTTGTTAGGGAGTTAGCGGTTTTCATTGGTTCGGCGTAGGTGGGGTCGGTGGGCTTGCAACTAATTCCAGGTCGCGGTGCACAGGGGTGTTCCCTTCCCGGCCTCATAGAAAGAGAGAGAGAAAAAAGAAAAATAACTATGTTTAAATATGTAGGACTATTCTTTTCCAGCACATTTTGGGCAATTCAACATATATTTAAATAATTTGTCTGTAATGCAGAAATTTTCATGGAAATCTTCCCGAATCCCTTCGCAGTACAACATTGCTTGAGAGAGAACGGAGCTGTTATCAGGAGTCTAATCCGATTCTTGTCTAAAATAATTGAAACATGACAGTTAGTCGGCATTTCTTGACTTTGCGAGTCAAAATGCAAACAGTGTGGTGGGGTAAGTTCCATATGGCTAGATCTCCCCCCTCCCTTAGCCGTCACTTGTTTATTCCAAGTTACGCAATGTTCAAGTGCAATAGGCCAATAGTGAAGTTGTTCCCCGCCTTATTTTCTTATATGTCCTACCCCCTACTTTTTATATGACATCATCTTTGCCGACCACTGCTATAGACCTGTGATCTGGTAGAGTGCAAGAGGGAGCCTTATGGCCTTAACTCTGCCAGTATAAATAGATAAATAAATAAATAATAATAATAATAATAATTATTATTATTATTATTATTATTATTATTATTATTATTATTATTATTATTGTTGTTGTTGTTACTACTACTTACTTCCTGGCTTTTAAGGAACCCGCAGGTTCATTGCCGCCTTCACATAAGCCCGCCATTGGTCCCTATCCTGAGCAAGATTAGTCCAGTCCCTACCATCATATCCCACCTCCCTCAAATCTATTTTAATATTATCTTCCCATCTACGTGTCGGCCTCCCCAAAGGTCTTGTTCCCTCCGGCCTCCCAACTAACACTCTATATGCATTTCTGGAATTGCCCATACGTGCTATATGCCCTGCCCATCCCAAACGTCTGGATTTAATGTTCCTAATTATGTCAGGTAAAGAATACAATGCGTGCAGTTCTGTGTTGTGTAACTTTCTCCATTCTCCTATAACTTCATCCCTCTTAGCTCAAAAATTTTCCTAAGCACCTTATTCTCAAACACCCTTAACTGTATGTTCCTCTCTCAAAGTGAGAGTCCAAGCTTCACAACCATGCAGAACTGGTAATATAACTGTTTTTAAATTCTAACTTTCAGATTCTTTGACAGCAGACTGGATGATAAAAGCTTCTCAGCCGAATATCAGGCATTTCCCATATTTATTCTGCGTTTAATTTCCTCCCGAGTATCACTTATATTTGTTACTGTTGCTCCCAGGTATTTGAATTTTTCCCTCTCTTCAAAGGATAAATTTCAAATTTTTATATTTCCCTTTCGTATTATTATTTTTATTAGTATTATTATTATTGTTATTATTATTATTTTTTATTTTTTATTTTTATTGACAGGGCTTATAAGTATTGAAATTACCTTATTGTGTTGGCGATATTACTTACTTTACGTTAATGGAATTATACCCTTAGTCTTCATTAAGTTATTAAACTTGGTACGCTTATACTCGAGTGTTAAACTATTTAAATATTACGAAAATTTCAACATTTGACGTCAATTGCTTAGCAATGGATTATTCAGATGAAATACTGTAATTTCTTCTGAATACATGTACCTCCGACGGAATGAGCGCCGTCTTGAGTCACCCTGTGATTACTTACGCGTATCATATTATTATGATGTACCGAAGTACATGTGATATTTCCGTGCAGGTATTCTACGTTACCATATGATGAAGGATGGGTAGATCCCGGGCACTTAGTCACTCGTAATGAGTGCACCTCTGTACATAGTGTGTTGGACATTGTGCCAATGTTATATATTATTCTGTGACACAATGCATGAGAGTAGGCCACCTAAAGGGAAACTGAGAGGTAGAACTTAAACTGAGAGGTATTCAGTGCGGCATCGGAAAAGGAATCCGGCGTGGCTTAGTGGATGAAGCGTCAGCACGTAGAGCTGAAAACCCCGGTTCGAGTTCCTGTGTCGGAGAGAACTTTTTTCTCATCTACCCATCCTAATGCTAGAGCTTTTGTAATACGGTTATTGGTGCTTATGATCGACACCTCTTTTAGTTGGATAATCTTCCGTTTTCTAGGTCTGCACGAATCTCTTAGATATTTGGTCTATATTATCATTTTAGTTTAGGATATTTGATATTTTTCATTCTCTGAAATTGCTCAAACCATATTGTTCTGTGCTCTTTTCTTCGTCAGTAGAGGCATCTTTTACCTGTTTCCAGTGTTGTATAATCTAATCAGTTTAACTTGGTTCATTCGCGTCCATCATTTCACAGACCTTAAAGTTCTTCATTTCTGCAGACTGTATTATAACTTCGTCATTTTTTTAGACTCCCAACATTCGTTTCCGTATATCAATGGTGTTTAACCATTGTTTTATAAAAGAACTTAAGTTTTGTGCAATTTCTCGTCTTTCTGGCTAACGTTTTAGTCATAATGCAGCATATTATAGCTAGTACCAGCGTTTTTGGCACGTGTCCTTCAGTAAAAAACAAGTCATTGAGCACTTGTTGCCAGTTTCCCACTGGGTAAAAGGCAAGACACTTGCACATCGCGTTTTTGGGAAGTGTCCTTCTGTTGCCACTTCAGCTGAGAGTGGCACCACCTCCTGAACAGATATGACATCAGCAATCTGTCAATCACAGTTGTTAGCTTTCTCGCCCACATTTTGTGGCAAAGATAAGATACTCGCTCTCAACGTTCTCATTACTTATTTCACTCGCCAGAAACAGTGGCACTGGCTGTAACTGAAACTTTGACAATATTATTATAGTTCAGTGTGTCTTCCTTTTATCTGTTTAATACGAAACTTTTGTTTTTTCCTTTAAAATTGTTAAGCTTACCCAGAACATATAATGAAATTGTAATAAAAATTATAACAAATGTTCATCACAGAACTCTTTCCTTATTTTTTAATATATCTTATCTCAGACTCAAAAATATTCAGATACTTATTTGCTTTCGTGGGCTAACGAGAGAATTGAAGCCAAGTGTTCTTACAAATGCGACACAAAGAATTCATTTAAAATATGTTTCTGTGTGCAAGATTTAGACAATGCCGTACTTCTTCCTGGTATTTGAAAGATACTGATCAAACTTACAGTGGCCGATCATGCATACACTAACATTTTAAAACCATTTCATCTATCGACATGGCTGAACGTTGTGATTAGACAGGATATTCTGTCCTCAACCTTGTCAGAAGCGTTTCCATTAATCCTAAGAATACCTAATTTTGGGGCGTTTAGTGAATTTGATATGTCGAAGGGAACAGACTGCAATATTGTGAAGTTCAAGTAGACCCAATATTTGTTGTGGTGAACAGGATAAAATCCTAATGATGCAAAACTAGCTGAACAGACATTCTTGCCAGCTGTTGCTTTGAGGGTAGAATCTGGTTTCTCAAAGTTTGCTGCAAAGTGTGTAGAACTACATAAGCCATAAACCGGAATAGAGGAGTGTCGTCTCTGAGAGAAATACTTCAACTGCTTACGAAAGTGGCGTTCACGTATATTTTCGAGATGGACAGTGGTTTAATAGAAGATTCAGGCTACATAGACTCAAGACAATAGATTATACTTATGTTATTGGTGATGAATCTTGTAGGAAGATTCTGATGTCTTGCTGGGAGGCAGATTCAAGGAGTTACTGTATAGGGACATTCTGGAACATGCTTGTAGTGGCTCCTATTCGGCAGGTTTATTTCCAGGAAAATACTTAATCCCGACAGCACTATAAACGTTACCCTCATAAAAATGATATTAAAACTATATTTGATTCAGTCAAGACTAATTATCGAATAAGTCTTTTTGCCTCCAAATAAAAACACCTGAACTCCATCGAAAATTGAAGTGTAATATTTAGGCTCCGTATTCCAGCTACCTAAAGACTGAAGCTAAAGACACACTGAACATAGGTAATGTAACGGATAAGGATATAAACAAACAGGTCGTCGCTGCGTGTTAGTGGAGTACAGTCAACTCCCGACATTCTGAGGCTATACTAGTAAACACATGCTTGAGCCGTGATGTTTATTGTCGTCGTGATCTTTGCATTAAATAAGAACTTGACTTCGTAAGTTACGGAACTTGAACATTGCTATGTGGATGTCACTTGAAATTATTTTATTTTGCAAGAAATTCTTTCAGTAGCACATGACGATATTGATGCATGTTGTGGTACAAGGTATTTCTATTGTCTGATATTTCCTCGTGTTTCATTAGGATATTTCATGTCGCACATCACTGAAAACCCACTAATTTTTTATGTACTTTTCTAAAAATCCCCTAAAATGTAGATTATTTAATTTATTAATTGGAATGTTCGTACTTAACATAATGCTAGGCTACAAAAATGCAGGCTAAACGTCCAGTTAATACCTTCGTAATTTTCAGATTGTAATGGTAGTCTTCTGGTTCTTTTGGATTACGTTCAGTACACTTTCTGTGCCTTTTGGTATTGCAGTGTCTTTCAGTGCATTGTATTTGTTACTTTTACGTTTATTTTACACAATTTATATGAAGTAATGTTGTCTATATTGACAGTGGAAATATTAGTTCAAATATCCTCAACTATTTCCTACAATATTACACGCTTTGAGCATCTTACCTAAAGCATTTTACCTCTACAATGAACCTTCAATCAGCCACTAAGATATATAGTTATTTAAATAATAATAATAATAATAATAATAATAATAATAATAATAATAATAATAATTATTATTATTATTATTATTATTATTATTATTATTTATTGCCAGAACAAAGATACATATTGATTTTTTTATATATAATAACTCTCTAGCATCCCCAAAAAGAGCAAGTTACATAATCGTGCTCAGGAGGCATTCTACATAAGTTAATGTTAAAACATTTTATTGAATAACAGAGTAAAAAGTAATAAAAGAAAAACAGAAGAAAAAACACATATCACAATAATTGAACTTTAAATTTTCTCTGTTAACAGCAATTTTTAAATAGATTTTTTGAAATGAGGAGCATTACCAAATTGTATGTTTGGGAATTTATCTGTTATCATGTTATAAACCCTTGGACCGAAGTTGGTACTGTGATTATATGCTACAGTTGTACATTTAGGAACTGTCAAGCATATGTTGTCTGATCTTTTGGTTTTATATTTATGTGAATATAAATTAAATATGTACTACATTGTTATAAATTTGATGGAAGTCAAATACTTTACATTCTGAATACAGCAGCTCTGAAGGATAATCAAGAGGTTTATTAAGGCATATTTTTATTATTGTTTTCTGTAGCAGAGTTATTTGCATGAGGGAGGTACTATAAGCACTGCCCCATCCTATAATGCCGTGTTAATAATACGACTAGTAAGAGCAGTGATCCATAAGACTACTCACTATGATTGCGTCCCGGTTTTGACTTTCTAGAGGAAGAGGGCAGAGGATGCGTAACTATTTTATATACGAACGTACCTGTACCTGCGCTGTGACGTCACATATACTTCGAATCAGGCAACTTCATTCCAGTTTATAGGTAGCTGGAATATGAAGCCTAGTAATATTAAATATAAAGTTTACCTCTCATTGAGGTTCTGATTGTTATGTACATCTATTATCAGAATATGTCCATTATCACACAACGTAATTACATTTTATATTTATCCTTCTATACAGTATCATTATTTCGTCTTTTCGGGACATTATCGATATTCAAAATTAAGTTCGAAACGCATTTTTTTTTTCTAACGAATTAATTTATCATTAATAAGTTACCAGATCTGCCTTTGTCTAATCATCTATATTTTTTATTTGCATTATTAGTTGCACTTTAGATATTTAGATTAATAATAATAACATAAACCTTATGCTTTGTTTAATAGTATACAAATTTAAAATTGTTAATGTTTTTGCATTATTTTCATTATTTTGTGTTACTGTAATTTTGTAAACGTTCTTGTTTTGTGTATTTGATCGTTATTAATTAGTTTCTTCGCTGCTCTCCTAAAATTTTGTATGTATACATATTTCTGGTAGTGTGGAAGACACCTGATGTCCGTAACACTACAGAATAAATACATTTATTATATTATATTATATTATATTATATTATATTATATTATATTATATTATATTATATTATATTATATTATATATTACGATTTATATTAATTTCATACTCTATCCTACATGAATACGTAAAGTTTCAGAACTACTGAAAATAAATTTTTCAGCATTTAGGCCTACAGGAATTTTCAGTGAAATATATGAACTATTTTATCAACATTTTAATACATGAAACAAGCTGCAGATTTCCACTGTTTAAAATCTGGTAGACTATGCCACTGAATGTCGTTTTGCCAAACTTTGTCTATCTGAATAAGTTTAAGTACTGGCGTTATTTTATTTTATTTATTTTAATAGCACTTAACTTATAAGTAAAATTTCATAATAAAGCTAGAAATTGTGGTGTTACGAATAATAAATTTATATGTATACATATTTTTCAGGATGCCTTGAGTGTAAGCGACAGTATTATGTAATCATCGACAATTTTTTTTATAAATTATTATATACATATGATCGGGTGAATATTGTATGTTTGATTTGAGTGCTTTTAATTTTACTAAGTACTAAAAATTAAAAGTAATGAATGACCATATCTTGGAATAATGTTTTTTTTTTTATTTTCAAATATGTCTATTATCTAGGTATAACTAATTTTGTTCCATTTTGCTGGTTCATTTCACAATAATAAATTTAAATATTTTTGCTGAGGAGTTGGAGTGGCAATGATAAAATACGGTGTAACAATTGTGGTAAATGTGACACACACGTTATTTTGCGTTAAAAACTTGTTTTGATAAAAAAAAAAACAAATATCTGTAGGGCCTACACTTGATTACAAACTATCAACTCATTCTATGGACAAGAACATTATTCTCATATTCAAGTGCAGAGATGGAATGATAATATTACGAACATGTATGGAAATATTCCTTTGAGTTCATGTTGTAAAACTGATTTTAACTAGCTACAAAATATCGATGTACAACATTTATTAGCCTACATGTTCGTCTGTGTGTGCTCTTTGTCTGTGTGTTCCTCTATTTCCATGTCCGTCCATATATACATGTTTAAATTATTGTTAAATAAATTGTATCAAAAGAAGATAAGGCATTAATTAAAAACATAAATATATTTTTAAATTAATTTTTGTACAAGTATTATTATTACCTACATAATGAATTTTAAAATAATTTAAAGACGGCATTGCAAAATATCGAGTTTACAACACGACGAGATACAGATGGTCTTGGTCCAGCGCGGCTACGGATAAGACATAAGCCTACACAGACATAAGTTTAATCCTTTCCCTTTTCTGTTTCATTGAGAGAACGCAATTATTATTTAGTTATTAATAAGGCTTCACCAAAGCCTTAATCTTTTACGCATGTGCTACAGTATCTGCTTCTGTTATTGCCCGACTGTCTATTTGTTCATCTGTCCACCTTTGCTTCTGTCTATACATTCATTTCCTCATGTATCTGCCCATCTATCCATCCATCTCCCACCCACTTCACCCACCTACCCCCCATCCATCCATCCATCTGTCCATCCACCCATCTACCCAACCATCCATCCATCCAAACAACCATTCAACCAACCACCCATCCATCCATCCACCCACTCATCTATCCCCTCACCCATCCATCCATCCACCCACCCACCCATATATCCACCCATCCATCCACCCATCCATTCACCCATCTATCCACGAATCCTCACACCCACCTATCCATCCATCCACCCATCTATCCATCCATCCATCCATCCATGAACCACACACCCATCTATCCATCCATCAACCCATTTACGAATGCACACACCACCTATCCCCCCATCCATCCATCCATGAATCCACACATCTACCTATCCAACCATCCATCCACCCATTCATGCATTCACCTACCCATCCATCCACCCGTCCACGAATCCACACACCCATCTATCCTCCACCCATCCACGAATACACACACTCACTTATCCATCCATCCACCCACCCGTCCATCCATCCATCCATTCACACACTCACCTATTCACCCATCCATCCATCCATTCACCCACCCACCCTTCCATCCACCCACTCATCCATCCACGAATCCACACATCCACCTATCCATCCATCCACGAATCCACACACCCACCCATCCATCCATCCATCCTTCCACGAATCCACATAGCCACCTATCCATCTATCCATCCATCCATCCACGAATCCACACACCCACCTATCCACCCATCCACCAACACATCCATCCATCCATCCATCCACCCACTCATCCATCCAGCCATCCATCCATCCATTCAAGAATCCACACACCCACCTATCCATCCATCCACGAATCCACACAGCCACCTGTCCATCCATCCATCCATCCACGAATCCACACACCCATCTATCCATCCATCACCCATCCACGAATCCACACACCCACCCACCCATCCATCCATCCATCCAGTCATTCACCCACTCACCCATCCATCCCTCCATGAATCCACACACCCACCTATCCATCCATCCATCCATCCATCCACCCATCCAAGAATCCACATACTCACTTATCCAACCATCCACGAATCTACACACCCACCTATCCATCTATCCATCCATTCATCCATACATCCATCAACCCATCCACGAATCCACATACTCATTTATCCATCCATGCATCCAGCCACACACCCATTCATACATCTACCTATCTATCAACGAATAATCTGCAATTCTTAACTTATAGGTGAAACTGCATAAATTCCATATGCTCTTATAATAGTTACTGATATAAGTAGTATTTAATTTGTGCAATTTGAGTCTTTTAAAGTACGGGTACGAAACCAGATGTTCATAGATGTTTCTAAATGTCTCCTTTCTCCGTTTGTTTCACTGTCTCTATTTTAAGTCGACATGCAAACCTTTGCAGTATGTAGAAGGTGCCGTAAACCGGGGCGGGGCTACTTGGACTTCCCGGATCACTTCGGCCATTTTCGGATCTATATACAGAACATGTCAGGGATCTATATACACAACATAACAAATGTAGTTTTTCACATTTTGAATTAAAAGTTGTTTTGTAAAGGTGGAAACAAACACTACCCAATGATGCAGCTATGATTTTCCATTTAGCGATTTGCATACAGTATTGATATTGGAAGAAGTGGCCTGGTTACAAAATATAACATATCCATTGAAGATCCGTCATAATGTGGAAACAAAACGTACCATTTGTATTTGCATTACGCAACGCTTACAAGTTACAAGTCTGAACAGGTACTTCCTTACTTGGATTTATCGTGTCACTCTTTTGTTTAGTAGATTTCTGAGCTACTTAGTGATTAAAAATTTAAAATGAATGCTGTTGTGACGAAGGACTAAGCATTACGGACTATGACATGAGTCAGGTGTATTTTTTTCAGTTGAAGCAAAATTCCAAGTTAATTTGACTACTTGTCCTGAGTACTCTGTTAAAGGGACATATCGTTAAGAATTTTTGTCCTTTATGCAATGTTTTATACAGCGAAATCGAATAAATATGAGTTCCAAAGTGTATAATTTTAAATGTTTTAGCATTTAAACGTACCAAGTGTATATGTAAAAGTTTGAATATTTCTGTAAACAAGTTATTTAAAAAATGACGACATTTAATTTATATCACTGAAATCTATTAACATGGAAAAAAATCAAATTGAAAATATTTAAACACAAAGTAGTATAACGTTTTTGCAGTTTCCCAAAAGCCACAATTTTTTACTTGGTATATTCTGTTTCTAGATCAGCGATGGGGAAAAGTAGCACAGTGTGTTCCCTTCCCCTCAATCATAGTTGAACCCCTCCCACTGCTAGCTAGCAGACTACTCATTCCTATATCTGTTTCCGTCCAAATCGCCACTACTGTCACAAGTCTGCGAGTATCAGTGGTGGAATCATGTCCCATAGCAAAGTAAAAAGATACATTTACAAAGACGAATGGCAATATAAGTACTTTTGTGTTCCTCGAAATAACAAAGTAATGTGTTTGTTGTGCAACATGGAGGTATTCTGCTCCTTGTTTAGTTTGTTCCGGCATTTTAAATCCCTTCATGAACAGAATTATAGTAAAAAGTATTTGGCAGATAAATATTTGAATTTGTATTTATATCTGGTGACATTGTTGTTACAGAAATCCTGATATTACAGTATCGTGGCGGTTTTCGGCAGTTGTTTTACAAATTAGACGCAAATTTATGTCCTTTTTAAATAGAGCCTTCCCGCAATAAGAAGTTGGAAGAAATTAAACATTCATTAAGAACCAAAGACGAGCCAGCTTCAGTTTGTTTAGCAACAAACATACTTCGTGTTAGTTATTTTTTCTCAAAACATATAGCAGAGAAATTTAGGTGTTCTCGGAAGGGAGTAACAACTTCGGCCCAAGGTTTCATAACATGATAATAGCTAAATTCCTAAACATACAATTTGCTAATGCTCCTTATTTGAAAAAATAATTAAAAATTACTGTTAACAGAAAAAATTTAAAGTTCAAATATTGTGATATCTGTGCTTTTTATTCTTCTTCTTTACTTGTTACTCTGTTGTTTAATAAATTGTCTTAACATTATGTGGAATGCTCCCTGAGCACGAGTATGTAACTTACTCTTTCTGGGAGTGCTAGAGTGTTGTTATATTAAAAAATCATTATGTATCTTTGTTCTGGCAATAAATTGTTATTATTTTTTTATTTTGTAACATTTATATAATTTGTTAATTTATTATTCGTGCTATCAGTTCATCTGTTGCAAGAAAAGTATTTGCATTCTATTTACTTTGTTCATTTTCATTCGATCTATTTACCGGAAGAAGTAACACAGTTGTTATTTTCGTTCTATTTTAATTATTAAAATGTAAACGCTTGTTTCGTTCTATTTATCAGCACCCTATTAGTTTAGGCTAGGAGTATAACAACACAACTATTACATAGCGTTTCTACTGGACTCGCCTTGTAAACAATCAAACCCGGAAATGACGAAATACGCCTGACCTTGCTCTTTTAGATGTGGAGTAAGTTGCTGATTATGTTCTTTCCACCCCTTTTCCCCATCGCTGTTCTAGATCCTTCATGTATAATATTGTTTTCATTGTTAATGTAGTGTTGTTGGTATAGTATGCGGTGAATTATCTACTTCCGGAGTAATTGTTATCTTATAGACTACCCATATATTATTGTTATTGTTGTGCGTAATTACATCGCTAGTCGACATGCTGAGTTTCCAATTGTGTTGACAAGTCAAATTTAGCTCGAGTTATGCTGAATAAATAAGTTAACAGAAAGATCTTCCTAAATTGGAATAGTTCGATATTATAAAAGTAAGCCTAAAAGACGGGGATACAAAACCTAACTAGAGAAAACCTAGATAAAGCTTTGAGACTGTAGAACAGGTATCGGCAAAAATGTCATCGTGATCTCTAGCAATAGTGACGTCGCAGGGGCAGCGCAGTAAACTGTCTTTGCTTCACCCCCTCCCTTCCGTCCAACTCCCCTACAACTCCAGTACACAGGCATCTATCAGTGACGGGTTACCTGATTAGATATAGACTGCTTCTTTCTCTCTATCACGAAATCATAGGTAAGCATGAACATATCCAATGTAATTGTAAAAGGAAATGTATACGGTAAAAAAGTATAAACTTAACTTTCTTTTTGTGGGGCTGGACGGGACTTAAAAAAAACTAAATAGAAATAACAGTTCCGGTACCAAAATATGATGAAACAAGCTATGAGTCAAAAGTTATGTTACGTTATTGCTTTGGAAATCGCAAAATCATTGAAGTTTATTAATAAAGGACAGTTTACTGAAACATGTCTGAACAAAGTTGCTGACATTATTTGTCCCGAATAATCCGATGTTTTTCTTCTTCTTCTTCTTCCCTTCAAGTATTAGGCCAAATGGCCTGTTACGATCTCACAGTTGAATTTTCAATCCAGCGCTTCTTTGGACGACCGAGAGATCTCTTCCCGTTTGGACGACAGTGGAGCATAACTTGTGGGATTCTATCTGTATGCATGCGATGCAGATGATTTATCCAGTTGTTCTGATAATGTTTTACGTGATTAATTATTAATTAATTAATGATGTTTTTAACAGTATGAAATTATCCACACGGACAATAGAAAACTGAACGAGAAATAAAAAGATCAAAGATTCTCTCGCTTTATGTGGAAACACAGATATTGATAGAGTATTAGTAATGTTCACTTGCGGAGTTACGAAGGATCGCTATGTATAAGAACATTTGCTTGATGTCATTGCACTTGAAGAAAATACAACAGGAGAGGAGTTATTCCAAGCATGAAGAAAATATATAGCTAGAAGAAATGAATTTGAACATAAAGCAACTTGTGTCTGGGATTCGAAATACGACTTTAAAAAAGTCTACTAGGTGGACTAACGTGTTATTAAGAGAGCTGGAAATAAGTGAGGATATAAAACGTTGTCATTGTATAATATACCAGACTGGCTTAGATTAATTTAAAATATCCTCCATAGAAAAAAATTAGTCCTATCATAGATCGCCTGCCTCTACCCTACATAGCTGCTATGTTTTGCTCTATATTCAATATATTTAGGAACACTTGTTTTCTGAACGAAAACTTGTAATATCTAAACAAAATCGTGACTAGCAGACGAAATTTTAAGAGTTGTATTAAGAGTGACAATTTTTGACGTGTTTTCCTAGGTTGTTGTAGCACAGTAGAAATAAAGGCGAAATAAAATATAATCTGTCCATCTATAAACCAATATTTAGTCTATGTCAGATGACTGGGTTGAGGTCTCTGTCACTGGGATCCTAACGAAGTGCTCTTTACTTCTCGATTGATATTACATCTTATGTATTGCGGCTTGCGATCACTGATGTCATCGTGAGTACAGATTTGCCGACGGCAGCGTGTAGAGAATAACCAGATGTCAATAAAGAACGCGGCGGAAGTGTGTAACATAAATAGAATTATCTTCTATACAAAATACTGGGTGATCAGGCAGGAAATTAAGTCTTCCCACATCAGAAGAAGAAAAAAAGATTACTCATATATTGCAAACTGTTGCAAGTTAGGAATTCCCCATGGCAAAATGTGATATATAAGCAAGGTTGAAATGTTAGCCAAGGGGAAAGTAATATTCCTGATAAAGATTTCATTGAAGCATTTGCTTCCAGAAATGGTTTATCCACAAGATTGGGTAGTAACATAAAAAGTGCGCGTGCTTCATTGAAGCAGCAAAGATCAAAATATTTTTACAATAATGAAGGTGCACTGGAAGGAGATAAATCTTATCTCTTATAAATTACGATGAGGGAAATCTACCGACGACGACCCTGGTGTGCAAAAAGTACTTCCACCACGAGGTTGCAAACGGGTTAAAATAATTAAAGAGCATTCAAAAACTGCACTTAGCTTCATTTTATCCTCCGGCGTAGCTCAGTCGGATGAGGCGCTTGCCTACTGATCCGGAGTTGCTCTCAGATGTGGGTTCGATTGCCGCTTGGGCTTATTATCTGGTTGGATTTTTCCGAGGTTTTCTCAACGGTAAGGAAAATGTCAGGTAATCTGTGGCGAATCCTCGGCCTCGTCTCACTGAATACCATCTCACTTTCACAAATTCCATCGACTGTACATAACCTTGTAGTTGATACAATATCGTTAAATATCTAGGTAAAAACAAGCGTCATATTTTGTAGCACAGGAGATGGTACCATCTCCAAGCAATGGTTGTTTTTTACATTAAAGCACCTACTGTATATGGGCATTGTGCCATTGGGAGACCCAATGGAAATATGTATAACAGGATAGCCGAATGATCATTTGGGGTGATTAAAACATTTTGCTTTATATAAATGTAAGTTACAAAAGTTACATTTAAAACTGTGTCAAACTAGCTCAGTATAATAATTAATAGTTATTTATGCAACAAGTGGATATAATCTTGATTATTATGGCATCACGAGTGTCACAATAACATTATCCACGAGTTGGATGGAACACTTTATGGCATCTTAGCATTATAATGTGTAGCAAATAAACTGTGAAAGAAATTCAGGATCCATAGCTGACAAATTGTCTTCGTATGTTCGTATCGATTAGTTCCTCCTAGCATTGGCATTGAGTAAAGAGAAATGGATGACCTTGCAGATTATGTTATAAATGCGCCTTTGTTTTGTTAATATAGTTTCTCTGAATCACAGAACTGTTTTATGTGATATTACGAAAGTGATACAAAATTGTTAAAGATTGGAAATAAATGCTACGTTACCTTGTGTCCTGCATTTCATTTCTTGTTACACGGCGCGTAGAAGATAGATGAACTACATTCTTCTTGATCCATGCGTTCCCATATTACATCATATAGCGAATACGTCATTGCTATTATCGGCAAGCGTGCCATAATAAGGCGATTACGAACGATATTCGATGTAGTAACAACCTGCTGGGATAGCATAAATTTATTTTATAATTTTGTATTATGAATAATTGTTGTTATTATTAGGGCTTAGAATTGTATGCCGTTACATTGCGCTTCATTCGCCTCTGACTTTAGGTAGGACTACCAGTACGTAATTGCGTTGGGGTGGGGGATTTCAGTGTGCTTTCGTTGAGCTGTGAACTTTAGTTGATCGGTTACATTACGGCTCGTAACAAGCAACATTTAACGTCTTGTAAAGAAGAATAATAGCAAGATGCCGAGGACGAAATTTGTGACTTAATCTTAAATGAGGAAATTTGTAATAATGATACGGATTTGGAAATAAATAACGCTTATGTAAAATATTTCAAATATGCCCCCATTGTTTCTACAGAAGTTTCTCTAGATATAGGCCTAAGGCTGTGTTTTCTAGCAACAGGCAATCAATCTCCTTTGAAAATTTGAAAATGTGGTTTGTTATTCACTGCAACAATATATGAAACGAAAAATTATGTAAAGCAAGAAGTAATACACTATTATATTAACAGTGAAATAATAAGAATGGTATTTGTCAATGTTATATAATGTGTATTTTGTACACACAGAAAATAACATGTAGTCAATGATATTGTGACGAAACTGAATAGTTGGAACAGGGAACAGGAAAAAATGTAGCAAACAAGATGAAAAAATACTGGATAAACATTATGGATATTTAGCTCTATGTAAAATTTGTGACTTAATTTCAAATGAGGAAATTTATTAATAATGATACAGATTTTAAGATAGATAATGCTTATGTAAAATATTTCAAATATGCCCTTATTGTTTCTGTAGAAGAGAAACGAAGTTTTTCTACATGTAAGGCTGTGTTTTCTAGCAATAGATAATCATTCTCCTTTGAAAATTTTAAAATGTGTTTGTTATTCACTGCAACAATATATGAAATGAAAAATTATGTAAAACAAAAACGTAATACACCATCATTTTAACATAGTGAAATAAAAAGGACTGATACTTGTCAAAATTATATTAGGTGTATTTTCTACGGACAGAAAATAAAATATCTTTAAAATAATGCAATTTTTGTTTAACAAAGAAAATTATGTCTTCAAATTTTTCTTCAGCAGATAGTTGTGTTTCGAAGTCAAAGGAGTGGCTTTCAACCACCCAAATGCTGAGGACTAACTTACCGTGATGATAAGCATGAGTTCAAACGAACGAAAGACACTGCGTTAACTCACCCCAACTCTGAGACGTACTCAAAGATAGAGGAGCACGAAGCGCACTGGTAGTATAACGGCATTTATTTCTCACGCCTAGTTATTATATTCATATGAGGATATTAAACATTAGTAGTCTCCTTTGAATCGATACTAAGATAAGCAAAAATAGTGGGGTTCCCTGGTTGTGTCCTCAGCATGGCATAGGGCCACTACTGACAGCATATGTAGAAGTATTATAAACCGCTTCCGTGGAGGGAAATAACTCTCTTTCATTGCTCACGCCTAGAATGGAACCACAGACAGCTTGGATGGAAAGCGGGTATGCTAAGCACAGAATCAAGGCGACGGACATAAATATTCTAATCTTGTTCACAAATTTGCTTACTCTTCGCTTTAACAGCAGAATTGGAGATCTTACAGTAAATTGCTGAATACAGATTACGTAAAGGTGTGATGCGCTCCAGCAGACTATAGGAGGGATTATCTCATAATAATTAATGATAGTTGTGCGTTCGACTTGTGCGGCGTTCTCACACGGATCAGAAAGCTTTGAAGACATGAGAAGAGGTGAATTGAAGAATAATGTTCAATACAGACACAGACAAAGTAGAAAAGAAGATGTGGGGAAGGAGATAGCGGATAGCGGGTGATGGGCGAAAAATTACCAGCATTATTGTGTGTTAGGGGCATGAAAGGGTGGGAGTTGGCAGAAGAAGGGAGAATAAGGTAGAGAGAGACTCTGGAATCCAGACGCGTTATACCAACAAGATTGAGTTGGCTTGATTTATTGTGCCGTTGGGTTTGGGTAGAAAAGAGGTTGCTAGAGTAGTGTTAGGGGCGGAGGGTGTTTCTGTGGAAGGGTTGTGGAGTAGAAATGTAAGGCGAAAACCCAGACAGATCCAGGAAATTTGCGTGCGTCTTAATCCATTAATTTCCAGAGGCACAATATTTATTTACCAAGAGCATATTTATTTACTATTTCGCAGAGATATTGGACATGCCCACCGGAAAATAACAATTTATTAAGGAGTTGCAGTAGAATGTGTGTGTAGCCTAATTACAGGTCGGAACTTTGACGGTTGAAATGCAGACTTCCAGTAAGCACGGTTGCTATAGATTCATAATTATTACATGTGCATACTACTGTAATCAATTTTGAGTTGAAATATAATACATTGTACTTTAAATAATTAGTCAGGGGCGCGACAGACCAAGAAGGCAGACCAGCTTACTACTGGCATCGCGATCACATGCCTCAACAGAGGTGAACGATCATCCAATCAGAACGGATGTAAGGTGTAGTGGGTACGATGATTTCCCCGTCATATAGCTGGTTTTCAAGACCGGATTTCACTATACACTTTCGCACTTCATCACGAAGCTGGGGGAGCATCGGTCTCTTAAAATGGCCGAAATTTTATAAGAAAATTCCTTCTTCTAGTTTCTTTCGATTAAATAAAATGTGACTCAGTGAAACGTACAGCAGAGTCCGTATAGGCCAGATTCTCTAGGATGCATTGGAATTCACAGCGGGCTAAAGGAAAGAGATGCACTATCACCTTTTCCTTTTTTGAGTTTGTTCTAGAATATTCATTAGGTAAGTCCAGGATAACAGAGAGGGTTTAGAATTGAACGGGTTACATCAGCTGCTTGTCTATGTGGATGACGTGAATAGCCTATATAATCCACAAACTATTAGGGAAAACAGGGAATTTTACTTGAAGTAAGTAAGGTGTTAGGTTTAAAAATAAATCTTGAAAACATAAAGTACAGTATATGATTATGTCTCGTGACCATAATATTGTACAAAATGGAAATATAAAAATTGGAAATTTATCCTTCGAAAGGAGGAAAAATTCAAATATCTTGGAGCAACAGTAACAAATATAAAATATATTCGGGAGGAAATTAAATGTAGAATAAATATGAGAAATGCCTCTTATTATTAGGTTGCGAAGCTTTTATCATCCAGTCTCCTCTCAAAAGAGCTGAAAGTTACTATTTATAAAACAGTTATATTACCTATTATTCTGTATGATTGTGAAACTTGGACTCTCACTTTCAGAGAGGAACAGAGGTTAAGAGTGCAAATCTAGCTTTCAGATAGAGCTCCCTTTGAAGCAGACTTGAGCTTTGCCTGATTGGTAGATCTGCGTAATATATTATATTACTGTAGGTACATTAACAAAAAACCACAATTTAAAGTGACACAGAGTTTATGTGCACTCGATGTGGGTTTCTGGCGTCTTGTGAGACCAATCGATGTATGTGGATGAAAAAAAAAAATTGAGACGATGTCGGTAGAAGTTCCTTGGTAGCTGAGTCGATAGAGCGTTGGTGCGCTAAGCAAAAGGTCCCGGGTTCGGTACCGGGCCCCGGAACAATTTTTCCCTTGAAATTATTCAGAAGATAAGAGTGGTTGAAAATAAGGTGCTTAGGAAAATATTTGTAATCAAGAGGGATAAAGTTACAGGAGAATAGAGAAAGTTATGCAACGTAGAACTGCACGTATTTTATTCTTCACCTGACATAATTAAGAACATTAAATCCAGATGTTTGAGATGGACAGGACATGTGGCACGTATGAGTAAATACAGAAATGCAAATAGAGTGTTAGTTGGGATGTCTGGTGGAAAGAGATCTTTTAGGAGGCCGAGACGTAGATGTGAGGAGAATATTAAAGAGGATTTGAGGGAGGTGGGGTATGATTGTAGAGACTGGATTAACCTTTCTCAGGATAGGAATCGATGTCGGCTTAATGAGAGCGGCAGTGAACCTCCGCGTTCCCTAAAACTCTTAAGTAACTCATAAATTTGAGTAAATTGTTGTTTTTTTCCACTGTTCAAAATACTAACAGTGAACTTAATATTGCCTTAACTTGCAGAATTAATTCTTGCGTTGCCTAACCGTATTCACACACTAAACTGTGGACTCGGTACTTCTCTTACTGACTCACACTCTGGAATTCATATATTCATAACTCACTCTTTCACTATCTCATGCACTCAATATATCACTCACTTAATAAGTCACTCATTGATTCACAAATTTGCAAATTCACATATTCATTTTCACTGTTATACGAAGTCATTAATTCATGCACTCATAAATTTAATTATAATTATTATATCTGGGGAGGCCGAGACGTAGATGGGAAGATAATATTAAAATGGATTTAAGGAAGGTGGATTAATCTTGTAAAGGGATAGGAACCGATGACTGGTTTAAGTGAAGGCGGGAATGAACCTCTGGGTTCCTTAAAAGCGATTTGTAAATAAGTAAGTTATTCACTTAATCATTGCATTACTCACTCGTTCATTCACTCAATCACTATTTGCCCACTTACTGTATTCAAAGAGTTATTCGCTCAATCATTCATTAACTTATCCACTTAATTCTTGACTTAATTATTGACTATTTCAATGTTCGTTTACTCATATATGTCTTACTCATGAATTTGTTCTTTTATCATTCCTTGATTGAATTGCTTTTTTCTTTAATTCTTAGCAGAGTTGTATTTTTCCTTTTAATCACTTGTCTCTTTACTGACTCTTTCTGTCACAAAATTTTCGTTACGAACGAACTGAATTGAAAGAGAGGGAAATGGGAGGAGAAACTTTAAAAGGTACGCGAGAACGTGTCTTTGCAAGGGAGTTCGGAGCTGAGAAAAATTGAATATGTGAGCTCCAAGGTTGTTGGTCACTTGTCTTACTACGGATTTCACTTCTCCACTGAAGAATCTCTAGAAAATTTTGAAAGGGAAAAAGCGAAAATGGACGTAACTTATAAGCCAACACATATGGGGGTGGGGGGAGGCGTACAAAAAGCTGACTGCAGGATCGAAGAAGAAACTCTGGAAGGTGTAAGTCTACACTTTGAGAGGTACTTTATTCTTTCGCAAATCAAGTGGTGTCGAGTGAACTCGCACGTATAACAGGTGAGATGTTCAAAGGCTAAGGCAGGACCGCTTGCGGACGCGCCGGGAGTTGTAAGTCTGCATATTGAAGGGTAGTGTCCTATCGCAGTGCGAGCAGAGTCGAGTAACCTCGCTCGTGTAACGGGGTAATGTATGTAATATACAGACTGTCTCAAATTGATGTATACACATTTTGAAACACTATTTCTCAGCAACGAAATAAGACAGAAATACGATTTTTGCGGTTTTGTATTCCTTAAGTCCTTATATGTTCAAAATGGCCCCCTTCCGCCACAGTACACTCCCAACAACGACGTAGAACAGAGCGACATACCAACTGGATTGTTGCTAATGGAATATCATTACAGACATGTTCAATCTGAACTCTCATTTTCTCCAGTGTTTGTGGTTTTGTGGCGTACACCGTGTCCTTTAGAGCTGCCCATAGATAGAAGTGTGGAGGGGTTAGATCCAGAGATCGAGGCGGGAACTCCGCAGCACTTCCTCTTCGTCCTATGCATCTCTCGGTCGTCCTCATTTAGTGCGTGGACAAGTCTCGGAATATAAAGCTTCCATTTTTGAACTCGCAAAATTCGATGAACACTGGATTTGGAGATACCAATCTTACGGGAACATTGCCTCATTTACTTCTTTGGGGAGTGTGCAAAGGCCTGCATGACTGCATCAACACTCTCGTTATCAGTGAAACTTCTGTTTCTTTCGCATCACCCGTTCAACACATCTTGGACCGTTCCGTCGACTTCTAACTTATCTCGGATTATTGTGACAGTTAACCTTGTTGCTGGTTGTGTTCCAAATTCAACCATCCAACGTCGTTAAACCTCAACAACATTCATTCTCCACTTTCCAATAACATTTCAGTATCGAATCATCGTTCATCGAACGATAATTGCACCGCCATGTTTGTTTATAAACAGATGAACGTGTTTCCATGCTTTCCACTGCCTTCTGAATCATAAACCGCAAAAATTGTATTTTTATCTCATTTCTTTGCTGTGAAATAGTATTTCAAAGTGTATACATCAATTTGGGACACTCTGTATGAAAAATGAGCCAGAGCATCTATGTCGAAAAATCATGTTTGAAAAATACCGGAAACTTTATGGGGAGTGAAAAGTAGGTCCGTAGCACATATCTTTTAGGACTCATTCCGACATTTGTCTTAGCGCCTTAGGAAAACCACGGAAAAACATTAGGCAGAATGAATTTTCGTTACATCATCCACCGATTTGTTCAGTTTTTCTTTTATTTATTCATTCACACAATAATTAATTAATTAACTCATTAATTTTTTCTTTGATTGGTTTATTCATTGATTCATTCATTCATTCGCTACCCTTAATTTTGTTCCTTTATTTCCCATTACGTGCGTTTTTTCCTAAAATTTATTACATCTGGCATAAGAATGCGGAGTCCTCTTTAACAAAAGTGTTCTGAATTTCCTCATTTATGTTGGTGCAGCACTTAGTCAATGCTGCTGAAAAGTCTAGATATTAACAAGATACCGCATTTAATTCCACATCCCTTTAAAAATGCAATGGGCCTCCATAACTAACTCTGTTAATAGATTGTCACATTTGTTTTCCGATGACCTCGAGCCTCTTAAGGCCACCGTCTCATCGGTACCATCCCAAACAGTATGCTCCTCTAATACCAAACTCCGTAATGTTTTTAGTCCATTCTACACGGCACTGGGGTTTTGTATGGTTGTGGAGGGTTTTTATGTGGCTTTGGTATGAAATATGATGGGGAGAAGGGGCGAGTTAGGGGCGGGGTTGAATGCCAGGGGCCCATCCAGCCGAGAAGGGCAATACTTGCCTTCATCCAGAAGCCTGTGTAAGGGATTTATTTACTTACTCAAACCCTCACCATCCCTCTTTCTCCTTCCAAAACTGCTACTGCATCCAGCCATTCTTATTTCTCTGCACACTCCCATATTTATTCGCCTTTTTTTGTTTTATTCCTCACATCACAGATTCTCAGCCATGCCTTCGAAATCTTTCACCGGAAATCCGTTTTGTTCACAATTCCTTTCGTCACATCCGTTTCTTTACGTTCTAAAATTTACTTGTTATTTTTTTGTTCAAATGTGTGGTAAAAAGATAAAAACGTCATTTTGTGTACGCCGAATCTACCTAAACACTTCAAGCTTCAGTTTTTATACATACTGGAAGTTATTCTCTTAATGTTTCTTTCCGTAGGATACAGAAACGAAATTGTACTAGATATGGCTCAAACAAACTCCAATAACTTAGGTAACGAATTGGAAACGCGTGAAGAAAGAAAATTGCGTTATCTGAAGTAATAAGAGGAATATTTATTGTTAGGAGTTAACAATGTAGAGTGGTTAGAAAATAAATAGACGCCAGGATCTTATAAATATACAACCATTGAAAATGTATACATTTTATTTCAGATCTTTTCACCAACATAAAATTCTGTATCGATACATTATCCATTGTCGATTACATCACTTCCCAATTCCGGTAAATGAAAATCCGTTTTGCTTCCTCGAATTAACCAAAATGAATTCTGTAATTGTTGTGCAGTAGAGTTTTACAATACGTTTCAGAAAAGTACTGCTCACTAAGCTAACCAACTGATCACACGTTGCGGGAATCCTGCCATGCGCCTCTGCACTGCATAAGTTTAAAATTGTATAAAAGGTAAAAATACGTTAACACTGCCAAGACTAGAATGCGTAAGAAAGGAACACAACGAAATAGAGGCTCATAAAACTAAACATAACTTTCATCAAAGTCTTACTTTTTAAATTATAAAATTTCTTGATTAACCTTCACACCGTATACTTTATTATATATATATATATATATATATATATATATATATATATATATATATATATATATATATATATATATAAAGCACCCGGCGTTGCCCGGGTTGTCCTCTTTGCTTCTTTTTTTTTTAATTAAACTTGTTGCTAGACTTTTCGCAAATCTCAGAAACTCAACTATAGACAACCAAATATATATATATATAATATATCCTGTAGCAAAGAGTAACAAAGAAGTAAAATACCATTTTGGTATATTTTGAGTAGTACTCCAGAAAAAAAATGCATTTTAAAGTACGTGAATTATGATTGTAAAACTCTGTAATCAGTAGGGAGTGCACATTAGGTTGTGTTGCTCTAAACTAGTAGTTGTCAGCACTCGCTGAAATGGGTAAAGGGTAAGTAGTGCAACGTTATATGTCCCGTCGTGCAGCAGGAAGAGAGAGAGCATACCCCCAGCAGCCACGGATACACCATTGTGCAGCTCTTATCAGCGGGTAAGGGACGCTAGCCCGAGGGTACACTGTGCTGATGACCGCTGCTCTAAACAATCCCTTTCCGTGCTTGCTTGTTCTGAATAGGGAAATGGAAGATCGTTGCCATGTACATTGTTTTTAAACTCGTAAGAAAAAATACAGGTGATATACAGTTTAATTTTTTAGCTTAAACTTTGTTAGAGAATGATGACTGAACACTGCTCATTTCACGTTAAGCTAATTTTAATTAAATTTTCAATAACACAGACAATAAGATACGCTTATTTCGAAATAAATTTAAAAGAATAAGAAATATTTCTACGCTTCCATTTCATTAGAATATCCTAGAGAACGAAAACAATAACAATACGTAATACTCGTTACAAAAACAAATTCTTAAAAGTAGATCTCTAAGGAAAAAATAAAAATACGATATGCTTATTTTATGTTAAACGAACAAATTTAAAGATATTTTTAAACTCTTTCGATTTAATTTTAATTAAATATTCGGAGAACACAGGCAATACGAAAAGTTTATTCTTTGTTACAAAAATAAACTTAATGATTTGGAACAACTCCGTCTGTTGTGCTGCAGACATTTCCTCTAGCCAATTAGAAATATTTCTCTCCAAATTTCGTTTTTAAAGTGGTAATTCGTTAACTTATATACAACAAATGAAACATCCCGAGCCGTCTTTAAAAACAAAATTGTATGTGTTATGTTTTCTCAACCGCAGTCTGACTTACACAAAAATACACAATTCATAATAAGCAGATTAATTCCATTTAAAAGCATAATCATTTCATCAGACGAGCTACAAAATTTTCAAAACGTGGCTAGCAGGCAGAAATATGGACATTACGAATGAAAATTCTAGTTTGAGACCATAACAGGCCACTGGGCCTAATACTTGTTAGGAAGACGGCGACGACGAATTAAAGACTGGAAGCTCCTGAAATGTGTATACGGAAAAGAATGGAGTATGTGAAATAGACATACAAAATAAGAAATGAAGTTGTCGTAGAAGGAATAGATGAAGAAAGAAAAATGCTGAAACTGATAGGAAGAGAAAAATAAATTGGCAGGTCAGTTCTATTTAATCTAATATTGTAGGACAACTGAAGGCTAATATGTGTACTGAATTTGATTACGCTACTAATTCGAAGGAAATTATTTCTACCTACAGTATTTAATTATTTGTCTGATTTACCTCAACAGCCGTGACATCAATGATTATCTTTGGTCTTCCAGATTTCTTCTTATGAAAAACAGAAATAATTTCTTGAAGGCTCTTGATTAAATCCCTTTAATTACGAATGGAACATGGGAATTCTCTTCACTCTTAAGTGTTCTAGATTTCCTCAGACCTTGAGAAACTATTCCACGGGCTATAGTGTAACATTCTATCAGAGAACCATACTTTTAATCTTCAAATTTCTTATCGCATTTCAATATGCCTGACGTCTTAATCCTGCGTTAGGCGCGTGGGATACAGGTGTATCCCAGACATTTTCGTTATCCCAGGTTGAATGACGTTGGAGGATTGAATTTGGAACACAACCACCAACAAGGTTAACTATCACAAGAATCCGAGACAAGTTTGAAGTCGACGGAATGGTGCAAGATGTGTTGAAAGGGCGGTGAGGAAGAAAGAGAAGTTTCACCGATAACGAGAGTGTTGATGCAGTCATGCAGGCTTTTACACAATCCCCAAAGACGTCAATGAGGCAATTTTCTCGTGAAATTGGTATCAGCAATCCAGTGTTCATCGAATTTTGCGAGCTGAAAAATGGAAGCCTTACATTACGAGACTTGTACAAGCACTAAATTAAAACGACCCACATAGGCGACTGGAATTTTGTGAGTGGTTCTTGAACATATGTGATGAAAGGAAAGATTTTCAAGACTTAATTGTTTTGGTCAGATGAAACCACATTTAAACTTAATGGCACAATTAACCAGGACAGTTGTGTGTACTAGGCTAACGAAAACCCACACACCTTCCAGGAGTTTCTGTATAGTGTGGTCTGTCTTCCAGAGGAATAAGTGGGCTGTACTTCGAAGGGACTGTCACTGGTGAGAAATACCTGCAAATTTTGGAAAGCACGATTCCACGACTTAATGATCCCTTTGAGAATGAAAGTGGCTTTCAACAAGACGGGGCTCCAGCTCACTTTCATGTCAATGTGAGGAATTTTCTCGATTGCACACTCAATCAGAGGTTGATGGGACGAAGAGGAAGTGCTGCGGAGTTCCTGCCTCGATCTCCGGATTTAACCTTTCCAGACTTCTACCTATGGGTCGCTCTAAAGGACACAGTGTACGCCACAAACCACACACTGGAGGAACTGAGAGTTCAGATTGAACATGCCTGTAATGATATTCCATTAGCAACAATTCAGTTGGTATGTCACTCTGTTCTGTTGTTGGGAGTGTACCTTGGCACAAGGGGGCCATTTTGAACATGTACGGGCTTAAGGAATACTAAACCGCAAAAATCGCATTTCTCTCTCATATCGTTGATGAGAAATAGTGTTTCAAAATGTGTATATATCAATTTGGGACACTCTGCATAACTCATACATTGTGTGTCCGCCTCTTTGGTCTTGAGATACCGTACTGGACTCCTGATCAAGGTGGCCCGGTGTCGATTCCCGGTCGTGAAGTCAAGGGATTTAATTCGGACCTCTTCATGGGGACTGGTTGTCTGTCCACTGTCCAAGTGTGTGTGGCGTCTCACAGTTGCCCCTGGGTACTCTGACCCAGTAAACGGCACGTCCTGCATTGTGTGCGTGTGTTCAATAGAGTTGTGGGTTTAGGTACAATAAGCCTCAGGCTGCGGTGCCGAAATTAGTTTAAAAAGTATATGGTGTAATGTAATCTGCTGGTGTGGACTGCATTATTAGTTTTTGTGGCATTGTAGTGTGCAGTTACTTCATTGTTTAGATGTGATACACGCACACAAACACATAATAAACCGTAAATAATGCCATTAATTTCAAGGGTGTATTCTGTGAGTTATTTTAAACAAAAAAATTCAGTACTCTTTTGCCCGTTTTTGCTTTCTTTTCAAGAGAAAATCTTTCATATGGAAAATAAATCATTGAAAGAATTTTAGTTTTGTCTTTTAAATGTGGAAGAGTTTGACCCGAACAAATGAAGGGTTCAGAGCCTTAGTGGGCCAAGCGCCATTCATTAAAAGCGGAGAAAGCAAGGGTTAAAACTAAAGGTAAAGGTATCCCCGTAACATGCCATGAAGGCACTTGGGGGGCATGGAGGTAGAGCCCCATGCTTTCCATGACCTCGGCACTAGACTGAGGTGGTGTGGTCGGCACCACGCTCTGGCCGCCTTTTACCCCCGGGAAAGACCCGGTACTCAATTTTATAGGAGGCTGAGTGAACCTCGGGGCCGTTCTGAAAGTTTGGCAACGAGAAAAAAATCCTGTCACCACCTGGGATCGAACCCCGGACCTTTCAGTCCGTAGCCAGCTGCTCTACCAACTGAGCTACCCGCCAGCCTAAAACTAGCTGAATACCATAGTTTAATGAAGATTGAAATAAAATTTAGTGTTAATGTGTATACTTTATATTATTTGCTATATGTTTCCATTGAATTGTGGTAACAACTTACTTTTAACACTTGTTTTCTACGTTTTGTGTAAATGGTGTTTGGCCCGCTATGGTTCTGAACTCTCCATGTGTCACTATTTGTTCTACAAAAGGAATTTTAAAATGTAATGCGTTCTGGCAATTCTCTGAAGGTTATTGCCTGGAGAGAGGCGGGTACGTTCGCCTAGTTACCTTGAGCAATTATGCTTAAAAACCGCTTGGGAAACCTGATTTCCTGTACGTTTACCGGTTAGTATTTTAACCAATTATTTTAATTGGATGGAGAAAATGCTTCCAGTAAACGGGGATTTTAGATCATTAAGTTGACTTGCATAATGTAAAATAAATTTTTCGTGTTGCCTGTGTTCATCGAGTATTTAATTAAAATTAATTCCAGGAATTTAAAAAATAATATAATTTCGTTCGTTTAAATGTAAAATAAGCGTTTATTATTTTCTGTTTCTTGCCGCGGAGTATTAAATGTTTTAAAATTCTGTTTTTATAACGTGAAATAAGCAGCAGTATAAGTATTGGCTATGTTCTGTATAGCATTCAATTGAAATGGGAGTATGGGAATATTACTTAATCTTCTAAATTTATTTTGAAATAAGTGTATCTTATTGTCTGTGTTCTCTGTAAATTTAATTAAAATTAAGTTGTACAGTTTATTTTACGTCTTTGAGGTTGATTTGTATAACGTGACGTTAGCATTCTCTATTCTCTAACACAGTTTAAATACAAAATTAAATGGTATATCATCTGTAGTTTTTCATACTATTTTAAAAACAATGTAGCTAATTGCAGCGATCTCCCATTTCCCTATTAAAAACAAGCCAGGTGATAGAGTTTTTCAAAGCAACACAACACAATGTGTATTCCCTACTGATTACGGCGTTGCACGGCAGCAGAATTCATGCCTTTTGAAGTGCGCTTTTTGCAGGAATACTATTCAAAACACAATAAAATGTTATTTTACCTTTATGTTGCTCCTCAGTAAAGGAATCATCCACCAAAATAAATTACATTACACACGGTTCACTATGCATATTCTATTTAATGGTGAAACGTTGCCGTTATGGGGAGAATTAAGAAAAAAAATATCAAAAACATCTAAAAGAAAGTGTTCTAAAGAAGCATTCATCTTATGTAAATGCTTACACAGGGAATGAAATGTGTGCATTGAAACTGGTGTTGACTGCAACTATCGTATAATTTCTGAAATATACATTTTGGAAACAGTGTTTGTATTTTGGTTGAAATGAAGCCAACAGAGGAAGAAGATATTAAAAAAAGAAGTTCTTTTCAATTGATACTTGATGAAAATATCCGTGAACAAATATTTCAAAAGGCGTTTCTTAACATATTACGCTGTTAGCAAAATGAGAGTATAGTGGAAGCTCTTAAGTTCGGCAGAAATCAAGTTCAACATTCTATAGTTCGACTGCTTACGTAGGAGAATTAGACACACCCCTATATGGGCACTAAGAAATGGGTTTGCCATTTGATTGGGAATTGGTTCTGTGTCTTGTAGTGATACTTTTCTTAAAGGAAAACAGAATATTTTATTGATTAGGTCATCCATATTTAATCACTGATTTTAAATTTTTTGACCTCTTAGAATTGTTCCGTTTGTGAGACGGAACTGTCGAAACCCACTGTGGTACTAGAAGCGCATACACAAGTCTCGCTCGGGCAGAAAATGCAAGTACAGTTCTGTATTCATTGATGGATAACCAATAAGAATTTGTATTCATTTCACCTGCCACACCCACTACCCTTATTGGACTGAACTTTCAATTCTGTTTTGTCGAACTTAGGAGACACCACTGTATTTGGACTTAATCAACCTCTCTTCGCAAGTGAAATGCATAGAGATGAAAGAGGTAGCGGTATTAAACACTCAACCACTGAAGTATATGAGAATACTTTATATCTAAGATGGTTGCTTAAGTGCAACTATGATACAAAACCTATTTATGAAAGAACATCAAAATCTAAATACAGGAAATACTTTCTTGAAAACTTTAATGTAAGGTTTGGTGAATCACAAGTGAACGTACTGTATGCTCCAAATTTGAAAAAAACTTACAGGAGAAATCAGAAGTCCATTCCTTTGTGGGAGGAAGAAAACGAAATAGCCGAACTTCGTATTTATACACGAGGAGCAAGAAAGTTTTATGATTCCATGAAAGACACGAAGGAAAGATATTCACAAGCTAATAAAGTTACTGTTTCATGTGGAAATCTGCCTCTGCCATTCCTTCCGGTACAACAGGTTTTTATGTGCGCAAATTGTGGCTATTCGCCTTTTGTGTATATGACATAAAATCTTGCAACTGTGTTATATATGTGTAAGATAAAGGTCAAGCGAGAAATAATGTGGCTTAATTTTTACTTATGATATGTTCAGGCTTATGTACCTAAAAGTGTTATTGATCTTCTTTCATTTGCAGATTCACGTCCCTATAAAAACAAAAACCACACTTGGCTGAGTCTGTGTTCAGGTTTGGTAGACTTAAAAATTTGGTATTTAAAGTTCCTGAGAGGAGACACTCTTGCTTAACTTCTGGGTGTTAAAAAAATAGATTCCTCTTGAGTATGTAAAAATTATTTGTAATGCAATACATATGCTATCGTTAACACAGTAAAGCCAGAATTTAGATTCTTGATTTTGATAGATGGTGGCTTTATTACTTCAAAAAATTTTAACTTTTGTGCAGAAAAAGTAGCGCTGATGCACCGAGAAATATGAAACATTTTCTATCCACTGGAATATTAATCTGAGACCGAGTGGAAAAACACAAGACACCAAGTTCACCTTACACTTCTCTATACACGAGTGATATCAGAGTAAACCTCTTATAAAAAAAACGTTACAATTCATTTGCCCTTGTAGGTCGAATACAGACTTTTACATAACAAAATATTACTGTAATCTACCAATTTTTCAGATCAGGTAAGATGATGTTTCTCAAGATGTACCGCATATCATAGCTCAAAAGTAGAAAGCAGTTTTCTATAAAAATCTCCCAAACAAAGAGAAATGTAATTTTCTGACATAAGAAATCACATGTGTTATTTTATGCTAATAGCGTAATACGGAAAATCAACGTTCATATTCACAAGCATGGATGAAAAAAATTCAATTCTTCCGGAAAATATGGCCATGAGATTAAATAGAAGTAATTAATATGTAATAGAAAAAGTATTGTACTGTAGAAAACTCCTAAAAATATATTCCAATCTGTACGCAGCAAGATTCTGCATTTTGATGAAATAGTCAACAGAGGTACAAAAAAAAATCTGCCAGATCGAACTCCTAATTTAAGATTAACAATTCAGGTATTACGTTATTTAGATTAGATACACAATGCTGATTTCCTATTTAAGAGCCTATCATAAGTTATTACTTAGTGTACCTGGCATGGTGACATATTCTAACGATATTCTGATATTCTATAGCTCAAAGTTACTTACCAATAGACGTATTACGTAAGTATATTTTGCCTTATTTCAGTCTGTAACCCAATATAAAATATTAGGATTGTGTAGTAGGCGAGAGGGTGGCAGGTTGGCTCAAATGTTACGTTTAATTTTTTTCTGTAATTTGCATAGCATTTTATGAAATTCTCAAAGGTGGTCGTTCTAAGTGGTTCTTTACTATGTGGAGAGATATTTGAATTTAGACTTCACCACGATTTAAATTTGAAATGTATTATTTTGAAACTTGCAGATTAAGTCAACTTACCCCGCCCTGGAGGCAGATTGACACATGGTATGTGGTAAATTGGCTACATGTTAAATAAGAGCAAACTGCATATAAGACTAGATTTGTTTAGAATTTAAAATTTATTTCTTTACACAGGCAAATGATTCAATATGATGAACGCACATAAATATATAAGCATGGAGTTAAACACTCAGATAAGAGAAGAAATGAACCCTAGAAAAATAAGGTAGAAACATGAATTTTGAACTTGTAAATGAGTACATATAATATTGTCTTATTAAAAATATCTTAGAAGGAGTTTATGCATACTAAGTTTCTGTTTCCTTCTGAAAATTTTTATGTGCCATAATTTACACTCCAAGCACTGTCATCTGGTGCACATTCTGAGCATGATTTAACACAATACAGGCAGTATGTCTCTCTGTCTTCTTCGTCACTTTCCCTTCTTGAATTATTATTTGCCTTTCGACTGGTCTTAAGATTCCTTTTCTCACTACTATAAAGTCTTCTCTTGTATTTTTGTTGAACAAATTCATTATTATATTTCGATATCCTCTACTCTAGTGCTTTCTTAACTGGATAGTCAGTAAATATCGCAGTATACGATTTTTCCTTTATGTTCTCATCCGTAGCTTACCTAGAATACCGAGTGGGAGTCTGGAAGTTGATATAGAAATCCTTGGTCCCTTGGCCACATTTCTGTTTTCTAACTTCGCATCATATTATCAGTAGAAGTATTTGCTGTTAGTTTTTTTAAAGTCCTCATTTTCTCATTCACTGCAATGAACATATATTTTTATATGTACAATCAATTAAATTGAACTTATATAATAACAAATTGTATGAATAAGTAAATTACATATTGCATAATTTATAGGCCTATAATCATTTAAAGTAACACAGCTGGGTAGGTTAAACACTGTGCCAATCTGCCCCTAACAACTGTGCCAACTTGCCTCTGTTGTAGTTATTTGATTTGGGTTAAAAATTACGAATTAGAGTAATGAATGATCGAAATGAAATTAACACGAAACAGTCAATTAAATGTAGTTTCCAACGATGTATTTAAAGTTCACCTAATATTACCCTGTAAAAAATAATCACGAGATGGTGAACATTTACTTATCTTGCTGCAAAAACAACTTTATGCCTTCCTTCTTCTACCGCTTGCCACAAAGTTCTGACGCTTCCGTGGAGCGTGCTTTATAAAGCATGGATCATATTGTTTGCGTTGTGCTGCAATCCATTGCATATCCACCGAAATAAAACTGGTGTGCCAACGTGCCTCTGTAGCCAACATGCCTCCATCTCCCCTATTCATAAAACTAACCTCATTCTACTAGATTTATTACAGCGAAGAGTAATTAAAATATTTCTATGAAAGCATTGCTTGTTAAACATATAGTATGGGACAAAAGTATTGTATTCATGTCTTTAGTTTTGTGTTTGTGACTATCTGACCTGAAATCTGTGTGATTTTTATGGATAAAATTTAGTAGCACATTATATGGATTTGATGTATTTTCAAGACTTTAAATTCTTGAAACAATTTTTCGGGAGAATAATGAATAACTTTTCTAGACATCTTTTAATATATTATTTTTGACTCCAATAAATCTAGTGACATGAGGTTAGTTTTCTAAGTAGGCCCTACTACTCCAACCTAATATTAAATGGCACCGGTGTAGCTCAGTCGGCTGAGGGGCTTGCCTAACGATCCGGAGTTGTGCTTGGGAGTGAGTTCAATTCCAGCTCGGGCTGATTAATTGGTTGGGACTTTTCCGAAGTTTTTCCCAACCGTAAGAAGAATGTCAGGTAATCTATGGCGAATCTTAGTCTTCATGTCTCCAAATATACCATCTTGCTCTCACCAATCTCAAAATAAATACAGCGTCGTTAAATAACCAACTTTGAAAATCCTCGCTACTTTTAAAATCAGACCTCTTACTTCATTGGGGGAGGGCTAACTATTTAAATCCTTGTAGCAAAGATAGTAGAGCTGGTTTGGCGTGTCTAACATTGGGGGCATAAAAGGGTCATAAAATTGTCACCGAAGGAGACAGTATCTGTCCATTATGTGTGGAATAGGAGACATGAGAGCACATTTTAGTCCATTGTGAAAAAACAGAACATCTCCGGAGAGAATATCTACCATCCTCGATGCTAAGTAAGAATAGAGGATCGCTTGCATGTCTTGACGTCATACGGAAAAGATTTTGGTACGAATTGACAAAGGGATACTGCTAACTATTGAATTATACACTTTTATGCCTGTTTGTGCGTTAGGTTAGGATATAATTATAATATATTTTTAATTGGTTATTTAACGACGCTGTATCAACTAATAGGTTATTTGGCGTCGATGAGATTGGTGATAGCGAGATGACATTTGACGAGATGAGGCCGAGGATTCGACATAGATTACCTTGCATTATCATTACGGTTGGGAAAAACCTCGGAAAGAACCCAACCAGGTAATCAGCCCAAGCGGGGATTGAACCCGCGCCCGAACTCAACTTGAGACCGGCAGGCAAGCGCCTTAACCGACTGAGCCACGCCGATGGTCTATAATTATGACAGTGTGTTTTGTGTGTAACATTTTCATATTAATCATAATTGGGGGGGGGGGAGAAACCTAAAAAGTAAGGATTGTTTCGTAAAACACGTATGGTCAAAAGACTCGTGCACTGGATTTAAGTGCAAATTCTGACAGTGTAGTTCATCTTTATGTATAATATTTTTTAATAAATCATATCTATCTCTCTGTCTATCTATCTATCTGTCTGTCTGTCTGTCTGTCTGTCTGTCTGTCTGTCTGTCTGTCTGTCTGTCTGTCTATCTATCTATCTATCTATCTATCTATCTATCTATCTATCTATCTATCTATCTATCTATCTATCTATCTATCTATCTATCTATCTATCTATCTATCTATCTATCTATCTATCTATCTATCTATATCTGTCCGTCCGTCCACCGTCCGACAGTCCGTTCGTCTGTCCGTCTGTCCGTCCATACCTGCTTTAAAAAAGAGATAAATTACGTAATACGTACTGTATTAGTAAATAATTTCTTAAATGAACACAATTATACGCAAGTTTACGTAATTTGTTAGAAATATAGCTGTTATGTGGATGTCCCATTTCAGATGTTTGTCACTTATTATGATCCCTTGAAGTTGTTGTTTTAAAATTAATATAAGCTCCATTGCTTTAATTAAAATACTATTACAGTAACATTATGTCCGTGTTAAACATCCTGTGTTTAGAGGAGAAGAGATCTGTAGTGCGGCCTTTGCAGCAGTCTTCCTTTGTGGATGTTAACATCAATGTCGTGCGTGTTAACAGTGTCGTGAGCGATGACAATGTATGACAAATGATTCAAATGTGGGGTCTGAGACTATTTCCTTTAACATGAAACGTCTGCAAGGGAACTACCGTACAACGGAGCTTATACTAAGACCACACTCACTTGGCTACATCTCGAGCACTTTGTTTGGACTGCTCTGTCTGCTACAATATATGCAGGAGAAGTTGTCGCATTAACTACGGAACTGCTCCTTTACTTCAAATCCTACGGTCACCACTTAAAATTCATTCAGTGTATTTATCGTGTATACATTACTTCCAGGATCTTGTTTTTCGTTCTGCACATTCCTGCTTCCCCTTCTTCCTCCTACTGTTCTAAATTTTCTTATCTTGCTTCTTCCCTTCATTCTGTAATCTTGTCTGTCCTCACTTGAAATATTCTGTCCTTTTTCTCTAGTTCAAGTTTTCAATTAAGAACGTTTTAAGCAATGTTAAAAGTAAGTTACGTTGTTAGCCTAGGGTCTGCATTTTAACAAAAAACTATCCACTTAATCCAGTTGCACGTCCTTAATTACATGGGTAACACCGGTCTGTATAGGTTGTGTTGTTTTAAAAAGCATAAGTGTTTCTGAATAAGAATTTCACGCTGATTGCAAAAATGAAACCCTTTTTCGTGACTACTTAAGAATTTTCACAATTCAAAAGTTTTTTCCAATTTTAATAATAACCTATGTTAAATACAGAACATATTTCTCTGCGTTTGATATTCGTTGAAAATTATTTGAAAGGGATGATAGTTTATAATCTCAACTTTATTACTGAAAATTTATAATAATATTTTTCCTTTTATATTGGGTAAAGCCTAGTCTTATTATTTACATTCTTTTAATAACTTAAAACGATCTGTGGATGAGATATCCGTTAAATATTCCTGGGGATTCTTATCTGTCTCTACCCAGCAACATCTAAAAACAGAAAGTTGAAATCCCATATGTTCTCAGGTCATAAAGTTCTTCTTGAATGAAATATTTACTATTTTAAGAGCTTGCTATTGAAACAAAACATGAGAGAGCTAAATGACAAAAGAAGACATGTAAAGATTTATATTGAAACTATCCAGACTATGTGAATATGCATTTAAAACCTTTCAAAGAAAACCTCCCTGAATTATAAAGTTGTTGTTTTAAATTTGGAGATTTAATCTTCATTGTCGTGTTAAAGTAAAGTGTGGCAGCTGATCTCATTTTTCCGCGGAAGTAAAAAGTAGCAATGCTGATTCGAAAAAGTATCTAAACATAGTTTTGTAAATGATCAGAATTTGTTTTGTTACACAGGGTAGAAGGGAAATAATCTTACAGATTGAATGAGATGATAGGATATACGTAAATGAAGAGAAAACCTATATTACGTTTTGTGATTAAATGCACGGTTAATTAGAAAATTAAGGGAGAGTCGGGTAGTATCGGACATCGGGTAACATCGGACAGTGCGTTTCTTTCATCTAACACCATATGGTAGTACCTGAATGACATGGTTACGTTTCTCTATGCGACATCACAGAAACGTAACCACGTCAATCAGGTACTATCATCGTGTGGTAGATGAAAGAAACTCACTGTCCGATATTACCCGATGTCCGATACTACCCGACTCTCCCCTAAGTTTGAAGTTTCAGCACTCCGGCAACATCGTCGCTAAAACATGTAAGAGGTTAACGAACTCGATGAGTCTCCGTACGTAAGCTGTCAAGAAGTTGCCACGCGTTCGCTCCGTACAACGGTTTGAATTCAGGGGTTATTAAAATAAAATTTACACGAAAACCATGCATGCTATGGAAATACGCCAGAGGGATAAATTATTTTTTATTAGGTTTCCTGTCGATATGCATAAAAATGACGAACCTATCCGCAAAAGTTACTGAATAAGAGAGTGTTAAACATTTGGGGGAAAAAAAAAATATATATATATTTTTTTTTTCTGAAAAAACTGTGAACTTTCTACCAATATGATATTATAGTTTTTTGTTATATACAACATGAGCTATTCGCTCTGGAAATATGCAAGGCTATTTTACTTCCACTCTGTACATGTGGATCATGTACATTAGTAAACCAGATACAGAATATAACAGCTTTGGTAAAGAATGCTTATTTTCAGTATACTTTGGCATTAATTTAGATTAGGATAAATCCTTATGTCCTCATAAAGTTTGTCATAGATATGTAGAAGAATTGAGGAGTTGGAAAAATGGTGAAAGGAAATCATTGGCCTTTGGTATCTCTATCATATTCATGGAAAAGACCAATAATAGACATGATTGTTATTTTTGTACAGTTAAGATAGTCAGATTATTATAATTTTTGTACAATTAAGACAGCTGGACATATTGCTAAAAGTAAGAATGGTATCTTATATCCTAATATTTCCTTTCATATTCGGCATGTACGTCATGGTATCCTTTCAATCAATTTAAGTTATTGCTCTCTTTAACCAGTAGCGTTGAATTTGAATATCCAGTGGATGATATTTACGAACCAAAAAGTTGTGGCGATAAGTGTTTTAATCAAAGTGAGTTTAATGATGTAGTGAGAGATTCAAGTTCGTCTAAAGCAGCGGTCATCAGCGCAGAGCACCCTGTGGCTAGCGTCTCTTGCCCGCGGAAAACACAGTGCACCATGGTGCACTCGTAGCTGCTAGCGGGTATGCTCTATCTCTTCCTGCTGCACTACGGGGCACGGGACGGAACCGCTCACCCTTTGCACATTTCAGCGAGTGCTGACGACTACTGATGTAAAGCATCAGTAGAACTGTTAGGCTCTAAATTAAAAGGAGAGACTAGTACGTATTTTTCATGGTACAGCCATCGTGAGACGGGACTTGTCGTTTTTTTGGTGAAGAAAAAAATGTAGCCCTTTGCCGAGACATTCTTACTATCTTAAAATTTTATAACATGAACTATAATTCCAAAGTGTGAAGGATTTTCATACATTCATCCCGTAAAACTCTTAAAGATGTTTTGGTTTATAATGGAAACATTCATCCTTCAATATCTGTGGCCCTCTCAGTTCTTTCAAGGGATTATATGACAGTTGAAAAGCTTTTGTTGGGAAAACTGCAGTATGAAACCCACGCGTGGTCTATCTGTAGAGCTTCCAAGGTTATTGGACTATGGATTACTTCGTTATGTTAACATAATGAAAGTGGTATTACAAGTTTAAGAGAGATTGGTTGTAACATGAATGTCAAAGTCCATTTCTTTAATTTCTATCAATTATTTCCTGATAATTTAAAAATGATGAACAAGGTGAAAGATTTCACCATATGGAAATGAGGTATTAAGAGAAGTGGGATGTTACATTATGGTCAATTGCTGGATATTACAAAAGGACTGCTCTGAACAACATTCTAGGAGGTCAAAAAGGGGGAAATTTGAAGTACAGTATCGAGATAAGATTATGAATGTGATTGTTAATGGTTTATAGCAAATTGTGGCATATTTGTTTATGACAAAATAGCCTACTTGTTGCAAATAATTTCCACGACGTTTGACAAAGCTGTAACTTGATTTCTAGGTAGTGATTAATTCATTATTATACATTCACAATTTTATGAAAACTTGAAGTGTTGGAAAAAATTGGAGATTATTTTATAATTCTGCACAAAAATTCATTAAGAGTCACATATTAGATGCGAAACAACAGAAAAGAAAAGTTTCATAATGCAGACCGCATCTGGCTAAGTGTGCTTCCATCTGTCCAGAAAAAAAAGCGTTAACTACAACTGCTGAAAATCTAAAATACCTAACAAGTAGACCTCTCCAGTTCGCCTGTGCGTTTTCAGAATGAAACATATACTGACACATAGTATGCATTGGTAGGATTTAGTAAGATGTCTTTTAGCTGCTAGTGGTCATGGGATGTGCAGGTACAAATTCGAAGTGTGAACTTCAAAGACATCAATATATTATATGAACGTATTTGCTGATTTATCAGTCTTAAAGGACAAAAATGCGGCAGTGAGCAAAGCGCAAGTCACCAGCATTCATAAAGTGAACAAAATAGAACTTTATAGTGCATACTGAGCACCTGATTTAGAAAGAACCTCCACAAATGTCGCAAAAGTTAACTCCTGATATGTGAAAAGCGTACTGCTTCGGCACTTAGGGACCAATAATGTATCTTGATTTATAAAATGTATATCAAATCATCTCTTTGAATCGCGGTGACTGCTTCGAAATTGTTACTGCTTTGTTTCTCTTCGTATTTGCACAGTCAGTTACTTGTTTCTAGGTATTTAGTCATATTTCTTAATCATTAATATATTAGGTAGTCAATATAATTTATTAGTACTTTTTGTGCCCATTGTGATCTTATCTTTCTACTTGTATATTTTTCTACTCCCTTCTTTTTGCATTTTTGCACTTGTGCTTTTTGTACCTATATTTGTAATTTTTCTTCTATTTCTTATTTGCTTCTTTTCTTGTGTTGACTGTCGCTAAGTGGTTCTATATTTTATTTTATCAGTCTTAGTTATAATTTTATTATTGTTAATATTAGTGTTTTATTATTATTATTAATTAATTTGCATTACTATCCTTGTATTATCTCCGTCACTGTTATTCTGTTATTATTATTATTATTATTATTATTATTATTATTATTATTATTATTATTTCTATCATTAACATTATTACTAATGTCTGAAATATTTATATAGATTCTACTGGACTGTACCAAAGCACGTGCATATGCTCATTTCGGGTATCTATTCAAAAGTACCATTTCAAATGTAAATTATGAATAAATTTGAATTTGAATTCTTTTGCAGTTGTTTTTTGTAAATGCCTATTTGTATTCTGGTGGTGTGTTAGAGAAGGCCTGATAGTCTCAACACCGCCAAAATAAATAAATAAATAAATAAATAAATAAATGAATAAAAAATATATTAATAAATGAATGAATAAATAAATAAAAGAATAAGTATATAAATAAATAAATAGATGAATAAATAAATAAATAAAATAAATAAACAAATGAATAAATAAATAAATAGAATAAATAAATAGTCTAAATAAATAAATAAATAAATAAATAAATAAATAATAACGAAGTTGCGTTTTATATATGGCGTATTGTATAGTAACATTAAAGGTAAATTCTGTGTTATTATTTGCTTGTATGTAAACGGCGCAATTAAAAGTTAATGAAATTTAACTTGCGTCGGGTATGAGTGCCTTGAGAAGTCATGTCCCTTTGACTTTTCACTGTATTGGTCAAGGAGGACATTTTGAGTCAGAAGCTTGGTCCGTCATTGCAAGTCAATGGACTCGATCACTAGAGAAAACTTAATGTATGAGTATGATTTTGAAACATGATGCAAATGTTTATAGAGCGTCGTGCAAAATGCGGCTCTTTATCCCGACACTTTACGGGCGATTTTAGCTTCTTTCCCCAGAGGTAAAATGGTTTATTAAATGACCGACATACAGTAATGTTTGCAGTACCCATTATTGGCGACACCATTGATTCTGTAAGCTTATTGTCAATGAGTGAAAGAGAAATTTTATACGTGTAACATTACATGTTCTATTAACTGCTTCCATAATACGAATTGTGTCAACAGATTGGCCCACTTCCAGCAACACCTTTGTGCTTGGCGACCGCTACACAACGCCCCAAAACAAATTTTATTCGCTTCGTCACAATACTTCAAAAGCAATATCATTGGTCAATATATTATCGATTTCATAATAATATTTACGTATATTCACAAACGTAAATTACTCATTAAATTTCTAACTTTTTTATTGTGCTAATATTTAGTATTTACCTTCCTTGACTAGTTTCGAAGTCTTGTGCTTCATTGTCCAAAGCCTGTTGGAGATCCCGCGCTATCTTCTGGTTTCCTGTTGTGGTTGGGTGTGTTCATTTTTAGTCAGTTATTTTAAGACGCTTTATCTACATCCCAGGTTATTTAGCGTCTGAATGAGATGAAGTTGATATTACCGGTGAAATGAGTCCAGGCTCCATACTTTTTTATTTAATTTATTGTATTCCATGAATCTTACATTAACAATGAAGCTTTAAGATGTGGAACAAGTCAAAATTTTACAAGATTAGAATTACAATTTTTACAATATATATATATATATATATATATATATATATATATATATATATATATATATATATATATATATATTTACAATTTCAATTTCAATTTTTTACAATTTTTTTGCGATAGGCCTATGTAGTAAGATGGGGTGAGGCCGAGGATTTGCCAACACATTACCTAGCATTTGCCTTATGATTGGGGAAAGCCTCGGACAAAACCAAACCAGGTAATCAGACCAAATGGGGATGAAGTGAAGTGAGGCCGAGGACTCGCTATAGACCACCCGGCATCAGTCCCACGGCTGGGGAAAACCTCGGAACAAAACCAATCAATCAGATCAAACGGGAGATCCAACTCAAGCACGAGCGCAGCTCCGGATCAGCAGGCCAGCTACATCGATGGCTCTACTAAAATATACAGTTCATAGCCAATCAGATTATTAAATTTACAAACGCAGATGGTTATTCCTCAGTTGAGCTATAAAATATAGATAGCAAGTAAGTTAATTCAATTTAAAAGCATAAATAATGCAATCGGTTGAGATATACAGAAATTTATAATACATATCATGCAAATTACTTCAAATTACAAACATAAACAATTCATCAATAGAGCTATACAGATTACTATTCAATTTAAAGCATATACAATTCATTAGCCAAGCTATACACACATACAATACAAAGTAAACAAATTAATTCAATTTACAAGTAAACAAGCACCGATAGTTACCCAGCATTTGCTCATATTGGGTTGAGGGAAAACCCCGGGAAAAACCTCAACCAAGTAACTTGTCTCGACCGGGAATCAAAACCAGACCACCTGGCCAGACGCGTTAACCGTTACTCCACAGGTGTGGACTGGTGTGTTTAAGATTGTGTCGAAAAGGGTGTGTGTTTTGAAATTGAGTTGAATGTTCAGAATGTGATGCGGGTGTGTATGATTATAATTTTCTTGTTGTTCTAGGGCAGTGATGTCAAAGCAAGCTCATTTTTCTGACCTTGATTATATTTGACTTCCAATCAAAAAGTTTGTATTAACAAGATAAATAATTATATTAACAAGATACTCTATTATCATAATTATTATATAAATTTTCTCATCAGAAGTAATTGCTAAATTACTATAATTTGGTTTAAGAGACCATTACTTGCTTTCAGCCATCTGATGACTCATTTCGTCGTGCGTGGGCAGCAAGCGCTAAGTATGGAAAGAGGAGGGGTTTTGTATGTGAAAAGCAACCTGTTGGATTAAGAGAACAGTGATGCACAAACTTCAAACGGAAAGTGAAATTTTATGTTGTTATTTTTATATGGCTTCTTTCTGTTTAATATTATCTATATTGTCTGTAAAACAAAAGTACTAACACTGATTTCTTAATATTGCACTTGTGTTTTAAATCTTAATGATATAATAGAGAGTTAAGAAGGAATATTCACTTAAATTCCATAGTAGTATAATATTATACTGTATTAAGTGGATGAAACACATCATTCCTAAAGAAAGTGATATTCCAAAGAAAGAGATTCAGTATGATATGATAAGTTGGAATTTATATTGATGGTATCTTTAGCCTTACAAAAGTAATCAATAAACTAATGAAAACAATATTACAGTACAAAGCAAAGTTACCTAGGTACTGTATCTGTTTTAAGTGTAACTAATATTACACAACAAAACTCTTATCGCATTATGCTTTTAAGGTGATATTTGTGAGCAACTTCCTATCATCAGAATATTACATTATTTTCTCGAAATGTGCTGAAGCTATAGAGCTGACATTTTTACAACACATGGGCACGTATCTTTTGCTTATGATGTAACAGTAGTTGCTTTGTTAATTAATTTCCATACAAACAATTTCCATGCGTATATTTTCAAAATTTTCAATACACTATCTTCAGTAATACCTATATACGGTATATTAGATTTACGAAAACATTCTGTAAGGCTACTAAATAAATAGGCCTATATCTGAAAATTTTTCTTTTCTATACGAAAAGTTGAGAAAATATTTCTTTTGAATAAAAAAATCAAACTTGTGAAAAATGAGCATTAAAATTAAAACTTACATTCTTATAATGCACATATACTTCTCAGGCAAATCTAAAAATTAACATGGATACAGTTTTAATAAGTTCTGTTCCCTTTATATATTGAATCAGTGCTGGCCATCCCTGAATATAGCTCGACCAAGCGGGATATACCACCTCTTTTTTCTGTCTCTTTCCTTTCCGCGGTAAAGCGCTCAGGCTCTCCTGGGCTCTAAAGCGCGCGCTTGCTCCTGTGGGCATCAATTGATATGCCTGTTCTAGGGTGTGAAGTTTCTCGCTTTTTGGCTGGATGTGTAGTATTTTCATGTCGTTGTTTATGTTACTGCAGCTGTGGTAGGAGTTTGTGGTGTGTCCTACGTAGATTGAATTGTTAGGTAGTTTGGTTATGGCTGTGATATGTTCTTTGTAACGTGTTTGAAATGATCTTCCAGTCTGTCCAATGTAGAAGTCGTGGAAACTGTTGCATGATATTTTGTAAACTGCTGTTAAGTTGTTTTTATGTGTGTGTCTTGTCTCTGTGTTAAGATATTTTTGTAGTATGTTCTGTCTTCTGTATGCAATGTCGTATTTTAGTTTCTTGAATGATGAAGCATTTTATATGTGTTTTTGTTTTCATATGTTAGTGTGATGCATTTGTTTCTTTCCTGTGTTTGTGTGGCGTTTTCTTGTTTGCGTTTAGCTTTTCTTATGTTGTTGTCTAATATGTCGGGGTTGTATTCATTTTCCTGTGATATGTATTTGATAATGTGTATTTCTTCGTTACAGTCTTGTTGTTGCATAGGAATGTTGATGAGTCTATGTATCATATATCGCAATGCTGCATGTTTGTGTTGTGTGGACTGATTGGAGGTGGTTGCATGTGTGTTACCGTGGTGATAGCTTTCCTGTATTTATATATATATATATATTTGTTTGTTTATTTATTTATTATTTATTTTTATTTATTTATTTATTTATTTAACCTGATAGAGATAATGTCATCAGGCCTTCTCTTCCCCTCTACCAGGGAATTAGAACTACAATATTAAGAATACAATTACAATTATAATTACAATTAATATTAAATTTACAAATACAATAAAAATCAAAGTACTAAAAGATTAACTGATTAATAAAAGCTAGACAGTTTATTGTAAAAGTTAAGAAGAGAGAAGCATTTCTTTTATTGATTAAGTAAAAATTAAACCTACTCTACGCAGTAAGAGAATGCTTAATAAGCTTGCTTTTGAATGCTACTAAATTTCGACAGTCTCTGATGTCACTGGATAGGGTATTCCACAAGCGCGAGAGCGAGATTGTGTATGATGATGATGATGAATACGATGATGTCTTATGTGTTGGTATGGCTAGTAAGCGGCTATTTTGCGTGCGTGCGTGTGAAGAGATTATGATATGATGACAGGTAACTGAAACGGGAGGCAAGGTAGGTAGGTGTAGAAGTGTGAAGGACTTGGAAAAGGAGAAAAAGAGAATGAAAATTTCTACGTTCGTTAAGCCGTAGCCAGTTTAGAGTTTGGAAGGATGGGGTAATGTGGTCAGTGCGACGGACATCGCAGACGAAACGAACACAAGAATTATGAACACGTTGTAATTTTTGCGACTGGTTGACATTGAGGTCAGTGAGTAGAAAATCGCAATATATATCACCTATATATTTTCAATATGCGTTTTTTGTCTGTATTTGTTATTCTGATGTCTAAGAAATTCATGGATTTGTTGTTAACTTCCCTGGTTGGTATAATTCAATAATAGTTTATATTTTCAGTCAAAACACTTATCAATATGTGAAGTCAGAAAATAATTCTGTTACATCACATTATAATTTAAAGGTCACAAATATTTTCGACTTATACAGAAAGTCATCTTCAGGTGAATCCTTAAGCAAACAATTTGAAATTAGGTGAAAAAAAAATCCCTGGTCGGGTTTTTTCAGGGTTTTCCCTCAACCGATTTAAGCAGAACTGCTGAAAAACTTTCGGAGTTGGACCTCGGACTCATTTCACCATCATTAATTCACATATTATCATCACCATCTTCATTATCATCATCCATACCATAACCGGGTTAAGTTCACGTTGCGGCGTGCTGTACTTGTACAAGAGCGCGATCGTTCGGCTACCCACAGAATAGGAGTGGTAAAAACAATAAGCTTCAGGCTGCATTGCAAGCCTTCGGGTCCCTTCTCCATACAAGAGAAAAAAGTATCCTTTCCGAACCAGAAAATCTTCAGAATTTGAGAAAGCAGCACTAATTATTTTTTTTTCACCAGATAAACCATTCACTAGCGTGCATGCTATAGGAGCAGTTCCTAGGACAGCGGTGAACAATGTCACCCTTACCATACGTAGAGATCAGGTAATTATTCTGTCTCCCATATTTCGGGACCCAACACGAATATTGTACACACTTCATGGACGAGGTATATTTAACTAAAGGCAGTGTTCCAATAGCCCAATCAACCAATTAAATTGTGAATAGCAGAAACCCCACAAGTCACAACTCAAATTCAGTTCCGTATGGATGTAATATTCATACATAGGCCTGTCGAGAGATGCAGAAAACCTACACACCAGCAGTGCTCAGTGCACATTTCACAGCAGCAGTATGTTAGTAGGAAATTGCAGGAACACTACAATACCAGGGCAAGAGAAAATTTTTAGAACCTACAGTAATACATTTAACTTTTCAAATTCATTTAATCCTATAAGGAAACAAAGGAAAACGTAATAGAACACACAATTATTTATTTAAACTAATATTAACTCTTTGCTAGATATATCTAGTGATGTAATAATTGTTTTCGTAATTTTACTAACGATATAAGCAGTATAACACGAATAAAATAAGAGAAGAAATATTTTTCTCGGAAAACTATCAAGTTTTGACCCTATGTTGTATGACATTTTTTGATCCTGTAGACCGTCTCCGACGACTGTGAAAAGGAAGGCACTTATAGCCCTTACACACTGTACATATAAGTATGTGTGTATGTGTGAAAATAGTCACCAAAAATGTCTTAATTGTTATAAATTAATAATGCAATGCAACCTGGTGATTATGTTATAACCGCTTAATTACTAAACATCTGTATTAGATATGCTGAAAGTATAGAGAACATTAGGGTGAGCTTTTATAAATCTTTGAGAAGCCATATAGCATGTCAAAAGGACAAACTTTTACTGATTAATCCGTACCTATACTCCTATACTTGGTGTTGAAATTGTTGTCGTGGACATTGAGCAACTCTTTTCATTCATTTTAAGGTAGGATTTAATAAGGTTGGTCATAATTTGTTAAGGCAATGTTCTTCATTTGGTTTAAAGTGTGTTGCATTGTAGTACCTGTGTTTACAGAGTTGAAAATATGTGAATTAGATAGAGGACTGTTCTAAATGGAAGTCACTCAGGTTATTGCACATATTTTGTTACACAATCGAGTGTCGAATTGTTGAAAAAGATATACCCTATGGGTGTCATCAAATGCGGCTAAAATTCTCGTTAAAAGTAGGCGAGATGATAGTAATAGGAAGAAGAATAAAGTACTTAAGATTTGCTGATAACATGGGGTTATTAGCAGAAGAGGAGATGATACTAACATAAATGCTATTGGAACTCAATGACAGCTGTGAGCATTATAAAACGAAGATAAAATGCAAACAAGACCAAGACCATGGTTATCAGAAGAAAAATAAAGAAAGTAAACATTCGAATTCTAAATGTGGCAGTAGAGCAATTGGACAGCTTCAAATATTTGGGGTGTACTAAAAGCAGTAACATGAACTTCTGCCATTAAAAGGAGAAAAACAATGGCAAAGGACGCTTTTAATAGAAAAAGGAGCATCTTCTGTGGACCTCTGGAAAAGCACTAAAGAAGACACCACTGAATTGTTTTGTGTGTAGTGTTGCATTGTAGGGGTAGAAACATGGACATTACGACGAAGTGAAAAGAAGCGACTAGAAGCATTTGAAATGTGGATATGGAGAAGAATGGAGCGTGTGAAATGGACAGGGAGAATAAGAAATGAAACTGTGCTAGAAGAATAATGCAGAGATTGGTCAGGAAGAGGAAATGAATTTGGAAGGAGCATTGGCTAAGAAGAAACTGCCTACTGAAGGATGCACTGGAAGTAGTGGTGAACGGGAGAAGAGTTAGGAGTAGAAGAATGTATCAGATGATAGCCATTAAGAAAGGGGAAAATAAGAAAGATTGGGATATGCTGGGTTAGCAGTGAAAGACCCTTGTACAGAACACTATAAATTCACATAATTTTGCATTTTTATATGTTCGCGTACTTTTTCAATTTGTAGACTTAAAAGTTATTTATAATATAAAATATTGTCCTCCTTCGTTTTCTTCACCTAAAGTTTATTTTAAAGAAATGAAATTATTGTTACTAGTCGTGAATTGCATAAACCCTACATAGGCTATAAAGGCAATTCAGATTTTTTTTCTAGAAAAAGCTAAAGAAAAAATTAAAACTTCTTGTACTGTATATCAAACACTAGAACTTATTTTTACAATAATAATTATTGCTATTATTATTATTATCATTATTATTATTATTATTATTATTATTATTATTATTATTATTATTTGGAAGTAAACCCCGAAAAGGTAAAGTACATGATTATGTCTCGTGACTAGAATATTGTATGAAATCGAAACATAATAATTCGAGATTTATTCTTCGAAGAGGTGGAAAAATTCAAATATCTTGGAGCAGCAGTAACAAATATAAATGACACTCGAGAAGGAATGAAACACAGAATAAATATGAGAAATGCCTGTTTTTAAACGGTTGAGAAGCTTTTGTCATCTAATCTGCTGTCAAAAAAAAACTTGAAGTTACATTTGATAAAACAGTTATATTACCGATTGTTCTGTATGGTTGTGAAACTTGAACTCTCACTTTGAGAGAGGAACAGAGATTAAGGGTGTTTGAGAATAAAGTTCTTAGGAAAATATTTGGGGCTAAGAGGGATGAAGTCACAGGAGAATGGAGAAAGTTAAGGCCCATTCACAATGAAAATTAAACATAACCGTAACATAAACACAGAAGTTTGCTCCCAGGCTACCAAATGGGATCATTCACAATGATTCACATAAGCACTGACATAAACATTACCGTAGGACGTTAACATAAAAGTTTGCAAACTCCAAACTTTCATGCTTATGCTTACGTGATTTGCAAACAGAACACAATCTGGAGCGCTGAAGTATACGACAGAATATTAGGAAATGGCGTCGTTGTTATGTTTCCATGGTTACCAAGTATGTTTGCGGTTATGTTTATGTTCCCATTGTGAATGATCTTGATTTTACCGTAACGTTTATATTCTTAAGTTAACGCTTACGTTATCTTTAATTTTCATTGTGAATGAGCCTTTACTCAACGCAGAACTGCACGCATTGTATTCTTCACCTGACATAATTAGGAACATTAAATCTAGACGATTAAGATGGGCAGGGCATGTGGCACGTATGGGCGAATCCAGAAATGCATATAGAGAGTTAGTTGGGAGACAGGAGGGAAAAAGACCTTTGGGGAGGCCGAGACGTAGATGGGAGCATATATTAAAATGGATTTGAGGGAGGTGGGACATGATGGTAGAGAGTGGATTAACCTTGCACAGGATAGGTACCGATGGCGGGCTTATGTGAGGGCGGCAATGAACCTACGGGTTCCTTGAAAACCATTTGTAAGTAAGCATTATTATTATTATTATTGTTATTATTATTATTATTATTATTATTATTATTATTATTATTATGCTTTAATAAAATAAAATAGTCACTTCAAAACAGCAAACGCTTTTGAAAATATTCAGTTTCTTGTGTCTCCTGAAAATTTACTCCATTGGACATAATAGATTTCTACCATTCACGGTTCATTGGTGGTATGGTACAAATTCTCAACACAGGTTAACCGTTATTAACCAAGAGCGTTAACATGTGCACGAGCTGTATGTATGAGCATTTTTTGTAACAGGTATTATCTGACTTTTGGAGGAAGTGCTGCATGCGCTATGCTAACGGATGTGAGTACAACATGGCGATATACCGACCGCTTCACTTTTGTTGTGCACGCACGAGTACGTAAATCATCATGATCCTTGTGATGAAACGGAAGGGGAGTCCCCGCTGCTTTGGTCACCTCGTTTCCCAGACCTCACACCCCTGCATATTTCTATCTGGGTTCCGGTTTACGAAACAGCGGAGGATATTACAAAAATACTTTTAACGAGAATGTTGGCCGGATTTGATGACACCCGTAGGACATTTCTTTTTTAACAATTCGACAGTCGATAAAGTGTAACAAAATTTGTTCAGTAACCTGAGTGACCTCCATTTAGAGCAGTCCGCTATCTAATTCACATATTTTCAGCTCTGTTAACACACGTACTACAGTGCAATATACTTTAAACCAAATGAAGAACATTGTCTTAACAAATTATGACCAACCTTCTTAAATCCTACCTTAAAATGAATGAAAAGAGTTGCTCAAAATCCACGAAAGAAACGCAACAATTTCAGCACCAAGTTTAGGAGTACTTTAGCAATGTCATTTACGGATTAATCAGTAAAATGTTGTCCTTTTGACATGCTTTATGGTTTCTCATAGATTTCTAAAAGCTCACCCTAATGTTCTCTATACTTTCAGCATATCTAATACAGAAGTTTAGTAATTAAGTAGTTATAACATAATCCCTAGGTTGCATTGAATTATTAATTTATAATAATTAAATCTATTTTGGTGACTATTTTCACACATACACACATACTTACATGTACAGGGTGTAAGGGATATAAGTGCCTTCCTTTTCACAGTCGTCGGGGACGGTCTACAGGATCAAAAAATGTTCACACAACATAGAGTCAAAAACTTGATAGTTTTCCCAGAAAAAATATTACTTCTCATATTTTATTCGCGTTATATCATTAGTAAAATTACAAAAAGAATTACATCAGTAGATATACTGTATCTAGCAAAGAGTTAGTATTATTTTAAATATATATTTGTGTGTTCTATTACGTTTTCGTGAAATTAAATTAAAATCTATGCTTAAATTTGTTAATATTCTGGCGTGAGAGACGTGGCAACGTGTTCAGCAGGCAGTGCTCTGCACACACGTACGTACATGTCAGCTGAGTTCAAGCTCCCTGTCCATAGGTCTACTACCGAGCGGATGGCAGTTCAGTACAGGGTATTCGATAAACAACTTACAATGTTACTCACAGTTTAGGAATATCATATGTTATTAATTTATGGAGAAAGTCGTCGTAAATCAAGTGAGGCAAGAAGATGTACCGTCAATGATTTCCGAAAGAAGGTAACCTAATCGGCGGAATTTTGTAGAGCTTTCTCAACGACTATTAGAAACTAGGAGTCTCTTACCTCGTTTAAAAAATCACACAAACAGAAATTTCTTAAAAAATGGTACTGCTTTATGGAAGCGGGAGAGATTAAAATGTTGCATTTAAAAACAGAAGTTGGGGTGATTTTGTACTGTAAACCATTATTCTTTATTTATTAGTCGTAAAATAAAAAAAATGGAGCAATGTTGCCAATATAGTTAAATAAAATGGAAATTTATCATAAAATTCTATTAATGAGATTGAAAGTTTGTAGTTTTGCTCGCTTCATGTAAACAATGGTCCTCCCCTGCATTGGAACAGAGCATCTGTTTTGTACTGGTATGTCTGTATCCGCTTGAGCTGTACTGTGTACTTGTAAACTCCCTCCTTCCCTTCCAGCAACGTTGCCAAACACTTAAGATTGTAAACTTTAATTAGTTAAATACTGGAATTAGAAAAAAATTTGTGAGGACCTTTTTTCTTCCTTATGACATGAACAATCATCAGTTAAAATGATGGCGCTTATACATCTTACAGCCTGTATATAGGAACAAAATAACTGAACGTTGTTTGTACATATTTTTATTAAAATATGAACGTTTTTGCTTCGATTGAGTCATCTTCAGATATACATTCCAAACGAATACGTTAATGAAACAGTAACTGTTGAAGTGTACGTGTACATGCATTTGCTTATTTACATAGCATTTGCTTATACATGTACGTAGGCTACACCTACGTATCCAATATGATTTCGCAAGCATCTTGGCGGTTGAGCCAGTCACGTTTCCAAAGTTCCATACCATAACTTGTGTCGGGATGGAAGTTGAGGTCTAAGTGTAAGATTCGTCTGAACACCCCGACTAGATATTCCCAATACCAGAGCATGTTTAATGGCTGAACCACAGTTTAGTATATACAGTTGCGAAGCTTGGGATGATTTTTTGCATTCCTCGCGATAGTTGCTAGCCGCTTGGAGCGCTGTGAGTACTAGGAACAATAGACTGTGTCACTGCCATCGTGATTTAATATAAGCAGACCATGTAACTCGCTTAACTCGATCACGAAGGGTGGCGTTTCTACCATCTAAATTAGTTGCAATGCATAAAGAGTAACATATATTTCTCTAAAATGTAGTGTAATTGCATTAATCATTAATAAATTTAAAACAATGATTATGAGACATTTCAGACATAATTCACTTGAGAGTTAAGGTGTAATATTATTTTTGGTGTGAAAATTACGTTGTTCGTATGTGTAATACCTGACTTTATCTGGATTAAATATTGCGAAATTCTTGTACATTCATTCATGCACGATTCAATAATTTTCAATTGTACCGCACGGATATTTCGGTATGTTAAAATTATGAGTTATGTTTACTGTACCAATACTTCAATATTCGCATTTATACATTATAATTAAGCATAAAGTTACATGTGATAACTTGTAAATGCAATTTGTCTCTATTTCAGTTGCATTTATTCGTTTCTTACGGTACTCCAATCTGAAGTCTGATTAATGTACTATGTTAGTAGGCTAAAGTAGCGCAGAGGTAGTTCCTTTGTACTCATACTCCTTGCATATACGGATCTGTGCCAGGTTAGGGTTGGTTAGTTTTGGCTTTTATTATTCCTTGCTTATACGATCACTAACTCAACGCTAGTTCCACCGCTGTATGAGTGCTGCCTTATTGGCCTTCGGACACTTGACTATATTGAAATACGGTAACCTCACAGCGCTATTACTGGAGCAACTAGATTTACAAAGTCTCCAATACCCTGCCATTACATATGTAGGCCTATGTTATATCATATGGAAATTATAGCTTATTATTTATATTCCTATGTTCGCAATTATACATTATAATTAAGCATAATATCATGTATGATACGCCGCACATTCAATTTGTCTGTATTTTAATACTACAATCGAGTACGTACTGAATTATTATATTTATATACTTCCTAAGAAACGAAGTAACACAATCGTACGTACACTAATTTCATAGGAGTGGTATGGTAAATTTTCTATCTAAAATTAAGGGAAGTAGATGTGTTAAATTAAAATCACAATATACATCCTTTTTTATTAAACCTCAAAATAGCTTCCATTCTAAACTTAAAATGTTGATGCGAATAGATGATGTTAACATGTAAAATTCTCTTCACATTAAAAAAAACACAGTTTTGTAATTATTTCTGCAACATATTATGCAATAAGAAGTAAACGGAACTTATGGGCACATTACACTAAATAAAACTTAGCAATGATAAGCAATAAAGTTATAATATAATATTTCACTGAGCTCCATACACTGAAATAAAAAACCCGAACATACATTATCGTCTACTCGGGAAAGGGTCTGTGCTGAGGCGATAGTAGTGATCCTGGTGGTCAGCAACTATCTATGTATGCATATTTATTAAGTATTGAGCTTCGCAACTGTATATACTAAACTGTGGCTGAAAGTCGTGGAGATGTGTGAACAGCATGCTCCACTGTTGCGATATTCCCGGGAGCCCGAACATTGCGACATCTACCAGACGATTTCTGTTTGACAGTTAAACCTTTTGTCTGACATTTCTCACCCATATCAGTAGGATTTTCTTATCAGGAATTCTTTCGTATCGACCTACTCTAAAATGCGTACGAAATTCTCACAGCGTTGCAATCACAGTCACCATTTTTTTTTAAATGCTCAACAACACAGTTCACTATGTTCATCTGTTCACGCCATGATGGTAACTGAAATTACATGGCTTGTGCTACTCAAAGATATATACCACCCAAGCGCAACTATCAAGAAACCTATATGGGGCCAATTCAAATATACAGTACATGCAGGGATTTCAAAATTCAGTTCAAACATTAAATCACTATAAATGTTATAAAATTTGAGATAGGGAAAAAAACAATTTCACAGTAACACCAAAGAAATTATGCAAAGCTCTCTGTACCTACTCTATAACAATGTACCTTACACACTGTCAATTCAATCTTCACTTCTACACGATCCGCACAAATACGGGAGAGTTGCGTAATTTGTAATGTTGCCTAAAATGTACCACCGTCTTTTCAAACTCAAATTCAAATTTATTTACAATTTACATTTGAAATGAATACATATGAATAGATACCCGAAATAAGCATATGCTCGTGCTCGGATACAGTTTACTTCCCCGATAAGTGATGCCATCTACATCAAACATTGTGAACTACATCTACAAATATGCCATTTTATGAGAGACGAAGCCTGTGGGTTGTGTTGTGCAGACGTGAAGTTAGAAAACTTGTTTTAAATATTTTCAATCTAGTTTTTGTGCTACATGGCTGCAACAATTACTTCCGAAAGATAATTTGAAATTCACAATGCTATATATTATTTAAAACTACATTTATGTATTGTAATTGTCATTAAGTTACAGACTTCTGTTAGAAACCGTTAAGCAGCGAGAATTTAACTAAGAAAAAATGACGAGGTTGCGTATTTTGTACCGGCATCAGTTTCCTACAATGTACCTGTACAATATAGGAAACTTTCATTATAAATGTTTGAAATTATAATGACGTGTGAAGAAAGACATACCTAATTTAAATCAGCAATTATAATATATTAACTTCTAATCATTTCAATATGAATATAATACTGTAATTTTTATTTTTAGGAAATAAAACACATTCAATTCTGAATTCAAAATAGTCATGTCAGACGTTCATTACAAATAATAAAAATTAGTGTGACATAAAAATAGCATAAACACATTAAATTATGCATTTAAAATTTAATCGAATAATTTCCACATTTCATAATATGGCGTTTTTAAGTTTCTTCCTTTTGTAACAAATAAATTATTATTTGCATTTTACATTAAATCCAGAATGGCAAAGGAGCTTCAATACTGAACATGGTCACAGGATGTACTAAGTCTTGCTGTTGCTGCATATATGAATGGCGATCATGGAATAATTGAATGTGCCCCAATGTACAATGTGCCTAAGCCTACAATACAAAGACATGCGAAAAACACAAACGTAGTTGCTAATGGAGATGTGAAATCGTTTGGAAGAACCACAGTATTTTCGGCAGAAATTGAAAATGAACTTGAAAATCACATTCTAAAGTTTGAAGAAATGATGTTTGGATTAACTCCAACAGATGTTAGGAAACTTGCTTTTGATATAGCTCAGAAAAATGGACTGCTACATAATTTCAATCGTAAAAAGGACTAAGCATTGAAGAAATGGTATTATGCATAGCCTATCTGAAGATGCATCCAAATTGTCTTGTTGGCAGCCAGAGGAAACATCCATGGCTCGAGCGAAAGGGTTCAAGAAGGAATGTGTCTATGAATTCTTTTGATCTGCTGGAAAACATTAGTGAGAGATACAAAATGGGATTCCACGAGAATTTTCAATGTTGACGAAAGTAGCTTCTCCACAGTGTAGAAGAAGACACAGAAAATCGTAGCGAGGAAAGGTAAGAAACAAGTGGGTTTGATATCGAGCGGAGAAAGAGGAGTGAATACAACGATGGTATGTTGTGCCAGTGCATTTGGTCAATATGCTCCTCCCGTGATTATTTTCAAGAGGACCGGATGAGTAAAGGTCTGACTGTTAGTGCTCCACCGGGCATTATTATTACAGTTTCAGAAACTGACTACATAAAATCCAAATTGTTCGTCAAATGTATGCAAAATTTCATTTCCTCCGTCCATCCTACGAAAGAAAGACCAATACTGCTGTTGCGTGATGGACACACCTTCCACAGCAAGAACTTAGATGCCCTGATGTATGTAGTACAATTTAGGAACCCAATGGTACCATTTAGGAAATCAGTTGCCCAATTTGTACTCATTGCAGACATTTAGAGAACTGAACTTAATGACTTTATATTAACTTGAAATTAACTTTCCTTTTTAGGAAAATCCTTCCAAAATACTAGGAATTAAGATGTCACTATTGAAATAATTCAACAGTTGTCAGTTAAAATTAGAAAAAATAAAATTTGTAAAATGGTACAAAATTAGGCAACTCTCCCCTAAATTTACTCAGATATGCTATCTACTTTCCGTGCATGTGGTTATGTAAGAGGGTCTTAGAAAAGGGGGGAAATTACGTGACAATTACTTAACGAGGTCCTTTTATTTAAATTATTTTAAACAGTTCTATAATAATACGTAGAATTTCAATTATTAACAGCAAATGTTTTCAGGAAGGAGCTAAGACAGTCAAGCCACTAGCCTTTACAGAGGAGCTAGCAGAAACGGGTTTGGGAAACCGGGATGCGACATAACTAAACGGACGCACCAGTACCTGTGCGAAAATATTATTCAGTAATGTGCTCTTTACTATGACCGTAAGACGACTTTGACTGCATATGCGGCCTTGGCTATGTGTGGAAGTTTCCTACTAGAAAGGGTGGAAGTGAAGTACATTCAAAAACTCATGTACAATGGATTTGCAGTAAAAGTAAAATGATGACCCTCTACAAACGGAGCTGACTAACAGTTACTTTTGCACCACATCTCTCACAGAATAGAACTCAGGTCACTTTTTACAGAGAAGCAGCTATCTGATTGCAATACGGCAAAATCTAATGGCTTGGAAGCCGTGTGTTTCTCTCCTAACACTAAATACAGCAAGTGGTGGGCATTCCTAGTCCTAGGATGCAGTCATTGGAGACCGAGGGAGACAAGGTTTAGCACCTGATATATTGCGACCGCATGAGAAAGCTCTAATCTTTTTTTTTTCCTCTCCGTTCTCCTCCCATTTCCCCCATTCTCAGCCCACGACCACTAGAGAAGGTACTGTCACAGAGAAAACACGAGGGAAAGATAGAAAGATAGAGCTGTGTCGTACGTGATGGCAATACAGGACTAGCAGGACTCCAGTCCCTGGAAACCTTGAGCGATTGGTCCGAACGATCTTTGTTGAACAAACATCGGGCCGTTGTATGCGCTAAGCCCGCTGTCAGACTCCAGTACACATATGACTCCAAACATACTGCAGTATTAGTGTAGAGGTAGACCAAGGCAGCTTGGTTTCGTGGTCTAAATGCAACGAGAAATTAATTTTGGAGTACATTAGAGGGAAACTTTCAAATAAGTTTGCTTATATATTAGATCCCCCAGGCATTATATGCCTTTATGGGAAGATGTACTGTACATGGATTTCAATATTAATGTTCAGACTACGTGATATATTCATGAAGGACGTATATGTCACTCCAGGAACGTTTAAAAATTAGTCGTAACTGACAAGTGAGTCGCGGAGAACTCAAATTCAATATCTGAGTCCATCCTGTTAGAATTCTTGTCGATTAGATGGCTACAAGGAGAGTGAATGTCAACAACTCTACATAGAAATCGACCATCCCAATAGAGGTGGAGTAAGGCTGATGTGATACTTCACCTATTTATGGTTCCGCAGGCCTGATATAGAGTGTAAATGTTTAATTTTATTAAGTTATGAAGTTTCCCTAATACCGTTCGTTGGCCATTATTACCGCTCAAACTCGCTTGGACTTGAACTCTGGTTTCTGGAAGGGAAAACAGGGCTCTAGTGATGAAATATGATCCTTTTTCTAAAGGCCTATATAAAATATATAAAAATAAGTTCTTAATATTCATTAATATTTTGCCCAATTCCTTTCGTAATTTTAACAAAGTATATGAAAATGAATATATTACAATAATTCGGGTAAACGTATTTATAGGTAATGTTGCTCGATTATTATGAACATCTATTAGTCGACATATATTACCATATATTTCATTTTGAGGAATTATATAAGAAACAAATTCAACTTTTGCAAAAATCATAAATGACTGTCTATAGCAGGCATGCCAAAACCCTGCACATTGTGCAGTTGCGCACATTTTGCATCTGTCTCTGTGCGATGTGCACTTTCTATTCCTCCACCTAGACCAGCGTTGTCAGACAGAGACTAAACGGAGAGGAGTTCTCCACTGTGCTCCGGTGTTTCCACAGACATAAGCAAGTTCATGCTTGGATCTAGCTCCACAACCGGTTTTGGAGCTTACAACTCTGACACTACTGACCTAGAGGGAGTGAATCGCCTTGGAGGGGGACGCGACAGGGCTATACAGACCTGCAAATAAATTATATGTGAATAAAATTCTAAGCTTAATTTATGTTATTTATAATGCCATACAGCAAGAGAGTGATTTCAGTGTAGTCGTTCGTTTTTGTTGTTTCGAAATTACTGCAATATTTTTTTCTTCAAATACTATATTAAATCATATTAATATATTATGCTTCACAAACCACTACTTTGTGAAGTATAACTGAATAAGCCTAAAGTTTCTTGTATTACAATTGTCAAATATAAACACTGATAATAACCGTGCTTTTTCCTTCTGCCAAGTGTGTTTATAATGTCCAAATGCCTATTTAATCCAACCCTAGAAGCACAGAATAGATTATTGTACACCCCTCCAGCTAAGAGCTGGTAAGAGCAATGTTTGTATGATGCAGTCCGCACAGACCGGCGATCCGGCACATAACTACACATTTAGGGCCGTATTCATAGACATTCTTAGCGCGGGCTTCCGGTGGATGATCAGTGAACTAAAGTTCTTCGTATTCATAAACCAGTGTTAGCGATATGATATGATATGATATGATATGATATGATATGATATGATATGATATGATATGATATGATATGAATGCTATACAAGTAACCAGTCGATAGCCAGGGTTAGTTTAGCACGCTCGTAGCGTGGGCTAGCGAAATGTCTATGAATAGCACCCTTAAAGTCTGATTTCTGGCATGCCTGGTCTATAGTATCGACAGCTTTGAAAAACATTGTCATACGATGTAGAGCATAGGGTCTGAAAATTCCGATTTCTCGAAGTAAAGTGGTTTGTCTCGGCGGTAAGTTTGTGTAGGAAGTAATAGAGGCTGGTGCTTTTACTGAAGTAACAGGACTTGTAGAACGAGCAAGTGTCCTTGGTAATGTTTATATTCTTGGGAATACTAAATTCAATAAGAATATTATATAAAACTTCCCTCTTAACCGAATTATTATTATTATTATTATTATTATTATTATTATTATTATTATTTTATTGGATTATTTTACGACACTTTATCTACTGCTATGGTTATCTAGAGTGAGATGGGAATTATAATCCGAGTGAAATGAAACCAGGGTCCAGCGCCGAATAAATATTATTTGAAAACTGATTTTTTAAGTAATTATGTAATTATAATTTTATAACTCTTTATTTATAAAATAACAGTATTTCATGCTAAATAATACAGTATATTCTTCTAAGCGGAAACAGCGCCTACTTGATTATATTGTCTCACAAGGCATTGAAAGAAAAAAACAAATATTGGTACGTCAATGCATATAATATATGTTCTTCACTAAGTTCAATATGTTCATTTCACGAAACTTTCAAGAAATGTCATATGTTTCAGTTAATCTTCACTCATCAATAAATGGCGGAAAGATGTGCATTATGCCTTAAGTTCAGCATCAACGGACTATACTGTTGTCATTCACTCACGTAAACAGCGGCAAGAGAGTACAGTCTGGTAATGAGAACCCCATCACTCCATTGAATCGATCTATAAATACTGGAATGAAGCTGTAATATAGTTATGATTTAAAAACGTATCTCAAATGTTACCTGTCACCGCCTGATGATTAAAGGATGCATTATACTGAACCACAATATAATTCGTAAATTATTGAAAGAGAAAGTTCGACGTCTCCAACAGTTTTCAACTTCGAAAACTACTTTCCGTGTCACAAGATGTTAGAGGTGCAAATGTAAAAAGCCCGTAGTATCGCAATTTTACCCTCCACTCAAAATGTTACACATAACTGTAGGCCTATAACGGATATTTTTTGCAGAATTTTTCTTTCACTTTTTCACCTATAAAATGTGGATTATCAAGTTTCTTGAACGGAATATTTGCAGAAATCATCATATTACATAAATCCACATTAAATTCAGACCATGTATGTTTTTCATTATTTGATGTCAAAGACCTTTGTACGTTTTCGGTATGTTTCTTGCTGTTATAATGCCGCTCTATGTAATATTTCCTATGTATTTTAATTTCACATTTGCGCACGGCACAAAAAATATTTTCCCCTTACGGAATCAAAATCTCTCTTCCGTGTTTATTTCTTAGACTGTTTAATTCCAATAGGCATTTTAAATCACTTTTACACAACACTACCACCTGAAGAAAGGCAATAAAGAATATTGTAAACACCTGGCATTCTTTCCCATACGACTGGAAGTTGACACTGAAGGTCATTTGTTGGTTCCTGCTTGTACTACCGCCCTCTCTAGTGCATTTATGTTATTGCGCTTGTACCTGTGACGTCATCCATACTTCAGAAGAAACTAACCTGTATCGCGTGGTGACGCACATTTTTCCGCCCTCTACTCATCAACTTACCGTCTCTGATTAGCCCCTGAATTGGAACTAGGGCATTTCCTCATTTATTTGGAGGAAAGTCCCTAAGGCTGACACTGTATCTAAATCCTATAGTATCTACCCATCCTATTCTGTGAATGATATTTATACCCGAACGGTCGCGCTATTGTACGTAGCCTGTACAATACTCTGCACCCGGGCTGTGATGATAATAACATGCGAATTAATGATGGAGAAATGAGTCAGAAGTCGAATGTCGAAGTTTTTTTAATTGGTTATTTTACGACACTTTTTCAAGTGTTAAGGTTATCTAGCATCTGAATGAGATGAAGGTGATGATGCCGGCGAAATGAGTCCAGGATTCAGCGCATTTGTTCTTAATGGCTTGAGGGAAAAACCCGGAAAAACATTAGCCAGGTAACTTGTCGCAACCAGGATTTGAAATCGGAACCACTCGTTCACGGTCAGGCATCCTAACTGTTATTCCACAGCGGTGGACTGCCGAAAGTTACCCACCAATTCTTCAGTTGGTTGAGGAAAAATCTATCAGGTATAAATCTCCTTTCACGTTTAATTTTCAAATTAAGTTGAAGTAGCTACAGAATAAAATCTTTCGAATTGGCATAGCTGCAGTTGAAACAACCTAATTTGTTTACGTGAAAAGAGAACAGCAGCGAACGCTGAACTTGTCCTGTAGTATTCTATGTAAATATACTACATTTTGAATTAAATGCCATTGCCAATAAGAGAGAATTTGTCTGTTACAAGTGCAGCGTAATATCTTAGAGGAAATTGTTATTTTGAGGGTCTCAATTGTCTCATCTGCTCTCTAATGACTGTTCCCAGTAAGTTTTTCATTAAATGTTGAAGAGAGGTCAAGTATTGTTGCTCTCAAGTTTGAAGGAATCCTTTACTTCGTACAAGAGTTCCATTTGATTGTACATCGTTTCCCCGACGTCCTCCATAAGATGGAGACATTACATAAACATTACCAAGCACACTTGCTCGTTCTACAAGTCCTGTTACTTCAGTAAATACACAAGCACAAGCTCTAATACTTCCTACACAAACTTTCCGCCGAGACAAACCACTTTACTTTGAGAAAGCGGAATTTTCAGACCTTTTGCTTTACATCGTATGACAATGTTTTTCAAAGCTGTCGACATTATAGACAGTCATTTATGATTTTGAAGAAGTTGAATTTGTTTCATATATAATTTCTCAAACCGAAATAGATGCTAATATATGTCGACTATTAGATGCTGATAATAATCGAGCAGCATAGTAATAGTCATTGACGAATTTTGCAACATCGTAACTTAAAAGTGTGTTCCTAGATGAGATGAACAATTTTGTTATCATGTAATTTTTTATATTAATACTAATCAAACTGCGAAGGAAATAAAAAATCAGAAAAATCGTGAATGGGCACTTATATAATTGGTATCAAGTTATAGAAAAAAACTAACTATGAAAATAGGCAGTTATAAGTACTATGAAATTCATTAATTATTATTAATGACAATGAACACATATTTTAATTAATCACAAGCCAACGATTTTGGATTCAGGAACAAAATACGCATTATGACTATCGATGGTTATAGCGTTGAGGATAATAATTTGGCATTAAAGCAGTGGTTGTTCAATCAGAGAATTTAATATGTTAAACGAATAAGATATTTGAAGAGTCCACTGCAAGAATGATGGATCTCATTTGGAATACATTTTGCAGGAGTAGCAATTGAAAGTTTGAAATGCTTAGCGCTCAAAGCTTAACTGTGATTTTCCGATCATTACTGGACAATGACTATCAGTGTTAATGCCATATAACTCTGTATGTACATTCTATATGTCTCAAGCTATGCATTGACAGTCTTTGTTCATTTTCAACAAGAAAATGACATCCATCATTCTTGCAGTGGACTCATTTGTTTTGAGATGTTTTGTGTCTGTTCTGAAAGAAAATGCCGTGTTATCCAAAACAAAATATTTAACATCAGTCTACCTCCGTAAGAGTTAAATATTCGATCCTCGGGCCACAGTTTTCTCACCTCCTATCTAGACAAATAACCTGTCAAGGTCAGCACCTTCGAAACTTCCAAGTCTCTGGCAATCTGTAGCAAATGCGAGAGATAATCTATGTCATCCTTGTCTCCTCGCACACTAAAGCTTCCGTCAGATAATATCCTTCTCTTTCCATTGATGTTATCATGATCGATGCTGTACATTTCATGGCCTTGGCTTTTGTTAGATACCGAAGTAGAGTAACTGTTTTTATTAGTCGTGCAATAAATCTGTTTATCTTGCAGTAACTCACACACACAGTGAGTAAGGAGAATAGAAGTGGTCTCATAGACTGAATAAGACTGCGCATACTTTCTCAAGAATTATTTTTACCGGAGTAGAGCATATTTAATCTGTAGGAGAGTGCGTAGTGACAACTTTTCAGTTGCGGAAGATGATAAATATACAGAGTGATTCATATATACCTGTAAAAACTTTGTGTGTGTAATGTAGAGGTAAAAATAAAACTAAAATGTTCTATACAACTTTTCCCGCAAATCCTTACCTTCAGAGTTATGATGCATAGTGACATATCTTGCCAGGCATAAAAAACATGGACTAGTAAAGCCTTCGGCTGTATTACGTTCGCATACATAACGACTGCGGTAGATGTTTCTTTTTCGTACACCCCACTACAGTTGACTCCGACCTGATAGGACTGTAGGTAGGTATGTTTACTTGTACGCAATGTTGCAGTTCCTACAGTCACCACGTACCGTAGGTACACATTTATTTTGTCGTCAGTTCAGTTGACTTCAGTTGTGTACGATAAGATAGATCGTGCAACACCAGTTGCTTGGCCAGCCAGATCACCAGGCTTCTATCTTTGGGGTAGTTTGAAGACGCTCGTTTTTGCCACTCAAATTCTGAAAGTAGCATAACTACATCAGTGACATCAAAATAGCTATGAAACAGTTAGAAATGGATTGAACGTGGTCTATAAAATTCTAATATCAGTACATACCTATGTAGGCTACTGTAAACGAAGTCTTATCAGGTCGAAATCTACTGTAAGTAATAGGGGTGTACGAATAACAAACATCTAACACAGTCGCTATGTAGGCGAACATTACACATCCGAAGGCTTTATTGGTCCATGTTTTCGATACCTAGCAAGATAGGACATTTTGTCATAACTCTGAAAGTAAGGATTTGCGGGAAAAGTTGTATAGAACATTTTAGTTTTAGCTTTAACTCTACATTACACCCACAAAGTTTTTACAGGTATTTATGTACCACTCTGTATTTATTAATGATTTAACGGTTGCTCTTTTCAGTACTACAGACAAATTTAAGCATTTCCCTTTAGTTGTTCGCCGACTTCTCTTTTTTCCACTGTTTAATATGTTTTATTTTACGAAGTTCACTCCGAAATTAATGCACAGCATTTATTTACAAATTATATTTTTATCCTACAGCTTTGACATTTTTACAGAATGTAGATACATCATTTAGAAACAAAATTTCACTTTTCCACATAATGCCCGTCGCTTTCAACTGTCTTACGCCACCTTGGAACGAGGGTCTGTATACCTGTACGGTAAAAGCTCAGTCTAGTGTATATACAGTCACGAAGCTTGAGTTTGAGGGCGCTAGGAACAATAGACAGTGCCGGTACTATTTCGCATTGTCTGTAATGAGGTGATATTAGCGATCCTAGTGATTAGCAACTATCTATGGATGCATATTTACTATGTATTGAGCTTCGTAACTGTATATAATAGACTGTGGTAAAAGTATGGACCAACACTGTTTAGCAGCGTGACGAGGGGGTCGTCATCTTCAAACATCGTTCCGCGAAGGGAGGGATCCGTTCAGTTTACAAAAGAGATTATCATCGCATGGTGCCAGACCAGGACTGTAAGGCGGCTCTTTAAGGTCATCGCCTAGTTCCAGATCAGGACTGTAAGGCGGATGTTTCAGTGTTGTCCATCCACGTTTTCTGATCTGATTTGATCTGTGGTCTTATGACTAACAAGTGGCTCTGTGTTGTCGTGCAATAGCAGAACATCCTGCTTCTCCCGATGTGGTCGAACACGACTCAGTCGAGCTTGAAATTTCTTGAGAGTTGCCACATACGTGTCAGAATTAATTGTGTTTCCGTGTGGCATGATATCCACAAGCAAGAGTCCTTCTGAATCGAAAATCACAGTACCCATAACTTTTCCTGCCGAAGGCGCACTTCTGAATTTATTATTCTTTGGTGAATTTGCATGATGCCAACCTATTGTTCCCGGTTGAAAATGGTCGAGCCATGTTTTATCTCCTGTCACAATTCTTGCAAGAAAGTCATCTCCATCATTCTCATACTGATCCATAAGTTCGTTGCACACTGTTTTTCGTCTTTCTTTGTGGGCTTTTGTCAACATCCTCGGAACCCACGTGGCACAAACCTTTTTCAACCCCCAACTGCTTCAATATTCTGCACACACTTGCTTCTCCTATTCCAACTTGGAGTGACAATTCTTTCACTGTTACGCATTTGTCAGCCACAACCATGCTGTTAACGCACTGCACATTGTCAGGACTTCGTGCAGTGTAGGTTCTGCCTCTGCGAGGAGTTTGCCGAATATTGGGGTGCCCTCTTTCACCAGATAATCTGTTTGCCCACCGACTAACCGTACTGCGATCGACAGCTGCATCTCCATACATCTTTTTCAACCTCTTGTGAATGTTTCCCACTGTCTCGTTCTTACAGCACAGGAACTTGACGAATGTCAAGTATAGCAGCTATCTTGAAGGAGTGTTATCATGGCGCTACTCGCGGGAACAACTCAAATTAAATTTGAATAGAAGCGGGAAGGTTGTATCTATGACCTCCATGATTTGCAAAGGTGTAGAATAAAAAATAACAAGAAAAAATGTTGAGCATTTCTTTTCGAGTGACCCTAGTACCTTTGTCTTCCTTCACGACTTCAAGGATTTTATAAGCATATCCATTTTGAAGTTTGTGACTCCCGCCGTAAAGATTTGAACTTTTTTTTTCCTTTCGTTTTCCTTGCTCGCAAAATAACTCAAACAAGAGATTTTGTTGGCGTCAAATCCATTTCAGTGCTGGAGGATACAGAAAACATGTAGCCTACAGTGACTGTGAAGTTCATTCGTACACCTGAAGGTTTCTACTAAAATAATTATTGTAATTGTCGTAACAATTTTTCAATTGATAAGACAGTTTATTCCAATAATGCTATACACTATGTATACAGAGTGTTTCCGAGGTGATGTTACAAACTTTCAGGGATGATGGCGAAGGGAACATGTATCAATTTGAGATCAGGAACCATGGAACGGAAATGACTGAGTCGAAAGTTATAAGCAAAAATAGTTGTGTGGAAATGGAATTGTAATTTCGCACCACGTGCCCTCCTTCCCTTAACTTCTGGAACAGTCGTGGAAAAATGATATGGGCCGGATATCTCCTACGTGGGTACTTAGCCCGATACAATCTGTGAGCTTGTCTACTGTTCCCATTGGCTCATCCGTATTCGAAAATCAGGTCTGCTTATTTCGCTCTTGTGTATTCCATTTTACTAGGACTGATCGACTGGACACTGCAACTGCGTCCGGCATCACTGTACTGATTAACTTCTTGCCACAATTCAGGAGTGGATGTCTTACTCGTCTATCTGATGTAGCCGATATTTCGCCACTGGTTTTAGATTTTATCGATATTTTCTTCAAAATCCAGAGCTAACACTAAATCAGTAATGGGTTGTTTGAGGTCATAGTTCCTTCAACACACAGAAATGGCACTTCGCGGAGTGATGAGTGATCACAGCCTGCAAGTTTCAGCTCGAATTCAAATAATGATGCAATGAGCGAATAGAAACATAGTAATTCCCCGATATCCCCACTCTAAAAGAAGTTTGACCTTTGGAGGTGACAATACATGACTCATGTCATAGTCTGTGGTAACGTATTGGAACATTGAGGAAGAATTGTTAAAGTACTATACTTTGTAATCAAATGAAAATCCAACTAGTTTAATTATTTTTGTGCTTTTAATATAAAAATTAGACAGTGAAAACTGAAAATGGCTAGAAATGGCTAAATCATATTACAAAAATGGCTAGGATTGCCTCTAATAGTTTTTCTTGCAAACTAGTGGCTAACTACCGCTTTAAAAGGGCTAGATCTAGTCATAAATGGCTAAGTTGGCTTCACAGCAGTGATGTCCATGCTGCGGGTATCTTATCAAAGATCAACAGTGTGTCCTACATATACATGTTGTGTTATAGGTCAACAATTTTATCTAAACGTCGAAGATCTACACTGCGTTCTGGATGTGCGCACTCCGTCAAATATCAAGAGTTAAGTCGTGGGTGTGCGCATCCTCTTAAAGATCAATACTGTATTCTGTACGTGCATACGCTGTCAAAATTTAACTGTGTTGTTTAGATGTGCGCACTCCGTCGAAGATCACGATGTACGTTGGTGTCATGTCCGCATTGATAACAATAGTTGCTGTCTCCAACAAATTTTCTGACGTGAAGAGAATGAGGAAATTAAATGATGTAATGAATTCATCATCTCATTGGGCATTGATTCTATCTAATGCATAATATTTGCCATTGTCATCAATGTACCTTAATAAAATATTTATTTATATTCAGAAATGAAATTTCCGACGTTAATGTGCGTATACATACGGTATAATGAGAATCAATATTTTGCGTCTAAGAAAAATCCTCGGTTTCTATAAAATGTATTAATTCCCGTTCAGTACTCAACATTAGTGTTTTGATATGTACGACGAAGTGAAGAGAAGCGACTAGAAGCATTTTAAACAGCGGTGACCAAAGACATTTAAACGGGTAAGAGGAGTTTCCTGTACATTGCTGTGTGTTTCATTCACGTACTGAAGGCAAGCAGTGGCGGAATAATGTCGCTCTACAAACTCTGTCTCTACAAACAGTAAGAGGTGGTTTCGTAAAGAATGAGGAGAACTTTTTTGTTCTTCTGTCGGACAAAATATAATATGTTTACTTTACTCAACGATTCAGTTAGGAGTATATAGAAACATTAATAGCCAACTGGACTTATTATTATTATTAATTGCCAAGCTGAATAATGTATTATTATTATTATTATTATTATTATTATTATTATTATTATTATTATTGCTGACCATTAAGTATCTGCTTCTATAATATTCTATACGTGCATGAATATTGATATGTTTTTAGATTTTCTCCCTAAAGGGTAAAATTATTAGATTTTATATCAATTTTAATCTTCTTAATCTTTAGATGAGGGTAATTATTTATTAGTTAATTACTTAATAATATTATAGAAAAACTGATTCGATATTATGTGCCAACGAACTGTTAAACGCCAGGAATTGACATGTCTTAAATCATAGCCAGAAAGAGAAAGATGAGATAAATAAATGTAAGGACGTCAGCTACCTAATAGTGTTTGAAATAGCTCGTGCTCTAAAGCCTTCTAATAGGACAGAATTTCTCGAAAGAGTAATGATTAAAATATGTTAAGTAACTTGTCCATAAGAAGTTTTTAATTTTGGAAAACTACGAATTTCTCGACCAAGTATCGAGAGAATGATCTAGAAAATTCCTGATTATATTCAAGAGAAAGGTTAAAAAGAAGCAAGAAAAATCGTATATTATTCTCTCCCTCTTGATGACAGCAGTGACATTACTGACACAGCAAATCTTGAGAATTTTATCTGCGAGATTGATCAAGATGTTAGTACAGGAACCACCACTGGTTGTAGTTTTCATGCCAAGTACCTTTCCTCCGTCTCCTTACTTCATAGGCTGTCTGTCGCACGTAATCACTGCAGCTCTAGTTTTGGTCACCGCTGATTTTAAATGTGGATATGGAGATAAATGGAGCGTGTGAATTGGACAGACAGAATAAGAAATGAAGCTGTGCTGGAAAGAGTGAGTGAAGAAAGAATGATGCTGAAACTTATGAGGAAGAGAAAAAGAAATCGGTTGAGTCACTGCTTCAGAAGAAACTGCCTGCTGAAGGATGCACTGGAAGGAATGGTGAACGGCAGAAGAGTTCGGGCCAGGAGATATCAGATAATAGACGACAGACGACATTAAAATATATGGATCATATACGGAGACTAAGAGGAAGGCAGAAAATAGGAAATATTGTAGAATGCTGGGTTTGCAGTGAAAGACCTGCCCTTGGGCAGAAAACTATGAATAAATTCAACACTGGGAATTGAATCCGAGGGCACCTAGTGATAGGAACACTAGCTAGCGCTGATGAACTGGAAGGTTTTATTCTATTTTAGGACATTGTACAGTTATGTTATGACCAGGCTTCGGCCTAGGGATACAGAGTAACCAGTATGAGGTTTAGAGTACACGGAGTATAAATGACGTCATGACCCGTGTGGAAGGGTGACTGCAACAGCACAGGTGGGTCTGTAATGTGCATTACCGTTGTGTGTATTGCTGCTTGGCTGCGGTACGTGTAACAGGCTTCGGCGTAGGGACACCTGATTGAAGGTTACAACTTAATACTTTAATGGCAGACATTTATTGTCTACACTAGGAATGTACTGTATATACTGCATCTGTACAGGGGGAAATATATTTTGTGCCGTACTGTGACGGACTGTTTACATGTTGAGACACGAAGTAACGGCACGCTCCATCTCCCACTCCACTCGACCAACACAACACTATGTACGTGCGTTCTGAACTTCATGCGTTTCTGTGCCCAGGACCGAAGCCTGGTTATGACTTACTTTTATGTACTTGGTTATTTAACGATGCTGTATCAACTACTGGGTTATCTAGCGTCGATAGAATTGATGACAGCGAAATGATATTTGACGAGATGAGGCCGAGGATTCGCCATAGATTACCTGACATTCACCTTACGGTTGGGGAAAGTCTTGGAAAAAAAACCAACTAGGTTATCAGCGCTCATGAGCAGGAAAAATACGCGCTACCGCCTGAGCTACGCCAGTGACCATGACTAGAAAATATGTTGGACAGCAGCAGTCAACATTTTCATCCTCACCGTCAGAGAAGGACTCGATACTTGATGCACAATAACTACTCGAAGATCTCAGTGTAAACTACTAAACGAGTTAATACAGGTATAGTGATTCGTTAATGTTTTTATGAAGCTTGTACAGGGACATCATTTTATTCTTACTTCAAGTTTTATTGTACCTGAGTTTTTGAAATTATATTACTCCCACCCCTTCTACTAATGAAGTTCCAACTGTCCTTTAAACAGAACCAAGCCCGCATAGAGTAAACAGTACTGGGTTAGTGAGTAAAGTACGCTCTAGAAATATGTTTGCGTCTTCCGGTGACGAAAGAGCTTTCAATATTGAATCATATTTTCGCAGAGGTACTGTCGTCCTTTTGCCTACGTCGCATCCCGATTTCCCCTACCTGCTTCTGCTCACCCCTCTGTAAAGGCTAGTGGCTGGGCTGTCTTAGCTCTTTTCTGAAAATATTAATTTCTGTTAGGAATTGGACGTCTACGTAATATTATACAACTGTTTAAAATAATTAAATAAAAGGCCTGTTAAGTAATTAACTGTCACGTAATTTCCCCCCTTTCTACGCTCCTGCGACATAACCACTTGGACGGACAGTAGATAGCTAGTATGTCTGACTGAGTAATTTTATCTGTGCGGGTCAGGCAGAAGTGAAGATTTAATTTACAGTACGTAAGGTACTCTTTTATAGAGTAGGTGCAGAATTATTTCAACATGAGTTACTAGTACGAAGGACGAAACTGGTAATTGGAATTAGATGCAATATTCTATAGTGCGATAATATGCACAAAAGAACTGAAGCCTGTATCGAAATGAACGGCCATAATTAAAAAAAAATGTGTCTAAATGTAGACAGTATAATATACACTGCGTAATGAATACGTAAGCATGGATAACTCAGTTCGTGAGTAAAAACACTTATTGTTAATACTGTACTGTATTTTGATTTAAAAAAAACCAATGAAAATTATCAAACTCAAAATTGCGATATTTCCTAGTTTACGTAAATGGATGAAGTACTTTTCTTCCCTCCTATACCTAGTAAAGTGATTTGTTTGTATTTTACGCCAGTATCATCGAACTCCTGCCGTGGAAAGTGGTAGCAAACTGTGTTTCCGGTTCTCTACTGTTAATCCAAAGGTGTAGACAGGTTAATATTAAAAATGTTAGTAGAAATAAAATGATGTTCCTGTATTATAGACGTTATAAGTTCGGAAGCTGGCGAATAGGAGAGTGATTTCAAAAAGATTTGGAGTGAGTAATAGTTGACGAATTCCTTTTGCGTTCTTCACAGTGCCAGTGAAGTGAGTCCCGTATAATGCATACGTCTGTTAGCGAAGCTGTTTACTAACAAGAAATACAATGCAAATATTCCTGTTCAGACTTCATCTAATATACCAAGCATATAGTTCTAAAAGACAATAATATTCTTAGCTTAACTTTTCGCGAGAGGAAGTAAAGTCGTAAGTCCTGCCAACGTAGATTTATGGTACATCAAAGAACCCTGTCGCTGAAACAGGACTCACAGCATTCTTTTTCGTCAATTTCTTGTCTACGTTGAATTTTGAATTTGAATAACCGCTTCCTTTGGAAGCATCGCTAAATAAACTACTACAGCTTGTTAGGCAAATAATCGTAATATCTCAGTGTCGGCGAACTACATCACATTTATCTACTTCTAGACATTTTACTAGGCAACTCGTTCTTTTTCATCAAAATGTCTAAAGTCCACCTGGTGTTTCAACTCGTAATGTCGTTTTATATTGTACTTTATTATAAAGAAGTAGGCCTATTGCGTGCATACTAAGCACTGTATATGATTTGCTACAACCTTAAAGAAGAACACATTCTCCCATTCTACGGATATTAAAAAATCTACGCAAAATAGGGGATTCAGTGCTGATCATGTATATGGATTTAGACGCAGCCTTTCTTTTGAGACTTCTTACGTCTGCGCCTCCCAAAGCACTGTGCTAGCAACTCGGAGCACGAGAAGTCCTGGGTTCGAGCTCGTGGTAAACATGTGGCAGCTGTCACCAGTGCCCGTGCTCTTCATTACTGGAGTGAAGTGATCACTATTTTAGAAGCCTTGACAGAGAATGAACAAGGCTGTACGAATGCCACAGAAATATTTAAGTGTTATATGAGCTGTATCAGAAATCTGGCTATACTTTTGAATGCATTGTGTGATGAGAGTATTATTGTTACAGGAAATATGACATTACTGTTGGAAAGGTAATCCTTAAAAATAAGAACAATACTGCTCCACAACAATACTGAGCTTATGTCATTAGTCAAGATGGCGCTGAATATGCAACAGCACATTGAATAGTTTATTTCTAAAACTCCACAAGTGATACCAACAAAACTTTTGGGAAATCAATAAAAACTATTTAGTTCCAGTACTTTAATTTTAATTGTCAAAATGTATTTAACAAGTGATTTTAGTTGCTAAATATGAGGTTTATTCACTATTAGTTGTGTTTTATAATATATAAAAAGTTCCCCCCAAAAATTAAATTAATTAGGATGTTATGGGGTTTTTGCAACAAACAAATTGAAACTAAGTATCAGAGTGAATAAAAGTAAGTATGAACAAACTTTATAATCTATATAAAAACTACAGTATAAAATCACAAAAAATAAAGTTTTTGTGTTGCAACAGACATTTTTCTTATCAGGACTTATTATTTTTCCAATCTTCGCTTCCAATGTCATTACTATCTTTGTTGGTGGCAGGTCATGTGTACAGTTCTGTGTAGAATCCTTTCACTTCATCCAGTATATACTGCAAAATCTTCTTAAGGTCCTCCATTTTTTTAACATTGATTGGTAGCCTCGAGCTGTTATAAGCTAGGTCTGTTGGCAGAACAAACGGTACATTTTCAGCACAACCACTTTTCTCAGGAATTCGAATGGTGAATACTTCTGCCGGTACAATGCTTTCAATGAACTCTTTACAAAGAACTTTACCTTTTTGTTCATTGCAGAACACCTTTTTGTCCTTTTTTACACCACGCCATAAGATGAATCAGACATGCTAGATAGCTTATAATATTATCTCCATCAAACTTTGAAGTTAACCACATCATTAGCTGTGACTCCTTTTACCTTGAACTTAAGCGATGAGTTCTCAATAATCCTCATTAGCAACACTTTCATCACTTGAACTAACAATCTTGTAACAAAACACTCAGAACAGATAATAATAGTAAGGGCAATAGACAGAACAAAACACTGATCAGCTTTTGGTGTGCGACAGTGCTGCTGTCAGCTAGTGTGGCAGACTAGTTTATTTGGAAAACACCATATGTGATGTTAGTTGTGGGGTTTTTACAATAAATGCATATTTCATGTCCAATTTTTTTTACATGTTACAGTCATGCTAGATATAGAGCATCAAAAGATGGGCATTCATCCTGGCAATGAAAATCCACAAAAAAAAACGCATTTTGTAGAAAAAAATGTCGGTTGTGGTTTTTTTTGAATAAACGATTCAATTACAGTTGCAGCGTGGGCAATAACGTACTGTAATGATCGTATGATCGTAAGTCCGCAGGACTGAGGAGACATGTCCACGAACTAAATGAAGACGACCCTAATAGGCGGATGGAATTGTGTGAATTTGTTCTAAGGGAATATTCAAATGAAGAGTACTGGTTAAGGAAATATCAATTTTTTGATGTAGTTGTTTTCCATGTGAACGGACATGTTAATCGACACAATTGGAGAGTATTCTCAAGTTAATGAGACACGTTTAAGATAGGAAAATTGCCAGTTTGGGCTAAGATTGAATGCGAAGAATTTTTAGGAATGCGAATCTTTGATGAGAATGTTAATGCTGATCGGTATTGTGATATCCTTCATGAAATTGTGTTGCCAATAATGCAAAGTGCTGAATACGAACATTGCTTATTCCGGTAGAACGGTGCGTCCCCTCACTGTGCTATTGCAGCGAAGGAAATTTTGAATCGTGATTTGCAAAACTGGTGGATGGGAAGAAGAGGACCGACAGAATGGCCAGTCCGTTCCCCTGATCTCACAGCTGTTACTATTGGCTGTGGGGTTATTTGTAGAAGACCGCAAGACATCGACATGCTGTAACTAACGATTAAGCGAGAAATTCATGCTATTCCAATGGACTTGCATCACAACTCAAGGATTGACTTCCAAGAGAGTTGCTATACCAGGTAAGGTTTATCTTGTCTCAGTAGCAATAAAATCAAGTCCCTTCAAATGAGGGTGAAGATTATAAGAGGGTTGTAAATTTTCAGGATTCCTTTCAAAATCTTATTATTGTACAGACTGCCGGAACTCAGTTTCTTGAAAGACAAACTCAGTGACGGAACTACACAGTGTGAAGAGAGATATTTTGTTACTTTATTTTGCGCTACAGAATCGCCACAACAACATTGATGAAGTAAGACATATCTCCTTTCTCTCTCTTTTCACAGTGAGACAGACACCTCACATAGCCTTTAATTATGTGAATGATCAGTTTGAGGCAATAAAGTGACTTGATCAGTATTGTTGTAAGTAAGTTTAATTAGAATAATTGCCTTTCCAACAGTAATGTCATATTTCCTCTAACAATAATATTGTCATCACACGATGCAATCAAACGTATAGCCGTATGTCAGATACACAAATTATGTTGGAAAATACTATTAATAACATTCGTCAAAAAAATTAAACATATTTTTTGTTAAAATATATACAATGGGTGATTCTTATAGCATTTTTCGTGCTGATTTCAGATCTGTTTTCAAATTTTTTCTATATCCCGGGGTTTCGAGTAATTATATGAAATGTACTTCAGAATCTTCTAGTATTGATACCTTCTAACATTTTACCTCAGATAATATTTATTCACCTAAAATGTTTGTGATATAGATTTTAGATTATACTTGCTTGAGAAACATTTCTTTTGAGTGTCCAGCAATAGTCTGACAGAATATTTTGGCTCCATTTTTCCTGGTAGCGCCTTCCATTTCAGAAAAATCCTGATGAAAACGCTCTCCATGTTTGTTGCTCACTACTGGAAGGTTTTTAGGGAAAAAAAAATTAGATGAGACTCCAAGAAGTTATTATGAGAAATACATGACAGCCCATCACGTTGCAGTTGTGAATCAGCTCACTAACAATTTCTCTGTAATCATCTGATCTTTGATTCCTAAAAAGTAACAGTCTGTTGAATGATCCTTAGGTTCCCGGCATATCATTGGAACTGGCAAAGGCATATGACGAGATCCTTTTAGCCAACCAGTGGGCTAATAGAATCACATTTCAGATTTCAGGGGCCCAGTTCCTGTCCTCTCTATTTTGCAATTAAAATAACACTCGTAAGCTCTTTTAAATAGTGTAGTATAATTCACCTGTGAGCTTTCAAAGTTAATTAACCACAAACTTAACAAAAATTGTTTATGCGATTTATACAATATTCCGTGGTATGTTTCACTTTATAAGATACTTTTTACCACACTTAAAATTAGGAAAACACGGTTTATGAAACTTGTTTCATGAATGTAAGTTCCAACTCAAATGAGAATTAATACTAACTCTCTCAATCTTGTTATGTTTTAATTAACGACGCTCGCAACTGCAGAGGTTATATCAGCGTCGCCGGATGTGCCGGAATTTTGTCAGTAAATCTACCGACATGAGCCTGTCGTATTTAAGCACACTTAAATGCAATCGACCTAGCCCGGAATCGAACACGCAACCTTGGGCATAGAAAGCGAGCGCTATACCAACTCGCTAAACAGGTCGACCTCTCAGTCTTATGATGAATAAAATTAATTTTGATGAATTCTTACTTCACAGACAACAATGATCTAAAATTATAGGTCAATAAATTGTTAAAGCAATAAAATAAAATATTTGAAATATTTTCTTTCCATTTGCATGTTAAGGACTGCATATAGCAAATAAAAATAAAGAAATTGTTATAAATTACAAAAAATGGTGGGTGTAGAAAAATTATGACTTCATTTTTGGAATCAGCTGATGACATTACATAAGAAACAGCAGAAATTGTACAATTATCAAAATCATTGTTGACCAGTGATAATCGTCAAATCTATACACTTCGCAGAAGTACGTTTATGTGATTGTGTCGCAATAATTCCTCTCGAACTATTATTTTTAGAACAGTATTTTGCTATGAAACGTAAACAAGAGCATTTAGTCCTTAACAATACAAGTTCAAATTTATACGATTTGTTTTGCAACATGCTTGATTATTAAAATTAATGCATAGGCTAATGAATTCCTGACATTTTTTGTCAAAAAAAATATACCAAATGCATACTCGACGGAATATACGAAGATTTCTGATTTCTCAAATGTAATCCAACTGAATAAATACATAGTAATTGAAAATAACACCGACAGCGCTTAGTATGTTGTACGGGACGGTAAACTTAAAAATTTTGAAGCGTGGACCCATGTCCGGAAATGCATGGTGTGGACGCTATGGGGCGTAGAAATTTGAGAACGGTTCTGATATGGTGAAGGGTGTGTGTTTCAATAAACCCAACAAGAGAATTATATCCTGGAATAAATTACAAAAGGGGTTCAAAATTTTCACCTACTACTTAATTATAGAGCTTACATCGGCGTTGCAAAGATTCACGCACATGGTCAAATAAGTGCGGTTGTGTGCTGAGTATTTCAGTGGCTGCGTGGATTTATACGTTAAGATCTTTTTCTGATGTTACAGAAGTAGCATACACAATATTCATCATAATACTCCACAGAAAATAATCAACAGGTGTAAGATTGGTGACCGTGGTGGCCATGGAATAGGTCCCCTTATACCAAACCTTCGACTTGGATATTTGGCGTCCGAGTAGTGTCGCACATTTACATCCGTTGTGTTGCAGCCACATTATCTGACGAACACACTAGAAACTACACACTTAAGATGCGATCCATGGACAATGGCGGGATGTAGCGCATGTGCAGGAAAATTATTAGGCACAGTTCATCCATCCACCTTACGCTGACGGCTAAAGAGTTGTATAACTATTAGGACACAAAAAACAATCCGAACAAAGTTTGACGCTCTTGAAGCCCAAACCATGCATTTCCGGACATGGATTACCTCTTGAAAAATGATTCTGCCGTTCTGCAAAACATACTAAGCCTTGGCAGTGTCGTTTTGAATCACTCTGTATAGTTCTGTAATTGTTTAAATCTTAACTAGTATTACTGAGTAACTTCTGTAGCTATTAAGATAATGAATGAATAAATAATTTTCGTTGTTAAAACGTAAGAATTTTTAAGCGGGCTGTATTTCTAAATCTAGATTACTTGTTGCATAATCTGACGGAGCTTCGATCTATGCAAAACTATCCCAAGTTTTTTCTTCCTCATTTGTCTGGATTCTGAATTTATAATTTTATCGTTTGGCATTCCTTTTACATGTAACAAAAACTGAGACAATAATTGCTTCCGTGATATGTATGCATATGACAGTTTTGTTATTTTTGTTCTCCAATTAAAGCGTGTAATCGTGTGGTATCCCAAACAGAATTGTTAATTGTAGCCCTTCTCCATCCTAATAAAGCACACATACCATTTAGCAAGATTCTGCAGATGTAAATATGAACATCAATTTGTTGGTATATCTTTTTAAGACGCCTAGCTGTTCAGAGTTCTGTACGTGCATTAAGTAACGGTTAATCTCATGCGTATTCAGGTTTAAAGCACAGTGTATATTGCTATATAAAATACGTTATTTCAATTAAAAACTGCCATGCCTTTGAAGAATATGGACCGTAAATATATAAAAGAGAAGCATGGAGGAAAGGACTAAACTACTAAATTTTATGCCTGGAAATTCTCTGGTGGTAAATATTCACTTATGGTAGAGGAATGAAAACTTACCACGCCAAAGATTTATGTAATAGAACCATCAATATTTAATTTAAATAAATAATTTTGTAATGTAATCGTATATAAATAACATAACCGGAAGATAAGCGTGAAATTATTTTAGGTTAAAGGGATATTGCATTACCAACATTACACATTACATCGAATAAGAATTATGTCTACATAGATTTTGAAGAAGACTCTCTTAATTGCTGAATTTTCCATGTAAATAGAGGTATTACGCGTGTTCATAGCATAGTGTTCCTGAATTACTATACGTTTTACACTTTAAACTTCCAAATTACATAAATTCAACTTCTTGTGATTGGAGAATTTAACTTCTGTTACGTTGGAAACCGCTCATTACATTACATAACTCCACTGCGAACGTTACTACAAAATGAAACTGCATCTCTACTGTGTATATTATTGTAAAGACATTCACCCTTAGTTGATAATATATTGTGAGTTGTTTATACAGGGACATCATTTTATATTTACTTCAATTTTTATTGTACCTGAGTTTTGAATGTACTTCACTCCCACCCCTTCTACTAATGAAGTTTCAACTGTTTTCCAGACAGAATCAAGGCCGCTTATGGTAAACAGTACTGAGTTACTGAGTATAGTACGATCCAGAAATATGTTCGCGTTTTCAAGTGACGAAAGAACTTTTAATATTGAATCATATTTTCGCACAGGTACTGTCCGTTTGCCTACGTCACATCCCGATTTCCCCCACCTGCTTCTGCACGGCCCTCTGTAAAAGCAGGGATGTCTTAGCTCTTTTCTGAAAACATTAATTTCTGTAGGAATTGGACGTTTACGTAATATTATACAACTGTTTAAAATAACTTAAATAAAAGGGCCTCGTTAAGTAATTAACTGTCACGTGATTTCCCTCCTTTCTACGATCCTGCGGCATAACCACTTGGACGGAGAGTAGATAGCATGTCCGAGTAATTTTATCTATGCGGGTCGGGCAGCAGTGAAGATTGAATTTACATTACATAAGGTACTCTTTTATAGAGTAGGTACAGAATTATTTCAACATGAGTTACCAGTACGAAGGACGAAACTGGTAATTGGAATTAGATGCAATAGTCTATAGTGCGATAATATGCACAAAAGAACTGAAGCCTGTAGGCTATCGAAATGAATGGCTACCATCATAAAAAATGTGTTTAAATATCCATTTTATGATTATTTTTCAATTGAACTTCATTATTCTCTATATTGTACGCTAATGTGCTGTAGACAGTATAATATACACTACATAATGAACACGTTCGCATGGATAGCTCAGTTCGTGAGTAAAAACACTCATTTTTAATACAGTACTGCATTTTGATTAAATAAAAATCCTAATGAAAATTATGGAACCCAAAATCGCGATATTTCCTAGTAAATGGATGAAGTACTTTTCTTCCCTCCTATACCTAGTAAAGTGATGTGTTTGTGTTTTACGCCAGTATCATCGAACTCCAGTTGTGGAAGGGGGTAGCGAACGGGTTTTCCGGTTCTCTAAAGGTATAGCCAGGTTAATATTAAAAATGTTAGTAAAAATAAAATGATGTCCCTGTAGAAACTGAGTATAAAATGCTATTGCAGTAGATATATTTATCTGGCTTCACTCCAAACTGAAAGCAATGTTTTAGTCCGAACTTCCTAAGACTGGTAATAACCATATTACATTGTCATCCCCGTAGTGATGCGACCACATATTCGTATTGTGGATGCACGGCACGGTGGTGTACTCACAACTGAATTCTCAGTACTCTCTCTCTGCGATAATCATACGTCACACTGTCGTATATTTATGCGATCATGGATGCCATACGACACACGACATCTCGTGAAAGCATCGATTGACTTCGTAAAGAAGAATAGTTGTCATGACTTATGTCCCAACCCTAGTAATATTTTCCATTTCTCATAAGAGTTAATACGTTGGCACTAATTGTATACGTACAGCGTGATTTTTTGGACACGTGTTCGATACCACACAAGAACTCCGCCTGAAACAATGCGAGATCTATCTAGACTTTACAGACTGGGTGTGCAAACGCCTATAGAGCTGGTTGAGTGGAAGAGAAGGCCTTATGGCCTTAACTCTGCCAGCAAAAATAAAACATTATTATTATTATTATTATTATTATTATTATTATTATTATTATTATTATTATTATTATTATTATAGAACCACGAGACATTGGACGTCAAGCATGTTCTGCTGAGGTCAATAACTTTCCATATAAAATAGGAAAAACGACCTTAAAGAATATGCGCTGCGGGTTGCTTACGTCAGGGGTTACCTCGTACGAGTTACAATTCTTGGACATCAATGTTTACAGACTGGAAATAAGTGCTACTTTCCTGTTAGAAATTTAATTCGGATTCTTTGAATTTTAACTAGTACTTGAAATATCGAAAACGAAAAGGTTAATTCGCTTACGCACACTGCTGGAATCAAGGACAGAGAGCAGAGGACAGTTAGCGAAATGACTTGCAGAAATCAGATAGAAATGTCATGAAGGAACTGAACTATCAATCTTGAATCTTTTTAGAAGATGAAATCTTTGGTGATCGCAGTAGAAAAAGAACTGACTTTAAGACCTTTTTCTTTTGGGTCTCATACAAACCTTTAGGAGGTCACATTCTGCTGAACTTGTGACTATGGCAAGAAGAAAGAAGAATAAAAGAAGGGAAAAGAGGACTGCATTCAGCGCAGGAGCCCATGTGTATGTGTGGGGAGGGTGACTTGCGGTTGAACCCCTCCCCAACTTAAGTCTGTGATGTAATAAATCCAACGGTTAGAGTAAAGAAAAGCCTTATAAGGGGATATGGGAAAATGTGACTGGTAGGATGTTAACGAAGATGAATGCTGGCGGACATTGTTGGAAAATCAAAGTTTCTGAAAACATCACGAATTTATGGCACGGTCTGTGATCTTAAACTTCGAGAAAGTAGTTTAATCACATGTATAAACAAATAAGTATATCATCCACTCTCAAAAATATATACAAAACCATAGCTATTCAATAAAATCTTTCACTTTGGCTCTAGCAGCAGCATTCCTAGTAATAAATACAACGGACTGTTTCTTTTCCCTGTAAAAAAGTGCACCTTATTTCGTTTTTACTCGAATTAGAAATGTCACCTTCATGTTGTACTGTTTTATTCTACAGTAATTTTTCGTAAAGCGGACTATGTCAAGTGTCCTACTCCTCTATAATTTTTAGGACGAAATGAAACTGACTCTTCTATATTTCTATTAGTTTATAATAATTCGCGACGTGACAGCCCATGCCCATGAAGGAACAAAGCCAAGCAGCCGACTGATCGCCTCATGTTCTGATGACTCAGGAGAGGTGAACTTATCATCCAACCAGAAAGTACGTAACGTGTGGTCGGCACAACAATGATTGCCTAGCAATTGAGTTGGTTTTAGAAACCGAATTTCGCTACCTATCGCAACTCCCCAAATTCATCACTATTCTTGGTGGGCGCTCTTATACACTGGCCGAAATATTTCATATTCTTTAGTAACATTTCCTCTTCTGCTAACAACGCCGTATCATCCGCAACTCATATGCACTTTATTTTAATTTTCCTACTATCACTCCTCCCGTGTTCTAAAAATAGTTCTTTAGTAAATCCTCCAAGTATATGTTGAACAGGGTAGGTGATGAAGGACAGACATCCTTGACGTAGGTCTACTCATCTACCAATTTCACTTTCTTTTGACATTTCTTCTCGTATCTGACTTTCACGCGTCGTTTCATATAAAGATTACTGAACAGTCTTCTCTCTTTCCAATTCACACCAATTTTCTTTAGGATCACCATCAGTTTATTCCAATCCACTCTGTCCACAAATGCTAAATACACTTCTTTATTCTTCTCTAGGTATCTTTCGCCGATTGTCCGTAGCAGTCCAATTGATCTCATGTACCTTTTCCTTTCATGAAGCCAAACTGTTCTTCCATCTTAGAATATAAACGTCGATTCAGTATTCGCAAGAGAATCTTCGCCGAGTGCGATATTAGACTTACAACTCCCGGCGCCTCATCAGCGGTCTTGCCTAGTCTTCGAACATCACATCTGTTATACGAGCGAGTTTACTCGACTTCACTTGCACCACGAAATGACTAAGTGACTTTCAACGTGCAAACTTACACTTTCCGAAGTTTCTTCTTCCTATCCTGCAGTCAGCTCCTTATGCTGTTCCCCCACTTTCCCCCGTATGTTGTGGCTAATAGCCTAGACTAGATCATATATACCCAGTTTGCTCTGCGTTATAGGCTTCGACGGTAACAAATTTTGTTAGGTTTACTATGCTGCCATCTAGTTGTTACATACGGAATCACGTCATAACTCCCATTTGAATTGCATTAGCGATTGTACTGCCGTCTTGTGCTCGTTTACGGCGCACGGGTGGCGATCCTGGCGGTTGTTCTCTTCAAAGTGCTACCGATTTTAACATAGGGATGAGCTATCTGTCATATAATGTTAATAGGTTACGTCCATTTTCGGTTTTCCTCCTTCAAAATTTTGTACAGCTCCTTCAATGGAGCAGTAAAACTCGAAGAGAAAGTGCCCATTTCTCCCCTCTTTCAATTCCATTCATTTCAACTCGGTAAACCAGTAAGATTTTGAGTAGCGACCACTTTTAAAAGTAATTTCCATTCTTTCTCAACATTTCTCTCTCTTTGATCCCCAATCTAACGTGAAAAACAAAAAAGTTTACCGCTTATCGACATTTTTAATGTATTACTATCCATTCTGAACAGATCGCCTCGAAGTTGGTATTTCTTTTCTTATTTTTCAGGAAAGATTTTCATTTCAAATTTTTTTCTATACCTTCCTTAGATATTGAGCTATCAATTAAAAATTTACTATTGAGGCCGAAGCATAACATAGGTAACCAACTGTCACAAATAATTTTAGTGAAATGAAGGAAAAAGTGTGTAATTACTTACTTACTGACTGACTTTTAAGGAACCCGGAGGTTCATTGCCGCCCTCACATAAACCCGCCATTGGTCACTATCCTGTGCAAGATGAATCCAGTCTCTATCATCATATCCCACCTCCCTCAAATCCATTTTGATAAAAAGTGTCTCATTTGCTTCATAAATTGGAGAATAATGAAGTAAACCAAAAATAAAAGTAATTTTAAGGGTAATAAGCAGGGAAAGGATTTATATGTAAATACATATTTACTTATAAAGCTAATATAATTTATATTTTGCATTATCTTTATGTTTCACAATGTGTAGGGTTGAAAAATCCTACTTTTATTTTCCATATTTTTCCATATTTTAGAGTTTAGTACATATTTTCGTTAATTTCCATATATTTTCCATATTTCATATAAAACAGTCCATATTATATTAGGTTTAACAATAAAACAAAACAAAATTCCATTAACTTTTAAAAATACATTTCAACAATAGAGATTTAAACACATGTTCAGTAATCCCTTTAACATCAGAGTTATTTGAAAATTAGCAGTCCTATCAACAATGGGAAAGTAAGTTACAAAACTGTATTAATTTAATTTAAAATTTTTAACAGACTTCAGTTGTGCAGCTCAACAGTTAAATGCCAGTCAGAGTACACATAGGTTCAGTTTTGTAAATCATACTATAAAGACGGTAAATATGCCAAAAGTACGTCATTCAGTCAATTTAAAATCAAAACTAACAAGTTACATTTCAGAATTTAAAGAAGATGGTTTATCAACTGACAATAAAATATTATTTTGTAATTTGTGTCAGTGTGCAGTATCATCTACACAAAAGTTCCTGGTGCAACAACACATTACAACTAGTAAACATCAGGCCAACAAACAACTAAATTCCAAGCAGAGACAATTGTTTTTAACACAACCAACAACATCGAATGTAAGATCTGAGTTTAACATCGACCTGTGCCGTTCTCTCATCTCTGCTGATATTCCTCTCTACAAACTAAAGAATAAGGTCTTCAGGGAATTCCTTGAAAAATATACTCAACATACAATCCCGGATGAGTCAACACTTAGGAAGACGTATGCTCCATCCATCTACGATGAGACAATACAGAAGATAAGAGATGAAATTAAAGATAGTTCAATTTGGGTTTCCATTGATGAGACTCCCGACAAAGAAGGTAGACTTGTTGGTAATGTAGTTATCGGTTTGTTAAGTGAACAATATTCTGAACGAATTCTTTTACATTGTGATGTTCTAGAAAAGTGCAATAACAAAACTATAGTTAAACTGTTCAACGAAGCTATGGGTATCCTGTGGCCAAAGGGTATTATGTACGATAATGTGTTATTCTTTATTAGCGATGCTGCCCCTTATATGGTCAAAGCTGGACAAGCATTATCTGTTGTATATCCTAAATTGACTCATTTTACTTGTGTGGCGCATGCATTTCATCGTGTGGCAGAAGTGGTCAGAGACAATTTCCCTAAAGTAGATTTGTTGATTTCATCAGTGAAAAAAGTATTTCTCAAAGCTCCCAGTAGAGTTAACGTGTTGAAAGAAATGTACCCTGAAATTCCATTGCCACCAAAGCCAATTTTAACTAGATGGGGTACATGGCTAGAAGCAGTTGAATATTATGCCGAACATATAGACTCTATTAACAATGTTCTCCTTGCATTGGACTCTGAAGATGCAGTCTCAATTGATACTGCGAAAACAGTTACCTGTGACATAAGTGTGAAGAATGACTTAGCTCACATTCAGCATACATTTTCATGCATCATAAAAACGCTCAAAAGTCTCCAAAATAGGCACCTTTCACTATCTGAAAGTTTTGAAATTATAAATAGTACTGTGGAACAACTGAATCGTGGTAGAGGTAAAGTTGCAGATGCAGTAAGAGCTAAGGTGGACACTGTACTTTCAAAAAACCCTGGATATGAAGAACTACAAAAGGTTGTTGCTGTGATGAGTGGTGAATCAACAGTGAAGATTAACTTGGACTTATCCCCAGCAGACATTGTGAAATTGAATTATGTACCAGTTACTTCTTGTGACGTCGAACGCTCTTTTAGTCAGTATAAATCTATCCTCAGAGACAATAGAAGAAGATTCACTTTTCAGCACTTGAAAGAAATGTTTGTAACCTATTGTTATGGTAACAGACAATAAAAATTGTGTTTTGTTGAAACTACATTGGAAGATAAGGTACGTCCATTATATTTTTTGTTTAGTTTGATTAAAATGTACCAATATTTAACGTACATAGTCATTTTTTTATAATTTTAAGTCCATATTTAATTCCATATTTTGGTAAAAATCCATATTTAATTCCATATTTTGGTAAAAATAACTACATATATATTTACATATTTCATATATTTTTAGTCCATATAAATCCGTTCCCTGGTAATAAGTAATAACACTATAAAACCATACCGAAACGCGAATAAATTTCTTTATGCATATTCACAATATTTACTTTTTATAATGAATTTCATCTGAATGTATTCTTTACCGTTGTTCAACTGAATCAAATAATATAAATCTCAAGCCCTCCATTTTGTGTTGGCTGTTATACATTCTGTTTACATTGCGATCGTTAGTACGGGTTCATTTGCAAGTAAACAGAGCCTACCTTTGCATTCCTGAACCATTATTCGTCTGCAGGCCGCTTCGTTATGTGAAGGAGAGTTGTTCTTTGTGACTCCGCGGCAGTCTTTCTGTCTTCTGCACCTAAATAAATTTTCCCTTTAATTCAGAACTCTCCTGCATCACATTCCTGGCATTCTTGTTTTTGAGTGAGTGACAGTTTTAATTTAGCCCATCTTGATATGTGAAGCAGGATATATTAATTTGTTTACTCCCTCATTTCATATAAAATACATAACAAAAATATTCATTTGAACCTTCTCAAGACTGGTTAATAAACCGTATCCACTTTTGGAATTGTTCGATTTCACATAATTTTACAAGCATTTCACATTTTCTTCTATAACCCAACCAAGTCATCAGCCCAAACGGGATTCAAACCCACCCACTGAGCAGTTCAATACCTTAACCCTGTTCCCCGCCTATTGCCTGCGTATTCATATATGACCATAGATTATCATACTTTACCCGTGTCTAATAAATTTTAGTTGAAGGGTCTAGAGATCGATATCTTGAAAAAACGCGACTATTTTCTTAATATTTATTTATTTAGTTACTTACTTACTTAATTAATTATTTACTTATTTAATGAGACGTATTAAAAGATTATAAAGATATTGCAAATGAGTTCAATTCATACTTTACAAAGACAGCTCCGGATCAGCAGGCCAGCGGGTCTGCTGACTGAGCTACATTAGTGGCTCTACTAAAAATATACAGTATATAGCAATTAAATGATTAAATTTACAAATCCAAACGATTATTCATCAGGTGAGCTACAAAATATAATACATAGCAAGAAAATTACTTCAATTTAAAAGCATGAACAATGCAATCAGTAGATATCGAAAATTGATAACTCATATACAAATTACTTGAAATTTTAAGCATAAACGTTTCATCAGTTTAATTATACAGATTACTATTCAATTTAAAACATATAGTCCTACAATTCATCAGCCAAACTATACAAACATTACATAGTAAACAAATGAATTCAATTTACAAGCATACTTTCGTTAAGCTATACAAAAGAGTACAATTCATATCTGTACAGTAGATTAATTCAATTTGTAATTATAAAGAATTTATCAGTTGAGCTGTACGGACTACTGTTCAATTTACAGCATATACAATTCATCAATTGAGTTATACAGGCTAGGGGAGACTGTTGTACCTTTAAACAGATTTCACATTTTATTATTATTTTTTTTTAATTTTAGGAAATGAAATTTTTGAATGAAAAAATGCTTCAAATAATTATTGAATGTTTCTTCCTATATGTATTTTCCTGTTTTACATACCTATTAAGGATGGAAAAAAATTAAATATAGAAATATGTAATGTGTTCAAAGGTACAACAGGTTCATGTACCTTGGAACATAACTTCATGTAAGTTTAAACACATGGAATATAGGTGAGAATATAGCTGTAAAAACTGACAATCATATTTAAAATGTATTTGCCATCGTAAACCAGAGCAGGCTTCTCTGAATGAGATTTTATTTCCTGGAGGAGCCATAACTGCTTCAACAGTGTTCTTCAAGGCACCCGGATCAATTGGGGGCCTCCTAACTCCAGACGTACTTCGTGATATGATCTTAAAATAAAAGAAAAGCAAAAACCGATAGTATCGTGTATCTTGAAACATGTTGCATGGTACAAGATGTTTTTTGTTCAAAGGTACTAGAGGGTGCACGTTTAAACAAATGTGGCTCCCAAAACTAGAGATTCTAATAAATCATAGAAATTAAAATATATTATTACTGATCAGATAACAGGGAACACACTGTACTTGACAGATATTAACAAATACAATTTGGTTTTGTGTTAGAAAACATATAAAAATGAATGAAATGTTTAGTTTTGGTACTAAATTTTTTTTCAATAGAACTCACACTTTGCAATAAATCAAACGGAAAATACGACTAGAGCTACTTAGCGGCTTTCTCTACAATCTACTTCAGTTTGAGTCCTCTAGGTAGCAACAAAAATTGAAAAACAAAACATGTTCAAAGGTACACTATGCCAAAAGTACAACAGTCTCCTCTACCATTCAATTTAAGCATATACAATTTATCCAGTTTTGTCTCACAGGCACTTATCAGTGCACTAAGAATTAAAATCAAATCCACACACAGGATGCTGCACCACTTAACGTATGAGTTGTGCAATTCGCGAAACATAGGGAAAGTGTGCAATAAGTAACATTCATAAGCGTACAACCTGTAAACGATTTCAAACAAATATATAAATGTAAAATATTATCTACTGATGCAACCTCTGATTGAGGTTCTGGCTGATACGTATACCTATAAATCATGCAGTACATCTCACTTGACGATATGTGTCAGAGGAAAATCAATTGTTTATATGTATTTGTAGTCTGAATAATGTAATATGTTACTAGTCAGCGATGTATGGAATGGAGGGGGAAAGGAACTGGCCACCCTACCCCATTATCTTCTGACTTAGTTCTCCATAAGTGATGCCTTATTGATGTCATTTATGAGGCTCAAACCTCTCTTCGGACAGTTGACTGAATAACAATCTACTAATGACACATAGGAACCTCTCACTCAAAACAAAAACTGTTACACACAACTGCATTATAAGGCATGTAAGTTCCTTTCACTAATAATATTCCATTACCTCATACACTTCCTTAAGTGGCATATGAAAGAGACTCCACAAATCAGAACAGCTCCCGGCCCTCGGGCACAATGGAGGGAAGCTTATACCAGAAAACTTTTAAGAATTTTATAGCAGCAAGATTAGCTCTCCTACATGACTCTCAAACGTGGGCACACTCAACAGATCAACCGAAAAGATTATCTGCAGTTGTAATAAGAACATTAATACCGTCGGCAGTTCATATATTATTGGACCACAAGAAGAATGTCAACATCCGACTGAAACAGAACGAAGAAAATGTTATAAAACTTCTTCAAGATTAACCGGAGGGGCCACGAAGAGATAGTGAAAACGAGTACTCTGTCATTTAAACTTCTGATACCCGTCTAGTTGAGAAAAGAGCTGAAGAACACTGCTATGGTGAAAAGATTAGTCTTGGCATCATAACTCACCAACTCCTGGAGACGCAACGGACCAAATGGTTCAACGTCATGAGGTTATTCATGATAATTTACGTGTTCCCAAGTATAGGAGAAAAAAGTGAGTAATAAAATACAACACAACACATCATATATTATCATATCACATATATCATATCATATCATATCATATCATATCATATCATATCATATCATATCATATCATATCATATATCATATCATATCATATCATATCATATCATATATCATATCATATCATATATCGTATCGTATCATATCATATCATATACCGTATCGTATCGTATAGTATCGTGTCGTATCATATCATATCATATCATATCATATCATATCATATATCGTATCGTATCATGTATCATGTACCGTATCGTATAACTTATCGTATCATATATCATATCATATCATATCATATCATATCATATCATATCATATCATATCATATCATATCATATCATATCATATCATGTCATATCATATCATATCATATCATATCATATCATATCATATCATATCATATCATATCATATCATATCATATCATATCATATCATATCATATCATATCTCGTATCGTATCGTATCATATCATATATCGTATCGTATCATATCATATCATATATCGTATCGTATCGTATAGTATCGTGTCGTATCATATCATATCATATCATATATCGTATCGTATCATGTATCATGTACCGTATCGTATAACTTATCGTATCATATATCTTATCGTATCATATCATATCATATATCATATCATATCATATCATATCATATCATATCATATCATATCATATCGTATAACTTATCGTATCATATATCATATCGTATCATATCATATCATATATCATATCATATCATATATCATATGTCATGTCATGTCATGTCATGTCATGTCATATATCATATCATATCATATACGATAGGATGCGATGTGATCCGATTCGATTAAGTACGATACGATATAATGTACAGTATGAGTTTAGTATAAGGTGCAACTTTAAAACGGAACATGTTAGCTGCTTCAACATGAAAGCTACGACCATGGGTTCGATTTTCATCTAAGATATGGATGTTCGTTGTCAATGTGATGTGCTGTGCTATCTTGGTTGCAGAGCTGGAGTCGTGCCAACCAACGTCACAGAGCCCCACTGTGTGATCTTGTGAACTTTTAGTGTCAGGTGGAGAAAATGCCAAGTATGGATGAAGACTAAGGCTGTTGAAGGACTGTAAGCGAAGTGGAGCAGCAATAGTCATGGCATAGTTAAAAGTTACTGGACTTAAATCTTGCTAGACCTGTTTCAGCTTATCCATTAGTCTTTTCAGTGCTTTCATTTATCTTCTTTAGTTACGGTTTTTTATTATTGTTAGTAGGATATCTTTTATTCTTAGAATGCATCGTAAGCTATTTAAGATTTTGTCAATGATTGGTCATATTTTCAGTTTTACTTCTAATTTGTTTTTAATTTCTCTCCACCGCCACAAGAGTGTAGGCTATTCTGCAATTTACCTAGAAATTCACTTCTGCAGTTAGTCTGGGTCCTTAATTCTTATTTGAGAAACAAATGTCACTGCCATACACAGACTATTGTATTTTGTGCGATTTTTAATTTTATTTTAAAATATCTTTTAACTACTTAGCTCTTGAAGTGTCGTTGAGTGTTCTTGAGAAATGTGTTGACTATATAATTTGACGAACTTTTAGCTGATGCAATTTAAATTCGATATTCAAGAAGAATACACTTTCTTAACTTCTATAATTTCCCTTCGCATTGGATTCTGTCATTAAAATTGTATTGGTTTAGATTTCGTAAGTAATAACTACATTGGTGAATGAGGAGCTTGGTATCAAAGTTGGACAACTCTACTTTTGCTCTTTTTTTTACGAAAGAGGCGAAAACTAGATCTTTGGAAACGAATGTCACTGTTATACGTATATTTTTTAAGCATTCTCATGGGCCATAGACATATTTTTTCAGTCTCAAAATGTCATTAAAATTAATATTCAGGTCGAAGTTTAAGTTTAAAAAGTGAAGTTGTCCATCTCTGAAACTAAGTGATGGAGTTGTATGTTTTTGAAACCAAATAAAGCCATATCTAAAGTGTAGTTGTCAGTTTTTGAAACCAAACGAAGCCATATTTAAAGTGAAATTGTCTACTTTTGAATGTAAGTGTCTTCTAACTCAGTTTCAAAGCAAATTTACTTAAAATAGCACTTGCCCTACTTATCCACAAACCGACTACATAAACAATCAGGCATGATGGATTCGCGATGCGTGATGGGAAAAGGTGGTACGAATGTGAGCTTCTCATTGGCTACTGAAGGAAATGTCCTAATTTGAAACCAAGCCACAGTGGAGTTGATTCTAAAGCACACAATTTAGTGCTATTTTCGCTCTGTTCTGCCCGTTTTTGAACCTAAACATTTCCAGAATCGCATTCAGCACACAAAATCCTATGAGAAACAATCAATATCTCGAAATCGCAAAAAATGGAGTTGTCTAATTTTGATACTATGCTCCTCAAATATTAAAATATGTATAGTATAATATTATGATCATGTTTTGTGATTCATTTTTAAGTATGCAATTTGTTTTCTTGTAACGTAGTTGGTGATAAATTCATTTAGAAGCTGTTTAGGTGTATTTAGTACTTTACTTCGAACATCATCGGCCAATTAACTACCTGAATCTCGCGTAAGGGTCACAACTATGCAATTTAAATGGAGTATTTGAATTTTGTGAGATGGAGCTGCAGGGAGGTGCGCATTGATAGAAGTTTCTGGATGGACAAATTAAATCCAGCTATCTGAAATGGCAGAATCTTATCAATTAAATTTAATTGAATCAATACCAAGTTACACTCCGCGCTGTACTGTAATCAGAACTCAATTAGTAGCAGACAACATGTGACTGTCGTGATCATCAAGAAGGAGCGAGTTTATCCACTGCTGTGAACGGCGAGCTGGTGCTCGGATCAACACCGACCGTGAGCTCACTGGCCCTCAGCCGTTCACGTCCATACTTTTGTGTGCTAGGATATAATATGAAACCTACATAGAAATATCGATAGCAGATTTTAAATTTTAGAACAGCATTTAAGTTCAATTAATATTTTATTTGCACAATTTTCCTGTTTTGCCTCCTAATCTTAAAGTCTTTCAATTATTTTAACATATGTTAAAACGACAATTTTAAGTATCATTTCAACACACTCAACAGACTCTCATATTTAAAAGGTACAGTTAGTAACCAATTATAAATATAAAGTCTTCGTCTATAGTTAAATTTTATTTTTCTTAGGCATTCTATTGTTATGAACATTTTCCTGTTTGTCTTTATACGGGACAGCTACAGAAGCTAGAGAATCTCGTCATAAGGGGGAATGTATAGATCAAGTACGAGACGCGTCCATAAAGTAACTTTTCCACTCGTTCCACAGCTAGCAAACTATACCTTGACCAAAACTACTTCCGACTTGACAGCTTATAGAGAAGGGGGAGCAATGTTGTCATGTTGCCATCTTTCGTGTAAGCGAGAGCGCTGCCGATAGAGTGCAGTAATGAACATGACATGAACACATACATTTCTAACCAATTTGTTGAATACTAGGCATTAAATTTTGTGTACATTATTGTTTTTATTAGCCTTTAATAATAGAATAATAATAATAATAATAATAATAATAATGATAATAATTAGTAGTAGTAATAGTACCGGTATTCTTCAATGTAAATACCGTTAGAAAAGCGTCGAAAGGACTGTAAACTGTGAAAACAGTTTTAATTTAATACGAAGCCTCTACTTTTATGAGTGTCGGTATTCTTCAATGTAATATTGTTAGAAAGGCGTTGAAAAAATTGTGAACTGTAAAAATATTTATAAGTAATTAAAAATCTGCACGGCCTTTTTCTTTTCAAATATTGGTAACAGTGCTCTTATTAATTTTAACACAAACAACAGTTCTCATTACGACTTCCGCCAAAGGTAAAAGAGGCCCGCCATTATCTTTTCTCCTGTCAAAATACTCTCTTACATAACACACCATCTCTCGCGCTTGACTCTTTAACGGGACACCTTGTCCAATATTCTTTATTCTCCGCCTGCCTTTCCTTCCTTCCGACATTGCACAAGTCATCTGTTTAAAAACTCTAGCAGAAACTAGAAAACACACACTCTACCAATAACAACGAAGATAATAGTGTAATATAATTTAAACACAATAATTATCGATACACTAAAACAATAATAAAATCAAATAATATTTTTAATTCACACAAAGCACGCGTTAACCAGCCAACTCAGTCATTCCGGCCACTGTATTCACCACTAAGCCCTGGTATTCACGTGCAACTCGTAAACATAGACAAGGCAACACCGTCCCGTTACCATGGTTACGCGTCTCTTGTGATTGGATGATTTGAATGGTCGCCATGGTAACATGCTAAAGGCGCCATTTGTCAGGTCGGAAGTTGTTTTGGACAGACCATATATGTCGTGCGAAGCGTCTGCGTGTACGTGATAGAGTAATGTCCTGGAATGGCGCATGCACTAGCGGAACTCCCGAGTACTCTCAGTAGCTTCGTTGCATTGGTTGAAGATGGACGTTCCTATTCCAGCCCCCGCCTAGTGTGAAGTGCGGTCAGTGATAAAGTTCCTGAATGCACACGGCATAGCGCCGATTGAAATTGATCGTCAGCTGTGGGAGGTCTATAGGCAAGCAGATGGTGCGTTGCTGCTGTAGAAAATTTTCAACAGGACGCCAAAATTTGCATTACGAGGAGCGCAGTGGGAGGCCAACCATCATCACAGACGATCTTATGGACTAACACACCATCTGCTTGCTCATGACGTTAGGCCCATAGACCTGGCACAGCTGACGATCAATTTCAATCGCCGCTATGCCCTGTGCATTCAAAAACTTTATCACTGACCGCACTTCACACTCGGCAGAAGCTGGGATAGGAACGTCCATCTTCAACAAATGCAACGAAGCTACTGAGAGCATTCGGGAAGTTCAGCTATCGCATGCGCCATGCCAGGACATTACTCTATCACGTACACGCAGTCGCTTCGCGCAACATATGGTTTGCTAGCTGTGGGACGAGTGGGAAAGTTACTTTATGGACGCGCCTCGTACAAAGTGCAGTACAAGAATTGAAAATTCCATGCCTCAAAATTGAAGAGGTGGATTCCAAACTGGTCTAAGTCTACATGACAAGTTATGAGTAAAATGACAAGAATTGTTAAACAAATTTGACGCACTTAGTGCATGAATACTTTATTTCACTAGGTAGTTGAATTTGCTTTGACGTTTCGCTGACGTATTCAGAGTCACTCTGTTTCTTACGAGTATACAGGATGAACTAAAAGCAATGTCATTAATTTCAGTAGTTTATTCTTTGAGATATTTCAAACAAAAAGTTTAATACAGTTTTACTCGTTTTTACATTCTTTTCGACAAAAAAAAAAAAAAAAAAATTATATGAAACATTTCATAGCGTATTTTGAGAAAGCTATTGAATTAATTTCGGACATTCTCAGTCAATTTAAGCGAGCAGTGTATTATGATAATAAATGATTGAAAGAATTTGAGTTTTGTCCTTTAAATGTGCAGAAATTCGATCCGAACAAATGTAAGTTTTCGTTTTGCAAAGGAATTTTAAAACTTGATGCACTCTTATAATCCTATAAAGGTTGTTGCCTGGAGATATAAAGCTCGCTGTATGCGATGGATGAGTCAACGAGAAATGTGAACGTAACACACACATAAAACTTCTACGAGAAATTTTATTTCTTGTATGTAAGTCTACCGGTTACTACTGTAAAAATTAAAGTGAGGGGGGGGTAACGATTTGTAATTTACTGATGAAAAATGCTTGTAGTAGTATGACAAATGAATTTTTTATTCATTAACTTGATTTGTATAACGTAAAATAAGCTTTTCTTATTTTCTGTGTTCACCGAATATATATTTAAAATTAAATCGAAGTGTTTAAACATAATATTTTTAATTTAGTTCGATTAAAGTAAAATAAGCATATTTTATTTTTATTTGTTCCTTTACTGTTTTAAAAGTTTTAAAATTCTGTTTTTATAAAGCGACTAATGCATCCTTATTGTTTACGTTCTCTAGAATTTTCATTTGAAATGGAAGAGTAGATATTTTTTTTTTTATTTTTTTCGGTTTAATTTGAAAGAAGCGTATCTTCTCTGAGTTCTCTGAACATTTAACTAAAATTAGGTTGTAGAATATTTTTTTAATTTCCAAGATGCTATTTAACTAAGAATTGAGCAGTGTTCATTCTACGCTCTCTAATACAATTTAAACACAAAAATTAAAAGATATACAGTATTATCTGTATTTTTTCTTACGAGTTTAAAAATAATGTAAGTCAACTTCCATGTTCATAACAAGCCAGGTGAAGGGATTAACATAGACTTATGTGCACTCCCTACTGATTACACAGCGTTGCACGATCTCGTAATTCATATATTTTAACGTGCACATTTTTCTGCAAAACTATTCAAAACACTGCAAAATGGTATTTATTTTTTTTTTATTGCGCTTTACTGGAGATTCACCAGATTTAATGACATTACTTAGAGTTCACTCTGTATAGATTCAGTGAACTTAGTGTTTCACAAAGGAATCTAAGTCAAGACTTAGATGGGCTTGCAAAGAATAAATTAAAACATAAATAAAGTAGTTTAAAACATTCTGAGAATTAGCAAATTTTATATCCTGAATAATTCCTTTCACGTTTCAACATAAGCCATAATTTCGTAACACTGAACTCGGAAAGGGGGTGGGGATAGCTTCTTTCAATATTTTCCCCTGACATTGGCTAATGGCTCTCCCTACATTTAAGTTTCGAAATAAATGTAATTATTGAATCTAAATCTTGTAGTTTGTCTGCTACCCACTTTTCTTTCTAGTATACTGTAAATTTGATTCATGAAATGCCTACACAAAGGATTCATTCTCGTCGTCAACTTGGGTGATCGATAAGAATATTTTAACGCAAACAGTAACAACCAAACCATTACAGATACCGTTTATAAAAGTAGATTTATTATAAAAATATGTTACGTCATCATTTGTCAAATTACTGGCATTAAAACGTGTTCCTTCATGAAAACAGATTTCCCTCTTACATCTGAAACAACTATTATTTCTCGCAGATGTAAGGCGGATATGATATGATATGATATGATATGATATGATATGATATGATATGATATGATATGATATGATATGATATGATATGATATGATATGATATGATATGATATGATATTTATTAGTCAAACAGCATCTATCTTGTCATGGTGTACCTTTACATTCCTGTATTTAGGAAACATAACTCATCGTTACCTTATTTTCCATCTCATTACTTTTTGTCATTATCTACTTATCTCTCGTCTGTTCCAATTTTTAAAATAATGAATTTTCTACTTAACAGACCAAACACCGCTTTTGTTCTCAACTATCACCTCCGTTTACGTACTGAAACAAAACACATTACTTTAACACTATTTCCCTTGATTCTTTACTACATTCACACCATTCCCCTCAACTCTTTACTATATTAACACTATTTCATTTATTCTTGACTATATTAACACTATTTCCCTTTATTCTTGATTATATTAATACTATTACCCTTTACTCTTTACTATATTAACACTATTTCCGTTTATTATTGACTATATTAACACTATTCCCCTTTACTCTGTAGTATATTAACACAATTCCCTTTTAATATTGACTATATTAGCACTATTTCCCTTTACTCTTTACTATATTAATACCATTCACCTTTACCCTCTACTAGCCTATATTATTACCATTCACCTTTACTCTTTACTATATTAATACCTTTACCCTCTACTAGCCTATATTAATACCATTCACCTTTACTCTTTACTATATTAATACCTTTACCCTCTACTAGCCTATATTATTACCATTCACCTTTACTCTTTACTATATTAATACCTTTACCCTCTACTAGCCTATATTAATACCATTCACCTTTACTCTTTACTATATTAATACCTTTACCCTCTACTAGCCTATATTATTACCATTCACCTTTACTCTTTACTATATTAATACCTTTACCCTCTACTAGCCTATATTATTACCATTCACCTTTACTCTTTACTATATTAATACCTTTACCCTCTACTAGCCTATATTATTACCATTCACCTTTACTCTTTACTATATTAATACCTTTACCCTCTACTAGCCTATATTATTACCATTCACCTTTACTCTTTACTATATTAATACTTTTACCCTCTACTAGCCTATATTATTACCATTCACCTTTACTCTTTACTATATTAATACTTTTACCCTCTACTAGCCTATATTATTACCATTCACCTTTACTCTTTACTATATTAATACTTTTACCCTCTACTAGCCTATATTATTACCATTCACCTTTACTCTTTACTATATTAATACTTTTACCCTCTACTAGCCTATATTATTACCATTCACCTTTACTCTTTACTATATTAATACTTTTACCCTCTACTAGCCTATATTATTACCATTCACCTTTACTCTTTACTATATTAATACTTTTACCCTCTACTAGCCTATATTATTACCATTCACCTTTACTCTTTACTATATTAATACTTTTACCCTCTACTAGCCTATATTATTACCATTCACCTTTACTCTTTACTATATTAATACTTTTACCCTCTACTAGCCTATATTATTACCATTCACCTTTACTCTTTACTATATTAATACCTTTACCCTCTACTAGCCTATATTAACACCATTCACCTTTACTCTCTACTATATTAATACCTTTACCCTTTACTTGCCTATATTAATACCATTCACCTTTACTCTTTACTATATTAATACCTTTACCCTCTACTAGCCTATATTATTACCATTCACCTTTACTCTTTACTATATTAATACCTTTACCCTCTACTAGCCTATATTATTACCATTCACCTTTACTCTTTACTGTATTAATACCTTTACCCTTTACTAGCCTATATTAATACCATTCACCTTTACTCTTTACTATATTAATACCTTTACCCTCTACTAGCCTATATTAATACCATTCACCTTTACTCTTTACTATATTAATACCTTTACCCTTTACTAGCCTATATTAATACCATTCACCTTTACTCTTTACTACATTAATACCTTTACCCTCTACTAGCCTATATTATTACCATTCACCTTTACTCTTTACTATATTAATACCTTTACCCTCTACTAGCCGATATTATTACCATTTACCTTTACTCTTTACTATATTAATACCTTTACCCTTTACTAGCCTATATTATTACCATTCACCTTTACCCTTTACTATATTAATACCTTTACCCTCTACTAGCCTATATTATTACCATTCACCTTTACTCTTTACTATATTAATACCTTTACCCTTTACTAGCCTATATTAATACCATTCACCTTTACTCTTTACTATATTAATACCTTTACCCTCTACTAGCCTATATTATTACCATTCACCTTTACTCTTTACTATATTAATACTTTTACCCTCTACTAGCCTATATTATTACCATTCACCTTTACTCTTTACTATATTAATACCTTTACCCTCTACTAGCCTATATTATTACCATTCACCTTTACTAGCCTATATTAATACCATTCACCTTTACTCTTTACTATATTAATACCTTTACCCTCTACTAGCCTATATTAATACCATTCACCTTTACTCTTTACTATATTAATACCTTTACCCTTTACTAGCCTATATTAATACCATTCACCTTTACTCTTTACTACATTAATACCTTTACCCTCTACTAGCCTATATTATTACCATTCACCTTTACTCTTTACTATATTAATACCTTTACCCTCTACTAGCCTATATTATTACCATTTACCTTTACTCTTTACTATATTAATACCTTTACCCTTTACTAGCCTATATTAATACCATTTACCTTTACTCTTTACTATATTAATACCTTTACCCTTTACTAGCCTATATTAATACCATTCACCTTTATCCTTTACTAGCCTATATTAATACCATTCACCTTTACTCTTTACTATAGTAATACCATTCTTCTTTACTTTTTGCTGTCATAACTCAATTTCCATTTACTAGGTTGCAAAACATTCACGTTATTTTCTATGATTACGGAATATACGCTTATGTCCCTTTGATAGAAGGTGAAACAATAATTCTGAACATCATATGATACCGCAGAACTCCTGTACGGAAATATCATATGTACTTCGGTACATCATAATAATATGATATGCGTAAGTAACCACTTAATGATTCAAGACGGCGTTCATCCCGTCGGATCCCGATCACTTAATGACTCGTAATGTGTGCACCTCTGTACATAGTGCGTTGGGCATTGTGTCTACTGTTACATATTCTGTGACACAGTACATGGGGGTAGGCCACGAAAAGGAAAACTGAGAGGCAGAACTTAAACTGAGGGGATACAATCCAGTATCGGAATTGGAATCCGGTGTGGCTTAGTGGATAAAACATCAGCACGTACTGTAGAGCTGAAAACCCGGGCTCGGTGCCGGAGAGAATTTTTCTCTGTTCTATCCATCCTACATCATATAATAATTCTGAAGCCACTTTAAGTTTAAAAAAAAGACTAAGGATACTTTGGAATCCACCTCTTCAATTAAAACAAAGTAAGTGACAATGCTAGAAGCTGCTCCCAGTAGATATAAACAACATTTATTCAATTCAAAAATGACTGAAATCTGCAAGAGGATCGTAAATTTATTTTCCAGTTATCATTTGGCAAAGTAAATCTTGAAAATTGTTTAAAAAGAAAATGTTGAGAAAAGAAAGTTTTGAAAAAGATAGAGTTTTCCAGCGTGATGTTTGGGCAACGTAAAACGTGAAAACGGTCTTAAAATTACTGCGGTTGAGAAACAAGTAGGCCTATCTGAAAACATACCAATGATTTCAGACCGAAGATTTTCGGTAATGACAGAGTTTGGAGGAATGTGGGAGATCACAATATTCTATATCAATTTCTGAGGTCATACAAAGTTTATTATCAGATCATTTAAACTTTACAGCTCATTACAAATCTTTAATTCAAACATTAAAATAACAATACAGTGGTCACCAGAATATCTTCGAACCTGACGATAACTATTTTTATTACTGGAAAGGGACTTGGCGGAGAGTGATGAGTGTGACAACATTATCAATATAAAAACAAATCCTTCTCACTGTTGAAATTAAAAACACTCGCGCTTTGTCACTGTCAGACTCACTTATTTCACTGGGATAGACAAGCAACACAGATAGCGACGAGTAGACGATGTTTTCAGTTTAACATACAAGCATAACAGTCCGCAATACAGAATTATTTGTTCGTCTCTCCTTATGTTGCCATCCTTTCTCTGTGACGTAAACCAGGCTCGGACGCATTTTGCGTCCACTGTAACTAAACTTCTCACACATGGTCCTGATACATTTCCTACAAAGGTCAGAACTAGAGACGAACCAAACTAACTGCCGCTCTCGCTCGCTGTGTTCGTTGCATTTGTCTTTCGAGTCTCGCTCATCATTCTCGAAATAACATTTGGTTCGGCGTGGAACTTTGAATAACATACATCATTGATTTATGAATGTTTATAAATGTTTAAATTAGACAAAAATGTTCTGGTTCTTTTATATTATATTACCTATTGCTATATAAATAGAAAAAAAATTCTCAAATAAATTTGCAGTTCTAAGAAACATAAAACATAACGTCAATATCTTTTTACTTGAGATTGCACATTACTTGATCTCAAACATAAGAAAAGAAAATTCCTAGCCTTATAATAAGGGCCTGGTAATTAAATAAAGACTGGGGAACGGATTATTATACACTGAAAAGTAGAGATGATGTTTCAAATAGGCTACTTGATTGTTTATACATAGCCTATATAACAGTTGTCAAAGTAGATAAAAGTTCAGTAACATATAAGCAACTGTGACGATTCAAGGCTGCTTGACGTTCGGAACTTCGGGAGTGATCAATCTCGACGATTTGAAACACCCACAAGCAGTTTTTACGTCAACGACGCGACGTATACAACATTGTCTAGCGGGTTTTCGGCTTTGCGGGCGCTGATAGCATTGCTTTCTCGATTGTTGTTCATCTCTAGTCAGAATACGTCAGGGTAATTAAAAATCCGCAGTTCAAATAGTACAATATCATTAACTTTTTCCATGCAAATCACTAAATAAATTATTCAAATTTAAATTTTCCACAAAAATTTGAAAGGACGGAATACAATTTAAATAAAAATGTATGATATTCCACGTAATACGACAAACCAGACGAAATCAAAGCTAGATAAGTGCATTTATTGATGCATGATGAGGGTGGATTCGTTGTTGTTTTCCCACGTTGGACGCCATTTGAGGGTGGTATCGTTGTTGAGTGGTTATTGTGACCACACGTTGGGCGCCATTTGAGGGTGGGTGCGTCTCGATGTTGCGTGAGATTCACTCAGGGTAGCCGAGGTACTGTTGTGGTATAGGGTGATGTCGGGAATAATACCAAGCCGGCTACTTAAATAAAAGGCAGCGTAAACTTCAAAACTATAAGTTTATTGTAGTATCCACTTGGTAAACCCTAGAATATGTATTTCCGGCTGACTTATAATTCAATCGTTGGTCGCACTTCTGTATCGACTCTATGGCGGCTCTGAATAAGCTCTATCCGATACTACAAATTCAATATTCTGTCCAGTACACTATGACACGAAGCGAAATAGTAGTCCTGTCGACGCCAAACGAAGTAGTTATTCTGCCCTGTATGTAGGGCTGCCGACACGAAGTAAAGTTGTTTTGATGATCTCCGCTCCGAAGCGGACTAGTAGTCGTTGACACCAAACGAAGTAGTTATTGTGCCCTGTATGTAGGGCCGCCGACACGATGCGAACTCGTTTTTATGATCTCCGCTCCGCGGCGGAATAGTAGTCGTCCTCTCCGCTCCCCGTCACCCTTATTTATAAAAACCTATCCTACGCTAAAACTAACTATTCTATTGGTTAAAAACTACGTCACTAACTGGCCTAAAATCTATTCCCTATTGGTCCAAAGTGACCTCATAAGCTGGACCAAGATCTCTTCTTATTGGGCGCGAAATATGTCATCTCTAAATTTAGACTTTGGATTTCCCATAACCTCAAATTAGTTTGTATATCTCACAAGAATACCCGTTCTTTGGAAAACCCAAGCTTGGCAGTATCTTTCCCACGGGTCCAGTCTAACTCCGGCTTTATGCTTCATCGAGTCTCTATGAAACCCCGCTCAACGTGGCCCTAAATCTGTCCGATGCTGACAAGTGACGAAACACCTGTGTGAGGAAGCTAATTCTAACGAAGTCGCCAGAACATCCCCGCGAATACATGTAATAGAAATATGGAGATATCACTTCGCTAATAAATCGGTCTCTCCCTCTCCTAATTACTGCTTCAAAATGCCCATCTACATAACCATTGGAAATTCCCGAAAGAGTTTCCAATGTTATGAGATGTCCCCGCTTTCTGCCTATAACTAGCCTCATAGTTCCCCCACGCGATATCAGCCGGTAACACATTATTTACAATACAGTGAGATTATAATGTCACTACAAACAATTACAATAAATATTACATATATCTTCACAAGCCTTTCTATGTACACAACTCTCACACAATAAGCACAACAATGTACAATTTATATCCACATTTACATATGTACAATACCATTCATTCACATATTTACATTTATTTATTAATTGATCAGTTACACACTCTGCGTGCTTGGTTGTACCAGCCGCCCTGTACAGGTTCACCTAGCTGTACGCGTGAGACTAACCATCCTACTCTTTCTCATTCCTGCCTCCTAGCCTCTCCTGTTTGAAAGGCCGCAAGAGTTGCTTGTGGTACCTTCCAACAGGTTTACTTTTTCCCCTTTCTACCAATTCGAAAGTATGGTCTCCATATCTACTTCTAATTTCGTAGGGCCCTTTGTACAGTAGCTCCATGCGTGAGTAACGTCCTCTAAGGGCGGAAGATAACTTCACGTCCCTTAGCAATACCAAATCGCCGGGTGAGGGCTCCCATTTGTGGCGATATCTTTTAACTTTACCGAGTCTATACTCAGCCTTTTTCCTGATTCGGTCGAAAGCTAGTTTACACAGTAGTTCATCACTAGGAGGCTCACCCTCCTGTATTGCCTGCGGCAAACTCTTTATCATGGGATCGGGATCGATCCCTAACATAAGTTTGATCGGAGCTATTCCGGTCGTTGGATTGATAGAGTGGTTCATGACTCTCTCAATCACCTCACATTGCCTAAACCAGTCCTTATGGTTTCGGTGACACAGAATACGGAGGTACAATGATATATCCCTAAGCGCTCTTTCGCAGGGATTACCGCTGGGAAAGTATGCGGAGCAATTGTATAGTTTCACGCCCGCATCTTCCAGCCTTTTGCAAAACACTTTCGATTTATGTACCGACACATTGTCACTGAGCACCGCTGTTACCGGACCGTAAGTCGGTATGTAATCTCTAACCAGCTTGTCAGCACACAACTTACTAGAGATCTTTCTTAAAGGGTAAATCTTTACAAATTTTGTGAAGACATCGTACGTAACAAATATGTACCTGTGTCCGAAGGACGATGTGGGCATTGGACCGTGTTCGTCCACTGCTACAAGTTCATTCTTTTTACCCCTGATAATGACCTGTGGTACATTGTCATACCTTACATTTAGAGGTTTCGCCCTCTGGCAGACCTCGCAACGAGATATTACCCTTCTAACCTTCTTTGACAGTTGCTTAATATAAAATGATTCTGACATAGTTAAAATGATCCTGTCACTCCCAGAGTGACACATAGATAGGTGAAAGTTATTTATAAGTTCATTCTCCATACTCGCAGGTATGTATATCTTCCACTTCTGGATATCCCTACCATGCAATTTATACAAGATACCAGAGCGCAATCCATAAGCTTCATCTTTCACCTGTGAGATTTCTCTAGCTTTGTCCATTAAGGCCCTTATCGTGGAATCCTCCTGCTGCAAATCTGCAATTTTCCGAAATGTTCCCGTCAGAGCTCCATTCCTCGTGGAATCAATTTTCATCACGGCAATTTCGTACGCGGGGGCGGTGATAGTTTCCGGTAGCCCCGATTTGGAATTCAAACGAGAGAGACAATCACCAAAGATATTGTCTGCCCCCGGAATATGTCTGATCGTCACATCATGAGCCAAAATTTCGTGCACATATCTAGATATTCTAGAGTTCGTCAATTTGCATCTACTCAGAAACGCTAGGCTTACATGGTCAGTAAATATGATGATCTGCCTATTAAAGATATACTGACGGAACTTCTGTAGTGCGAAGTACACAGCAGAAATCTCTAGTTCCGTGATTGATGCGTTGCTTTCGGTACGCGACAGTCCCCTAGAAGCTGTGGCAATCACATGTCGCTTATTATCTTCATCTGTCTGACATAGAATTGCTCCATATCCATATGAAGACGCATCCGTATAAATCTGATAAGGTAGGCTGTCGTTAGGCCTTTCCAACAGAATTGAGTCGGCAAAAAGCAGTTTCGTTCGATCGAATGCTTCCTGCTCTGCCATCCCCCACCTGAAGGGTGTATCCTTCTTCAACAATGCTCTGAGTGGGGCTACATGCTTAGCATAATTGACGAGAAACCGATTCTGGTATTGTAGGATACCTAGATACCTACGAACCTGTTTCAGGTTCCGCGGCGGCGGGATCCTCGAAATGCTCTGAATTCTCCCTTGGTCCGGTTTAATTCCGTCAGACGAAATTACGTAACCCAGGAAAACTGTCTCAACTTTAAAAAAGGCTGTTTTCCCCAGCTTGACTGTCATACCAGCCTCTCTCAATTTAGTAAGTACAAAATCAATATCCCTAATATGCCTATCCACATTATTGCCATATATAAGAAAATCGTCAATGTACTGTGCCAGAAAACCTTTCGTCGAATCACCAAAAATTATGTCAAGTGCTCTTAGTAGCGCAGATCCAGAACTCGCGATGCCGAATGGGCATCGGGTATACTGATAAACTTTCCCGTTATGTAGGAACGCTGTGAATTTTCTCGAGTCCTCGTCAAGCGGAATCTGCCAATACGAACTGGTCAAGTCCAAACTAGTGAATATAGAACAGTCACTAATACAGCCTAACAAAGTGTCCACTGACTCCGTCCTGAAATTATCTTTAACTGAAAACGAGTTAACGTGTCGGGCATCGATCGTTACTCTTAAGCTTCCATTGGGCTTCCTAACCCAGCACAATGCATTTACGTAAGGCGAGTCCGATACTTCTATAACTCCGTCTTTTAACATATCATTTATGACTTCGTCTGCCTGATCCCTTAAAGATAGGGGGATGGGTCTACATTTATGCCGAAATTCCTCCATTCCTACCACCTTAATTTTGTGTGTATACACTCTACACAGACCCGGCGCGTCTGAAAAGACATTTAAATGGCTACCTACAACATCCATTAAGCGTTTTCTTTCACTCTCACTCAGGCCGTGTGCCTGGTTAACTTTATCTCTCACTATTTCGAAAATATCTGTCTTCCTATTGTTAGACGCGACTACCTGCCTAAGATCGCCAAGCGAACTCTCATTACAATATCTGGCCCTACCGCTAATGAGATTACGTCCTATTTGTCTCGCCTGGACTAATTCGCCGATACACAACTCGCATTCTCCGCAGTCTACTTGACACACTCCCCTAGTTACCTCGTTACCTTCCCACGGATTAACCTCTATAATTACATTCTTACAAATTTTGAGGTGCTCTACAAAAAATAACTCTTCCTGTAATTCTATCTCTCCCGCGGTTCTCTCATCTAACTCAGCTCGAGCGTTATTGCTACTGAATGGGACATGGCCGACACTGCCGTTACCTGCCGTAACCCCTAGTCTGTTTTCCCTGAAATCTAATAGCGCGTGCCATTCATAGAAGCTTTCTACTCCAATAATGATGTCGGTAGTCAACCTTTGTATCACAAGAAAAATAGCATTTAATTTCACTTCTCCGCACTCTAACTCGAACCATACTTGATATTTTACCTTTTCCTTCTTCTTGCTTAGGGCGCCTGCACAGTACAGTGAACAAATGGGTAACGTTTGCAGTTTTATTCCTGAATCCCTAACCTTTTGAAAAAATTCCAAGCTGCATACATTATTTGTGGAGCCCGAGTCCAACAACACACAACACTTAATCCCAAATATTTTAGCATCTATATAAGGCAATACATAAGTCCCATTATTTTCTAACTCTGGGTTAGTAATCTCGCTCTGTCTCTTCACGCTTACCGCGTTGGTGGATTCTTTTGATAGTGACTTATTGCACTTAGCTACAGAAATCTCCGAACCCTTGAGACTTCTGTCTAGCAGTTTCCCGAGTGTGATGCAGTCGGTTCCACTGCTACCTCGTCTCTATTTCTACAATTTATAGGCTCCCGGCCCATACTCATTCTGACCGGACTTTGCTGACGTCCGTTCATGTCTCTATTCCTGCTTTGTCCCACGTTACACTGTGTAGGTGGCCTATTGCACCCTTGTGAGGCCCTTTCTTGTAGGACGCCTCGCCTATCTCTCTCCTGCTCCTGTCTCCTCCAATCACCTCGATTTTGCGGTCCCCTGCTAAAATTAGGCTGCCAGAATCCCTGTCTGTAATTTCTGTTCCTAAGCCAGTGTGGTTGGGTTCTAAGCCTATTATTTCCATTTTCTTGTCTTCCCGTGCACCATCGTATGTGGTTAACCCTACGCACGGGACCAACACCTCCTCTATCGTTTCTCATCCTGTTATGACTACTCTGGTTATTCCTACTATTATTGTAAGGACCCCCAAAGGGCGGGTCACTCCTTCTCTCCCTGTTGGGACTTTTCCCTCCGTTATGGCCATTATGGTACCTACTATGTGCATTGTTGGGGCTCCTGTCACCACCCCAGTTACTCTGATTTTGGGCTCCTGTCCTTGGGGATGAAAAGGCCGTACTTGCCCCCTTCCCCGCTTTCTGGTCGGTGGGGCTTGAACCCATTCCTTTGCCATGTTCATAATCTGCCTGTCCACTACATTCGTAGTGCGTGGCGTCCGAACCATCCAGCGCAGTCAATAAATCTATTGTTTCCCCGAAGTCTCGGGGCCCTGCTACGATCAGATTATATCTTATGTTCTCGGGATACTGCGAAATCACAGTTTGGATCAGCTCTGAATCCGGTATTGGCGGATTGAGGCTTTTCCCTTTCTTAACAATTTCAAGAAAATAGTCTATCATAGAGACGCCTCTTCCCGCGTCAAACCTGCTCTGATTAATTTCCTTCCTAATTCTTTGTTGTTGTCTTTGTCCCCAGTATCTCTCCGAAAATTTTTCTCTGAATTCCTCATAAGTGACATTATCCCCTAGGGCCACTAGCGCCCAGTTGAGTGGTCGGCTCTTTAGGCTCTTTCGTACGACAGTCATTTTTAAGTCATCCGGCACCCCTCTTACTCTAAAGTACGTTTCTAGCTCACTTATGTAGTTATGTGGGTTTGAAAATTCAACCTCATCAAAAATAGGGTAACCAATCTCATTCAAAATGTGAGTGGGGTACTGGGGACGGCCTAAATATGCCTTGTCGTTTACATTTATCAACTCACTACGCACGTCATCACGTGAGGTCTGACATTCCTCACCAACACTATTGTTAACATGTCTTACATTTATGTTGCTACCTGATGCCGGGCTCTCGCTTGTGCCCTCTTGTCTAGAAACTGCACGGTCCGAGCTGCTATGTCCGCTTAAATTTGCGGGACTACCCCCATTTAGTACGTCGTTTATTGAGTTTAGTTTACTTCTTAATTCTTCCAAACATTCGTTATCCGCCCTTTCTTTATTCTTTATGGCTCGCTTGAGACCGTC